>NC_135718.1:67892960-68207648 GCF_964656455.1 Halichoerus grypus
GCCAAATCCCCCTCTGTGTGGGCTCCAGCATTTGCAGGTAACATCTATATCCACGCCTGAACTTGGGAGCTCAGATTCCAGCTACAGTTACTTGCAATATGATAACAATTACATCATGTCACATTTCAGGACATTTTCACTGAGAAGGCTTCAGGTCAGGATGCTCAGTTTAGGAAAAGAGTGGGGCCGCACATGGGCCAAGTGGCATACCTTCTCCCCTCCTGGCCTTTGCCCAAGTTTGAGATGCCCTGTTCCTTCCTCTTCACCTGACTAATCTTTATTTGTTCTTCAAGATGCAGCTTAGGGGCCGCCTCCATCAAAGGTACTGCTTCTTCCCCAACCCAGCTGGATCAGGTGGTGCACCTCCGGAATCCCATATAAATCCATGTTTACTGGATCACACTGTTCGCCAGAGACTCTTCCTCCTTTTCTTCACTTTGTCTCTCCTGTTGGACCCCAGGAGACAGGTCTTATTTATCGTTTTATCCCAACAGGGTTCAATATGCTTGCTGAATTAATACATGGCACGTCTCGTACATCGCTGGTGGGTGTATACACTGGAACACTGTTTGGCAGTATGTACTAAACCAGTGGTTCTTGGGGCACCAGGGGGCTCAGTTGGCTAAGCGTGTCTGCCTTCGACTAGGGTCATGATTCCAGGGTCCTGGGATCGAGCCCCGCAGCGGGCTCCCTGCTCAGCGGGGAGTCTGCTTCTCCCTCTTCCTCTGCCTCTCCCCTCTGCTCATGCTCTCTCTCTCTCTCTCAAATAAATAAATAAATCTTTTCAAAAAATAAAGCAGTGGTTCTCAACTGCAGGTGATATGGCAATGCCCGGAGAAATGTTTGGTTGCCGTAACTAGAGGGAAGGGTGCCACCGGGCATTCAGTGGGTAGGGGCCAGGGATGCTCCAACAAAACGGCCTCCCCAACAAAACGTCATCCAGCCCGTAAGGACAACAGTGCCGAGGGTGAGACCTGCATCTAATCTATGACCCCGCAAACCTACTCCTGGGTTTATGTGCTCAACGGAAATGACGTATACGTCCATCAAAAACACAAGAATGTCTGAAGCAGCTCTACCCAGAGAAGCCCCAACTGGACACAATGTAAAACACCATTAACAGGATAATGGATAACCAACTACAGTACTTATATGGTGAAATACTACACGCGATACAAAATTAAAGACTGTGACGTGCAATAATAAGAATAAGATATATTGATGAACTGAACCACCAGACCAAAGGAACAGGCAAACTTAATCGATGGTTGATGGAACAGAAGTCGGAATAATGATCACCCCTGGGGGCACAGAGTAACTGACTGGGAAGGAGCAGGAGGGAATCTTTGGGGTGCTGGGAACGTTCCTGATCTTCATCTGGGTCTCAGTTGTACGCACTGAGCTGTGCACTATGACTCATGCGCTCTGTGTGTGTTACACCTCAATAAGCTTTATTAAATGCAACGGTCCTCTAAAAGCACCCTACCAGCAGGGATCACGCACTGGAGTGGGTCTTCTAAGCAAGACCTTCTAAGCCTTTTTGGTATACTGCCGGCAGGAGTGTGCATTTCTGGAAGGCTATTTCACCACGGATATCAAAAACCTTACAGTGTGTCCTTAATTCAATTCTGTTTTGGTCGTTTTATGCTAAGGAATGTGCTGAGGATGTGCACACAAACTTAAGCTTCAAGAATACTTATCGTAGCATAATAAATATAAGGGGGAGGGGGGACAATGAACTCAACACCCACCCAGAGGGAACTGTGTAATATCATGGACTTATTAAAATTGACACTTCAAAATTTAAATGGAAAACGTTTACAATATATTAATTACAATTAAAAAGCAGGTCACCCAACAAGATGTAATCTAAGATACATGAACGATATACTCAATATAATTAACTATGATTATCTAGGGTAATGAGAGATTATGGGATTTCTTAAAATTTTATCATTTTTCCCTAAAATGTACATATATAACTTGTTATTAAGAAAAAAAATATACAATCACACTTCTTAAAAATAAAGGTGAATTTTCTACTTTAAAACTGAGTACCAGACCCCACACAACCCACAGATTCCCAATGTATTCAAAGCCCTGCTACCTGCAGAAATACTCTAAACTCTCATCACAATGGCTGAGGGGTAGCAGGGATTAAATAAAGAGATAAAATTCTAGATTTTCTGTCTCCTATCTGACTGTGGGGACTGGTTACACAAATCCATACATGCCTTAAACCGCACAGAACTGTGTATCGCCCCCAAAAAAGTTAGAAGCAATTCCATGTAAAAATATGAAAGTATTCCTGACTGAAAAAGGTTTTAGATGCTGTAAAGAAAAAAATAAAAAGGCACGACCTTCCTTGAATGATCAAGTCTGCCTAGTTAGAAGGCTACCACTTCACCAGGTAATCTCATCGCCCGAGACCCTGACTGAAAAGACCTATCTGTGTTTCTCTGTAAAGTGGAGGTGATACCGGCTCTCTCAGAGTACTCTTGAAGGTTCGGCACGATGAGGAAAAGCATGCTATGAATGGGGACTGCTGGTTTTAATCAGCGTCATGCCCACCTCCTGAACAAAACCTCTCTCCAGGAAGCTCCCTTCTCTGAATTCTGTGTGGTGGGGGCACATGCTTGATTATTATGCAGCACTGCATAAGATGTACCTTGTAGGTCGCCCAGACTCCAGTTCCTCCTGGAGCCACCGAACGTGGTACAGAGCTAAAGGTGCAGCTGCTTATCCTGGACGACCACGACAGGGGCCCAGGTACCTCCACTCACAAATCCATTATGAGAGTATCCGTTTAACTCTGGCTTTAAGAGAAAGATTTTTCTCCTCTTACTTGTTAGTCAAAAAAGACTTTAGGCCAAATAAATCAACAACAAACTCTAAGATAAAACATTTCACAATGTTAATTTTCAGAGCCCTGTGGTCCTCTCCAGCTTCTCAAGGTCATACCTCCCGAGGGTTCCTGACACGTACACATGTACACAGAGAACACACTCCTGTGAAGTCCAACCTCTAACAGAAAGAGCAAACAGCTCAGATCCCAGCCAGCCACGACAAAGGACCGACAAAGCCGAACACAAGGGAGCCCCTGAGCATCTGTGAATCTGCCTGTTCCTTTGCCTCCTCAGAGAGAATGAATCACAAGACTGCTCAGAATAAGAAACCAAAAGGGCAGAAGCCCAAAAAGCAGCCGGCCTGAATTTCATGCTGCTTCCAAAGAGTGAGCTTGCATGCTGTGTCGGTTATTTGCACAGTGGGCAGGCGAGGCTGACAGCTTGAGGGGGCTATTTTAGAGGGAGAGCTGCAAGTCTGATGAGAAGGTTCTGGGCCCTGGGCTCCAGCAAGCATCTCTAGCTCCCAGGCTGACCCTCCACTCACACAGGGGTTAAGAGCCCATCAGCCAGCCCTGCAAGCACGGTCTTTGTATTTAAATCATCTCAAGGGGACCCATATCTCCAGGCACAACCAGAACCCAGGGAGAAGAAAGAAGGGGGTGAAGGAGAGGACCGCTCCACCAATAACTGTTGGCTGCACTTCTGGAGCTCCTGATCCAGGAAGCTAAATACATGAACAAAACAGAAGGAAGAGTCTGGGAAGACTAGAAGAACAGCTAGCAGAGGAGTCTCAACCTGAACCACAGAAATGCCTCTGCCTCTCTGCCCTCCTCCGCTCAGCTGGGCACCAAGTATCTCCCTACTGTGTGCACTCCAAATGCAGATCAAAGCTCAGTGGTGCCCAATGCCTCCACCTCTCTCATGCACAGGGACTCCAGGTCATCGGAGGGCTCCCAGACAGCAGCTGTAATCTCTAATTTAAAAACAAAAAACCCCCCAAAAAGCCCCAACCAGCCCAAACCAGCACAAGCAATACAGATTTACCTGTAAGACACAGTCGCACACATACATATTCACTTATTTACACACATACACATACTTTTACAGCAGAAGGCAGGCAGGAAGCCTGTTCCCTAAGTCTAGAATCCTTTGCTTTCCTCATCCGATTCTAGCAGCAACAGCCATTTCTGCTATGGACTTTCTTTTATGAGGGCTGATTACAGATCAAAATGCCACCCTCCTGCTTGCCTCCCTATCCTACCCCACCAGCCAAGTGAGGTCTGTCAACAAACCAGGGAACAAAGATGGAAAAAAGGCCCAAGCTGCATTCCTTGAAAGTGGGGTTAGATTCTACACTTTGAAAAAACCTCAGAGCCTGAACCTCTTTGCTCTCAGAGTGGCCAGGGTGCAGCTCTCAGCCTCTTAATAAACATGTCCATCTCCCCCCCACCACCACCACCACTAGGCACAAGGGTTTTCTCTGCCCGGCATCTATTTTCAGGCCCCATAAATCATATCCCATTGTTTCAGGCAATCTGAACTCACACTTAATAAGCCATCAACCTCACCCCTCCACCACCACCCCAAATTTCCCTCAGGGAAAGACTGTTTCAAGGAAGAAAGGAAATTCTTCATTAGGGCTGGATTTTAAAAGCAAGCTTCCACACAAAACCAGAAAACAAAATTGGGTGTAAATACCATCAAATAACCACTAATGTCTTTGGTTAAAGCGCTTGCCTGTGATTCTCAGGTCCAGGTGTGAGCTCAGTGAACATCCGAAGGAAGCAGAATTTGAACCTAATGCTAAATGACATATGATCCTGCACTTCACGACCATTTAAGTGCTGCAGTGGCTAGATTAAATTGCTCTGATGCAGAATTTCTCCGAAGTATAGGTTACTAAGAAACGTAATATTGCTTGAAAATGTATTTAGGTGTGTTCATCCTTCTCACACCAACACACTCATGAATCTTATTCATAACCAGGCTTAAGCTAACACAATTCTATTTTCCCGGGAGAGGTAGGGAAACAAGAGGACATATATCTCATGTTCCAAGATCAAAAACTGGATCACAGCACTCATAGCATCAAGTCTGCCAAACCAGAGCTCTGGGTATGTACAATTCTTAAAGAGCTAATTTAATGGAAAACAGCCATCTGGGGCTGGAAACCCTTATGACATTCCGGAAAATGTAGGAGGTTTAAAAGGATTATGCAGAGTGATGTGACTTTGAAAATTCCCAAACTCTTAACCACAGCCTAAATGAGAACATGTTGTTAAATTTAACTATTCCAAAACACTGCACAGTTAACTTGGACCCTGCGAGCCCAGCTGTAGCTCAGGGTGTCCACACTGCAGCCTGCCTGTAGGAGGTTTGCAGACCACTCCCTGCTGAGAGAGTCCAGCCAACCCAAGCAGCCTACCAGCAGGCTGCAACACCATGTCCAGATCCAAGCCCAGGCACCAGCCAGGGGTCCCTTGGGCCTGCCCTCCTATGGTTGAATAACAATCAGGGAGAGCCACAGGAAAAGCCGCATCATGCCCAGTACGGCCACTCCCTGGTCCTCAACAACACCGGTTGCACACTCTTCCACACACAAAAATGGTGTGCAGAAACAAGGGCCTGCCACAGAAGGCTGCTGAGCAAGGAACAAAAAGCATCAGGGGACAGGTGGAAACTGCTGGCTGGTCTCCACCTCTCCCGGAGGGCACAGGCCACAGAGGCCACAGAGCTTCGGCAGGGTTAAGTAGAGACGTTTTAGAACCACCTCCGGAAAAAGAAGGCAGTAAAGAGGACCTCCGGCAGCCTCAGCTGCCAGCACTCCTGCGACCTCCAGATATCAGGGGCTTGACCATGACCATGGCGGTAAGCTGAACACACATGAAAGTGCCTTCTGGCGCAAGAGCATACACCTTAACGCTGCTAAACTTGTCCTTTCACTCTTCTCTGCTCTTAGCAAGTGATCCTGAAAGGCACGGACAAAGTTTCTCAGATTAACTAGAGAAAACACGAGCCAGTGAAGACGCCCTGGGTGGCCTCTCCAGAGGCTCTCACTGGGCCTCCCTCCAAAGGCTACCTGCCCCACCCCTGGCACCTGGGTAAGGCTGCTCTGGGGCCATCAATACAGAATGACTTACGCGCCCCCCCCCCCCAACCCGCAACACACACACAAGCCGCGTCAGGTTTGCAGAATCCCTTCAACTAGTAAAGCCTAACTCAAACGCACCCCTGAGTGCGACCCCACAGGTGTGACTGGCTTGGACACTCCTGGCAAGTGAGGGAAGCCCCCCTCCCCCCCCCAGGTCTTTGCCAGCGGCAGGGTGCTGGCCGCGGCCTCCGCCTCATCCTCTCCAACCGCGGGCAAGTCGGAGCCGCCCCCCCCCCCACCACGCAGTCAGAGCCCCCCACTCAGTCAGGCTGATTCTCGCACTTCAAATCCCCGCTGCCGCGGCCCCATTTGTGTGCTGACACGAACTGCCCTCGACCGGCCGGCCCACGGGAGCGTCTGGAGTTCTCCCGGCCCCGCGCTCCCGCCTCCCCGGGCCGCGCCTTACCGCCGGTGTCCTCGAAGCGCGGGGGCGGGCGGTCCCGCAGCGTGGCACTCCAGCCCGCGCCGGCCTCGTCCTCCTCCGGCTCCTGCGCGTCCGGGGCGCCGGGCGGCGGCGGGGGGCCGGGGCGCTCGTGTTCGTCGTCCGAGGAGGCGGCCGAGGAGGAGCGCGAGGCGGCAGACGTGCTGTAGAAGGGGTTCCCGCCGCTGTCCGGGCCCGACTCGCCGAACACGTCGTCCGAGATGTGCAGGCTCTCGTAGCGCGCGCGGGCCGCCTCGAGCAGCGCCGGCGCCCTCCTCCGCGCGCCCCCGCCGCCCTCGGCCATAGCCCCGGCCGCCGCCCGCGCGCCCGCCCCCCACAGCGCCTCCCAGCCGCACGCGCTGGGCCCCGGGCCCGCGCCGCGGCCCGCCGCCCCCCACCAGCGCAGCCCGCAGCACAGCGCCCGCCGCCCCGCGCCCGGCCGGCCCGCCGTCTTGGCCGCCTCGGGCCCAGCGCCCGGGGAAGCGCCCTCGGAGCTCGGGCGCCGCAGGCTGCGGGCCGCGGCGGGACGCAGGGTGCGCGGGCGGGAGGCAGGGGCTGCGGCCGGGCCCAGGCGCCGCCGCTACTGCCGCCGCTACTGCCGCCGCTGCGTCTCCTCGGCTCCCGCCGCGTCCCCGCGCGCCCTCCCGCGGCACCCCGCGCTCCCCGGCCGACCTTCCCGGGCGCGAGCCGCCAGAGGCGGGCCCCGCCTCCTCGCACCTCCGGCCCGCCGGCCAATGGGGAGCCAGGCCGGGGCGGGGCCGGCGTGGGGCTCGCCCCACCTCCCTCACCGGGGCGGGTCGAGGAGAGCGGCGGCGGCGGTGGGAAGGGGGAGGGAGGCCGGTGGCTTCCTCGCCTGCAGGGACGTGCGGCCCGGGACGGCCACCCGCAGGCCCCGCGCTGCCCCACAAGGGGGAAGGGAGGAACCGAATGGGTGTCGGGGGGGTGGGGGAAGGGGACGCAGCCGGTTCTTCCTGCCGCCGCAACCGGCTCACGGAGCGTGAACGCCGCGTTCACCGTCCCCTTCCGCAGTCGGCGCCCGGCGCCGGGGAGCTGTCCGCCCCGGTGGTTCTGAACTAGGCGCTGCGGAAACTCCAGGTAGGCGGCGGGCCCGAGGGTCACAATTCCCGCGGCTGTTGCTGCTGCTGCGGCTTCCGTGGTCCACAGCGGGCTGCGCCGCGAGCTCTTATAAGCACAAGGGCTGTCTGGCTTCCGGGAATCTTGCTCTAATAAGGAGCCGGCCTCGCCGGTCCATTTCTGGGGTCAGATGTTAACTCAGTCTCGCTTCAGTCCCCCTGTAATTTGAGGGGGGGCAGCATCTGGTTTTAGTCATTCCTCTCGTCTTTGACGTTTGACATCTTTTAAACTCAAAATATTGATTACCTCCCAAATATTGATTACTCTAACACCACTATTGCAACATCTTCACTCATACATTTGACACACTCGTCTATTAAAATATAGCACAATCACCCAGGCTTCAGTGCTCTGATAAACAATAGAACAGAAAGGTTTCACCCACCCCTCTGCCTTGGCCAGGAGTGTGTGGCACTCATTCTGTTGATGGCGATACATATGATCAGTCTGTTTCTTGTTCCTCTCTCCCTCCCACAATAGTGCAATAAGTCACAATGATGGTAATTGGGCCATAAAGTCACTTGCACTCTGAAATAAAATAAATCCACAGAGATGTGAAGGGCTTACAAATCCTACTGGGTATTAACTAAATAATGATTACACGAAAGGGAAAGGCATGTTGCTATTTCTAAGCATGCATAAAGGATGAAGATGTTAGGACCACCAACTAACCACCAACTAAGGTCTAACAGCAGGCCGGCAGCTTCTGTTCTTGCCCTTCCCTCTCAAGCCCCTGTTTCCTCCTCCCAAACCGGAGCCTCTGTACCGGCAAGAATTTGTGATAATCACTGAAAGACAATATTTAAAAAAAGGAAAGGATTCACATGACATTGCTTTTTATATGGATTGGCTGATACATGTGAAATTGTTTGCAAAGCATTTCAACTCCGTTGGAAGAATTATGCCACAGAAAAGAACTGGTTTCCAACATATCTATATACAGTGCTAACCAGCGAAAAATTTTGAAGAAGAGTACATGCAGATAATCAGACTTGAAAAGGTCAATGACATACAGATTGAAGATGCAAAATAAGACTCCATTGCTCAAGTTCGAATTCTGCAATTAGGAATTCTGTAATACTCCTGTAAGATGTAATGGTATCTACTAAAAAAACAATTGAATGGGATCTAGAGAGTGAAATCTATAGGCAAGAATTCCTTCTCTTCTCCAGGTAGCCAATGAAAAAGTCAGCAGCTAAAATGAGTGTTTATTTTAAAAAACAACGGCTTGCTTTGTTACCCATAGGAAGCACAAAGTAGAGCAATAACAGTTACAAGGATGGACACTGTCTTCCATTATCCCAAATTTGCATTTGTATGGTGCTAATCCCAAAGAAACCATAGAGCCTTTGTGCTTATGAGCTCACAAGTGCTTGTAGCTCACACAGCATGCAACACTGGGGAGAGGATTATATGGTCACAAAAGAAACAGACTGAGAAATCAAATTGTTATCCAAACCCTTGCCAAACAATGGATGTTTAGCGGCAAATAGATGGCTATGTCAGTTTAGAATCAAGTGTTTAGCAACCAAGTGTTACTTTGTTTAAGCAAGTGTTTCCAACCAAGAACAATAAAAATATTTCAGCCTTTAAGAACAGGTGGCTGATTCTCCTTGTGGAAGGAGGGGAAGAAAGGGAAGAAAACAATTGGAAAACAAAAAACCAAAAAACTTTCCCATCTGCTTGGCAACCTCATACTTGATGCTACCATTGTGGTTCTACATTATTAACTTTTATAAGTAATGTTATCTGTGAGGATAATTATAGAACCAGTATTATACTGAGATCTTTTAACTTTGAGTCATTTAAATACATCTTCCAAATAATATAACTTTGTAATATAATTAAATAATTTTAGATTAATATTGAGCTTTTGGTTCATAGTCTGCACAAAAAGCTCCAGGGTAGTAAGAGCAATCCATTTCTATAGTAGATTCCTTAGGTTTTGTTAAGCCAGAGGTTCATGCGTTTATGAAACTGGGGCTAATAGCCATATTTCATTGAGTCTTGGCCTCCTTTCCTGGTATGTTTTAATAAGAAAGAAAAAATGCTACCATTCAAACTATGATACAATGTTTTCTTTTCATTAATATTGTAATTTAAATGTATTGAAAAAGTTCTTTGATAAGTATTTAGACAGATTTTTTTTTAAAGATTTTATTTATTTATTTGACAGAGAGAGACACAGCGAGAGAGGGAACACAAGCAGGGGGAGTGGGAGAGGGAGAAGCAGGTTCCCTGCTGAGCAGGGAGCCATATGGATCCCAGGACCCTGGGATCATGACCCGAGCGGAAGGCAGATGCTCAACGACTGAGCCACCCAGGCACCCCATATTTAGACAGATTTTTATCATGTATCACCTTAATGCATACATAAAAATAAGTAAAATAGCTGTATAATGTTTTTCCAGAACTTCACGTTCAGAATCTCACTATTCGGGCGCCTGGGTGGCTCAGTTGGTTAAGCGACTGCCTTCGGCTCAGGTCATGATCCTGGAGTCCCTGGATCGAGTCCCGCATCAGGCTCCCTGCTCAGCAAGGAGCCTGCTTCTCCCTCTGACCCTCCCCCCTCTCATGTGCTCTCTCTCTCTCATTCTCTCTGTCTCAAATAAATAAATAAAATCTTTAAAAAAAAAAAAAAAGAATCTCACTATTCTTATTTACTTTCTGAGAGTTTTCAATGCCCAGATTTTTCCCACAATATGTTCCTCTGAGCCACCCAGAGCTTCTGTCATGCTACACTTAAAAATTTTTTAGTATTGACATATAGCTGACATTCCGTGTTAAATTAGTTTCAGGTGTACAACATAGTGATTTGACAATTCTATACATTACTCAGTGCTTACCACTGTAAGTGTATCATTGCCTGTCACCATACAAACTTATTACAATATTATTGACTATATTCCCAGTGCTGTACTTTTCATCTCCAGACGAGAACAGGAAATTATTTTATTTATTTTATAACAGGAAATTTGTACCTCTTAATCCCCTTCACCTATTTCACCCATCCCCCATCCACCTTCCCTCCCACAACAACCAGTTTGTTCTTTGTTTTTTAAGAGTCTGTTTCTGTTTTTTTCTTTGTTCACTTGTTTCATTTTTTAGATTCCATATAGAAGTGAAATCGTATGGTATTTGCCTTTCTCGGTCTGACTTATTTCACTTAGCATAATATCCTCTAGATCCACCCATGTTGTCACAAATGGCAAGATCTCATTCTTTTTTCTAGCTGGGTAATATTCCATTACATATATATACCATATCTTTATCCATTCATCCACTGATGGGCACTTGGATTGCTTCCATATCTTGGTTATTGTAAATAATGCTGCAATAAACCTAGAAGTGCATATATCTTTTTGAATCAAGAGTTTTTATTTCCTTTGGGTAAATACCAAATAGTAGAATTATTGAAGCATATGGTAGTTCTATTTTTAATTTTTTGAGGAACCTCCATATTGTTTTCCACAGTGGTTGCATTCCTACTAACAGGGCACAAGGGTTCCTTTTTCTCCACATCCTGGCCAACACTTGTTCTTTCTTGTCTTTTCAATACTAGCCATTCTGACAGGTGTAAGGTGATAGATGTCCCTGTGGTTCTGATTTTATTTTCCTGATGACTAGTGATATTGAGCATCTTCTCACGTGTCTGTTGGACATCTGTATGTATTTTCTGGAAAAATGTCTATTTAGGTCCTCTGCCCATTTTTTAATTGGATTATATGTTGGGGTTTTTTGGGGGGGATTGGTGTTCTTTACATATTTTGGCTATTAATCCTTTATTAGATTTATCATTCACGACTATCTTCTCCCATTCAGTAGGTTCCCTTTTGGTTTTGTTGTTGGTTTCCTTTACTGTGCAAAAGCTTTTTATTTTGATGTAGTCCTAATAGTTTATTTTTGCTTTTGTTTCTTTTGGCTGAGCAGACATATCCACGATTATGTTGCTAAAGCCAATCTCCAAGAGATTACTGCCTATTCTCTTTTAGGAGTTTTATGGTTTCACATCTCACATTTATTTACTTATTTTTTTAAGTAAACTCTACAACCAATGTGGGACTTGAACTCACCACCTCAAGATCAAGAGTCGCATGCTCTATGGACTGAGCCAGCCAGGCACCCCTCAGATCTCACATTTAGATCTTTAATCCATTTTGAGTGTCTTTATATGTATGGTGAAAGAATGTGGTCTTGTTTCATTCTTTTGCATGTAGCTGTCCAGTTTTCCCAACACTGTTTTTGAAGAGACTTTTTCCCGTTACATATTCTTGCCTCCTTTGTCGAAGATTAATTGACCATGTAATTGTGTATTTATTTTCTGGGCTCTCTATCCTGTTTCCATTGATTTATGTGTCTATTTTTCTGCCAGCACCCTCCTGTTTTGATTCTTATAGCTTTGTAGTATATCTTGAAATCTGAGATACTGATACCTCCAGCTTTGTTGTTCTTTCTCAAGATTGCTTTGCGTGCTACCATTCTTATAAAAGTACTCTGAGGTCATCCAAGTTGCTGCCCCTCCATTCTGCATGGTTTGATGCTGGTGGGGCTTTGTTTTTATTTTCTTGCCTTATCCAAGATTTTCATATAATAACCAGTTTATTTTCCTTCTTCAAATGGTCCTCAAAAGGCCTGTGGCCTGGCATGCCAAGGGATATAGACGGTCAGGCGTGCTCTCGGAATAGTAACCAAATGGCACAGAATCAGGCTATAGTAACTTTATAGGGACTTCCACCTGCTCAGCACCAACTATAAGACAATTCCTGATGTTGGAGATGTGAAAGAAGATGGGAGGGGAGGGGCATCTTAGAATCCATAAAATACGGTGTATTGCTTCCTGTTGGTACTTTTACAATTTTTGATTTTGCAAATGGCCAAGCTGCTGCAGGGAACAAAAATGAACAAAAGTCCTAAGGTGGCAGAGACTGATCTGACCAGCCCTGTACCACACAGGCTATGTTTTGCTGGACCATATGAATGGAAAAGGCAGAGGTGAGTCAGGACTGTTGCTCCTTCTCCCTACTTTGCCTTCATCACCCCCAAGGAGGGGGCCAGAGCCAAGGAGAATCTCCTGGAACTGAGACAGGGGAGGGGAAAAGAAAGAGCTGAACCATGCCACAGCTGCTGAACCATGACCAACATATGGGGAAGAAGGTTGGAGGCAAATGTGCTTGGCACGCTGTGACATTTGGAGTCCTATCTGACATAGAAGCTTAAGGATCCAACCTTGCTCAAACTGATTTTATATGATGAATTTATCTACTAGTCAACCCAGAAATGCAGAGAATGAAATAAGACAATGCTATAGAAAACTCTGCGGAAAAATCTCTCTTAGGATTGAGATTCCTTGATATTTCCATCGATTGATTGATTGATTCATTCATTCATTCATTCAACAATTATGTACTGAGTACCTATTATGTGTGTCAAATCCTCTTCTGGGCACTGAGAATAAATCAGGAAAAAGAACCCACAAATACCGTTTTTATAGCACCTACCTCCAAGTAGAGGAGAGAGAATAGACAAAAAAAAATAAACAAATAAATATGTAATGTGTCAGCTGTTGATAAGGGGTAAAAAGTAGAGGGACAGAAATTATGTTGATTGTGATGGTGCTGGTGCCGGTTGTGTGTGCGGTCAGGGGAAGTTACCCTGATAGGACGTTGGCAGATCCTTGAGTAGATTCAGAGAGCAAGACAGGTGCATTTAGGAAGAGAGAACAAGTTCAGCCCCCCAGGGGAGGCACACACTCGCTGTACTCTATTGAACACTAAGAAGGTTGGTGAGTGGAGGCAGAGAGAGCTGAGTGAAGTGGTAGGAGATGAATTGAGAAGGAAGTTGAGTGTTAAATTTTGTGAGACTCCAGCCACTGGAGATCTTAGAGCAGAGAAATAACAAGATCTGACTTATGTCTTAAATGGGTCGCTTTCACTGCTGAGAGGAAAATAAATTAGAACAGAGCAAAGATGGAATCCAGAAGGCCAGATAGGATACTATTACAATAACCCAGTCTATGGAAGACGGTGTTGTGGACCAGAGTGGAAGTAACTGAAGTGATGAGAACTGGTCAGATTTAGAATATATTTTGAAGATAGAATCCACAGCTTTTACCAAAGAATTAAATGTGGGCAGTGAGAGAAAGAGATGAATCCAAGAATGACTCTATAGTTTTCTGTTTGAGCTACTACTGCAAGAGCAGCAGAGTTGGAGAAGAATAAGAGCTTGGTTTTGAACATGTTAGGTTTAACACATCTAGGTGGATCTAGAAAGCAGGCAGTGGAAGAAAGTTCAAGATCCAGGTCTGGCCTGGAGATAGAAATGTGGAGTCATCAGCAGATAGATGGTAGAAAATGGATAGTCACCAAGGACTTAGTAGAGACGGAGGAGAGGTCTGAGGATGGGTCCTGGAGTACATTCATATTTAGAGATCAGGGAAATGAGAAGAAACCCCAAGTGGAGGGGCTTGTCCTCACTCAGAAAGGATTGGAGTAAGGCGCCCATGCAGATAAATTTAGTGGGAGTCTGTGGGTCTTCTTTCCTTACTGATTTGATTTTCTTTTAAAGATTTATTTGAGAGAGAGAGTACGCGCACACACCCATGCACGGGGGGAGGAGCAGAAGGAGAGGGAGAGAGAGAATCTCAAGCAGACTCCCCGCTGAGCATGGAGCCTGACATGGGGTTTGATCCCATGACCCTGAGCTCATGACCTAAGCCAAGAGTCAGATGCTTAACCACTGAGCCATCCAGGCATCCCCCTGGCCCCCCCATTTGCTTTTCTCAGTAAAGTCA
Source organism: Halichoerus grypus (assembly GCF_964656455.1). Classification (NCBI taxonomy): domain Eukaryota; kingdom Metazoa; phylum Chordata; class Mammalia; order Carnivora; family Phocidae; genus Halichoerus; species Halichoerus grypus. The sequence goes on from NC_135718.1 coordinate 67,907,303, forward strand.
TCAGAAGGTCATCAAGGTGTCTGATGGAAGGTGTTCAGCTCTCACTCTGCACAAAATGGCTGCACATTAGAATCACCTGGAGAATTTTAAAAGCACACTCATATCCAGGCCCTGTTGTACCCCAATTAAATCAGATTCTCTGGAGGTGGGCCTGGGCACTGCTGCGTTTTAAAGGCTTCCAGGTGATTCAAAAGTGTGGCCAGAGTTGAGAATCCCTGGCTTAAAGGTTTGAGGAAAGAAGATGTGAAATAGTCAAAATATTTCATGAGGAGAATGGAGACTCAGTCGGTTAGAGAAACGTACTTAAATTTGTGGTTGAGAATTTAATATGAAACCTGCCAACATGGTTGCATTTTTCTCCACCTCTGTTCAGCTGTCAGGGGCAGACACGTGGGGTGGACAGAGGGTTGGGTTCTACCAAGGTGGGGCTTTATTAGGTATGTATGATGGGGGTTAGAGTACCAGACAGTGATTATAATGATGGGACTGGACTCTGTGTCAGCTAAGGAGGCATGTGAGAATTTGGGGGAAGGATTAAGGGCCATTGAAAAGGAAATAGGTAGGGGCACCTGGGTGGCTCAGTCGGTTAAACATCTGCCTTGGGCTCAGGTCATGATCCCAGGGTCCTGGGATCGAGCCCCATGTCGGCTCCCTGCTCAGCAGAGAGCCTGCTTCTCCCTCTCCCATTCCCCCTGCTTGTGTTCCCTCTCTCACTATCTCTCTCTGTCAAATAAATAAATAAAATCTTAAAAAAAAAAAAGAAAGAAAGAAAGAAAGAAAGAAAGAAAGAAAGAAAGAAAGAAAGAAAGAAAAGGAAGTAGGTAAATGGCTCCTTCTGAGTGGTTTCTATAATTAATATTTCCTTGAAATAATTTAGTGCAGCCAGACCCCTGCAAAGCAGCACAAAAACTCTGATTAGTGCTTCAACCTACCTTTTCTTCCCAGGGTTTCAATCAATTGCTTTCAACAAGTAAACATTGTGAGATATTTAGAGCAAAGAAAAAAATACATATTGGAAGTTAGCTTTTTACATTCTTAGAAAATGGGATTTTGCACTTTTGTATCCTTTTTCTGTCCCCTTGCAGACATTTTCCCTCTTGAAGCACACCCCACCTCCACTCCACTGTTCTCCAATAAAAGAAAGGGATCTGAGTACCATCCCTAAAGTTCATTCGCATTTAAAGGAGAAACCCAGGCAGTTGGTGTTTTACACAAAAGAATGGATTGCTCAGTGGTAGAAACTCAGGTATTCTAAGAAACCGGGAGAGATTTTCCCTGCTAGAAGGGGGATCTTCTCAGCATTTCTAAATTCACATCCCTAGAGCTGGCACTGACAGAAACAAAGTATCAGTCAGACTTTCAGGATTGAATCCTATGTAGATTGTTGAACTGATACATTGTTGTAGGCTTAGTGTTAAAGCCACATCTGTCCCTCAGTTTTCTTACAGTGACAATAATGGTTCTTCCAAGATTGTCTGTGAAAGGCTGGGCACCTGCAAAACCATGCAGCATACTGAGCCATCACCTAAGTAGAATGTAATCTGCCCTCCAATAGGAGAGAAAAATAGAGAATCACAAGAAGAAACAGTCATGTCAGGGTTTTCATCAAATTTAGTGCAACCTCTCACCATTTATCTTCATTCGCAGTAATTTTTTTTATAAACACTAATGTTGAAGTGCCCTGGGTTACGATGAGCAACTCAATTATCAGAAAACCATTAGTTTCTAACATTTGTTCTAATTACTAAAGCAGAAGAGCGAGCAGACAGAGTTTAGAAAATTTTCAACAGGCTTAAACAAGAAAGATTTTCCACTTTATTCTAATCAGGGCGACAAGATACCACTTTCCCATAACATTGGAAGTAGTTGGTATTTTTCAGAGATATCATTTGGTTCTTTATAGAAGGCTAAAGTTGGAGGTCCATAAAAATGATGATCAACTTTTATGTGTGCCTTCTATATGCCAGGAACTGGGCTAAATGGACAGTGTCTCATTTAATCCTCCAAACAAGCCCTGTGAGGTCAGTATTACTCACTGTTCTCACTCTAAGAGTGGCAAAGCTGACGCTTCAAGAGGTGAGCTCAGTTTTCCAAGTTCATACAGCTCATGTATGATGGAATCAGGACTCAAACTCAGTCTAATACCAGGTTGGACCCTTAATGGCAGCTACCATAGTTTTTTGACTGTCACCTGCTCTCCTCCCTCCGTCCCCCCCCCCCCCCCGCCACTCCCACCTCATTCCCATTTAGGGATAATCAGCAATACCTAAAGCACAGTGGCTGTGCATGAAGGATAGCTACTGGGTTTAATTATTTATATCCAGGGAGGAAGGGCCGCCTCATACATTCTGCTTCAGCTCTTTCCCCTGCCCAGGAAAGTATCCATCCTTCAAACCATCAGTATTAATTGTTGTTCAGGGATGAATTAAGCTGCAGGGGTCATGTACAGTTTACTATGTCATCCATATTTCTTTCCAGAATACCTAAGTACCATTCACTTGGAGATAAGAAGAAATGATGGGAGGGATGTTAAGAGGGACTCGCAGAAATGTTTCTGGACCAATCATGATCACTATCCTTTATGTTACTCTTGGAGTCATCTTATTGGTTCTTGAAATGTATGCATTTGCCCTAGGATGACTTGGCCCCTCATAATAATCAAAAGCTCCCAGGATGGGTCAACATGTTATTTCATTTGCTATAATTCTGCAGGTTGAATGTGTTTATCAGCCATTTCCTGAGAATGCTATATGGGGCGGGAGTAGGGGGATGACTAGTGGACAGAAACGTATCAGGTGAGGGGGAGCCTGTGCCATTTGTATGAAGGAGAAGGTCATTCTCCTTGGTGATGGGAATTTTCCTTCTGTTCTCAGATTCCTGCCCAGCCAGGACCCATGGGGTGCCTCCTCCTTTGGGAGATAGGACTCTTTCTAAATCCTCTTTTGGGGGCCAAAAAGAAGGACTAATCAAGACTTCCCTTCTTTACATCGTCCAGCTTTGTCTCTCTGGCCAAAGACGCTCAACCCCCACTCCCCCATTTGGGCTGCTAGACTGTGGCAAAAGGCCACACGCTGGGTGTATAAGCTCAGGCACGGTGATTGGACTTCACTGAACTTTAATTGTAACACCTGAAGGGGAGGTGTTGTGAGGATTAATTAAGACAATGTTAAATTGTTATCATGAAGTTGAGGAAAATCTCCTGATGGAAATGTGTTCCATCTTACCAAAATAAAGGGCAAAACAGCATTTTAAATAATATTTTAATTTTATATGCATATGTGTAAACATAGAATTCAATGTATACACATAAATATAATATCTAAACACATTTGACATATATTTATATTTATCCTAGGATGCAGCACTACCCTCCTGAGCAGTGCAAGAGGGGTGGGTTTTTACAGAGAATCACCAAACAGCTTGACCCAATTGAAAGGCCAGCCTTGCACTGCTTTTTAAGAGAAAGCCTTGAGTTGGGAGGAGTTTGAAAAATACTGAGAAGAACCAGTCAATTAATATTGAAAAAACACTATCCAACCACAGCTATAAACCAATTAGACATATTTCTTTAATTTTGGCTTTAGTCTCCAAAGCCTAAAGGTCCCTGGGGAAAGGGAGCAGAGGGAGAGACAGGGCCAGCTTCACTATGGGCCAGCTTTGCAGGTGCTCTCAGCCCTGCCTGCAGAGGGACCGCCCCCCCCCCCCCCCGCAGGCTTTGCTCCCAGAAGGCCCCGCCCCCAGGGGTGCCCCAATCCCATAAGGCCCTGCCCTCAAGAGCCCCACCCCCAGGAGGCCCCACCCTCAGAAGGGTCCCAGGGTGAATTTAACTGGTAATTCTTCAGTTTTATTTTTGAGCTTGTGTTTTGTGAGTGAAGTGGATGGGACAGTGGAGCACGTGCATGAGCGGAGGAGACAGCCCACTATGCGTATGCACCGTTCCTTGCCTCCTCATTTTCATATACTGCTCACCCTGCGTAGTGAGCACAGCATTAAAGTGGACACCCGGTGCCTGGGGTTCAGCAAGACCAGCTGAGCACGTGACATCTATGACGGAGTCCACAAGAGCACGCTGTGCCTACCGACCAGAGCTTGCTTTGAGCCCCGGCAGAAGGCAGTGGCCTCTTGTGAACAGCCCAGAACCCTGTCCTATCCTTTCTCACTCATGTTACCTCCCTGTGTTAGCCAAGCCTTATAAGTGGTGACTTAGAAGGGAAGGGAAAGAAAGGCAGCCCACTGCTCCTGGTCCTTTCAAGTTCCTTACTCATCAGTAAGCCCAGGGCGGGAGGGTCAGTGGAACATGCGTGTGTCACCAGCTGAGGTGAAGACAGCTGAGCTGGTCTGGTGCAGGATTTCCATCGTTCTGATAAGAATAGGGCACAGAGGCAGGCACCAGCTACAGAGTCCATGTGTGAATTATTTAACACTGGCATTGCACCATACAAGGATGAATGGCAAAATTCATGCTCATAATTACATTTCAAAATTTTTATTTACTTAGAATGACAATAAATGCAAATAGAAAATAGCAGCCATGACACATCAGAAGAGAGACCATGGAGGAAATGAGCTTTCTATTTTAGTACCTTTAACAACACTTTGTCCATGCTTTTGAACAAAGGGCCCTATATCTTCATTTTGCACCGGGCCTGCAAGTTAAGTAGCCAGCCCTGGGAACAGCCGTGCGGTGTCTCATTGACGAAGTGGGGTGAATGCCATGAGCCTCCTGCCCTGACACAGTAGCATCACACAAACCCCTCAGGCTGAAACAGAACTTTAGGATACAGTTCACGGGGAGGTCCTCAAATTTCTGAATCATAGGTAGTCTGCGTGGGGTGCCATAAACAAAATATCAACATCGGGGTGTCTTAGGCAACATACATTTTATTTTCTTACAGTTCTGGTTGCTGGAAATCCAGGATCAAGGTGTCAGTAGGGTTTGAGTCTTCAAAGGCCTCTCCCCTTGGCTTGCAGATAGCTGTCTTCTCCACTGTGTCTTAAGATGATTGCCCTTCGGTGTGTATTGTCTGTGTCCTAATCTCCTCTTCCTGTAAGTACACCAGTCATATTGGATTAGGGCCCACCACCAATGAGCTCATTTTCCCTTAATCACCTCTTTAAAAATCCTGTCTCTGGATACTGTCACATTCTGAGGTGCTGGGTGTTAGGACCTCAACATAGGAATTTGGGGGCCGCCAACTGAGCCCATAACAATAGTCAAAACTGGATCCAAAACAGAAATTTAGACCCATTTAAAAATGCTAAAAGTATATTTGTTTTTGTGCACCTTAGTTGGTAGCCTGAGATGTATTTGCAACCTTCAAGGGAAACATCCTTTGGAATGATCAAAGAGAGCTTCTATGTAATTCCACACATCCACAATTAAAACAAAGCCCAGAGCTTTCTAATCTGGAATTTGGCCATTTTGTGCTCAGTGGCAACCAAAACCTGCCCAGAGCTTTTCTTTTGTTTTGGCAGAAAAGTACCAGGCAGAGGACTTGAACCTTTAGACATCTTGCTGATGTTTATTTTAATCATACTCTACTGAGTTGTCCAAACCTAATTAAGTTCTTGGCTCCGTAGAGGAGAGATGATGTTCATTACATGTCATTGGCCACAATGTGCCTTTTTAATTATTGTTAGCATTTGTGTTATTTTTCGGTATAAGAGACAAGCTTTATCTTAGTTTGGGTGGCTGTAACAAAAGCACCATAGACTGGGTGCTTTAAACAAGAGAGATTTATTTCTCATAGTTCTGGAGGCTGGGAAGTCTAAGATCAAGGCACTGGCAGATTCCATGTCTGTTCGAGGGCCCACTTCCTGGGTCACAGATGACCATCTTCTCCCTATAACCTGTTTCCTTCCATTCCTTCTGGGCATCATTAGACCCCCTTTACAAGGTGGAGGAGGTGAGGGATCTCTGTGGGGTCTGTTTTATGAAAACACTAATCTCACCCATGAGGGCTCCACCCTCATGACCTAAGCATCTCCCAAAGACCCCATTTCCTAGTAATGTCACTTTGGGCATTACATTTTCAACATATGAATTCTGGAGGGATACATTCTGTCTACAGCAGGCTTCACTGAGCATCTTCTATGGCCAAGGCACTATTTTTTGGCAAAATTAATCACTTCCTACACATCCTTTGAGGCGAGAGTATTTCTGCACTTTGTCTTCCTTTAGAACTTTTCTCCAGGGAGGATCCTAAAAAGTTCAGAAAAGATTCAGAAGAAACCTGCTGGTTAGCTCATTCTTCACAGTAGAGCAGAATTCATTTTGAAGCAGGTTAATCTTGGAAATCCAGGCAAAGAGACCTTGCTTGAGAGTCATCTCAAATGATCAGTTTTGTTAGTATGAGTAATGGTAACTCTAGTATCAATGGAACAACTTTTTATGAAGGGCCCACTATATGCCAGGTACCACGGAGCACCTGAGTCGAATGATCTCGTGATCCTTACAACAGCCCACCGAGGGTCACAGCCTGCAGTGACGGCCCGAGTTAAGGATTCGAGCTAGGTGCTGCACAGGGCATATTTCAGGGAGCAGATGTGGCGGTAAAGGGGGTCTAATGATGCCCGGAAGGAATGGAAGGAAACAGGACTTGGGGAAATATCTAGGTCCCTGGAGCAGTGATCTTCAAACTTTTATTCTCGTGGGCCTCTCTTTCACCAAAAAAAAAGTTATGAGGACATACCACCGATGTAAGCATATTTTTGATAAATTATAGACTCTACTACTGTACTAAATTATTATGTGCATTATAAATGATATGCAAAAGGTAAATATTTAAATGGATGACATGAAATACAAATAAAACTTCTAATATCCCTGCCCCTTACTGGACTATTTCTCAAACTCACTTTGGAGAAGACTTTTTAAAGATTTATTTATTTGTTGAGAGAGAGAGAGAGACAGAGACAGAGAGCACAAGTGCACGTGTGAGTGGGGGGAGGGGCAGAGAGAGAGGGAGAGAAGCAGACTCCCCACTGGGCACAGAGCCCTTATTAGGGCTCAATCCCATGACCCTGACGTCATGACCTGAGCCAAAATCATGAGTCAGACGCTCAACCAACTAAGCCACCCAGGTGCCCTGGAGAAGACTTTTTAAAAGAGAGGACACTTTGATTTGTACCACTAATTCCTAGGATTAATCTCCAAAGTGGGAAGATAGAGATGGTTTTTAAAAACATACACGGTAACTATTTAAAAAAGACAGGAGCCGTCAGTTAACGCTCTGCTGATCTGTGATGCATCCGTCCGAGTCTGAATGTACAACTCTAGGACCAGACCTCTCACCCCAGACTCCCCAACCCAAAGCTTTAAAAATAGATTTCACTTAAAATTGATATCATCGCAAAATTCTTTTAGCCATTAGTGCTCCAAAAATCAAAGTCAATGTTTGCAATCTCCTTCCAGGTTAACAATACTCATAAACCAAACTTTAGGGAAAAATACTGAACTTTACTGGGAGGATGAAACAGAATCATAGCATATGGCAACAAAATTAGTTTTAGAGAGCTGTTCGTCACCCAGAGGGCTTAAGGTAGAGAAAAAACCAAAAGGATGTAGTGACCCAAAAATTGTCCGAGTTGTGTAATTTGACCCAGGAACTTCTGGGTGGAGAGGAGAGCATTGTGTGGGGGCAGAGCAAGAGGGAATGAGAAGTCCATACACGTGTGTGAACAGCTCTTCTCCCATCTCCTGTGGGGGAAGAAGAGATCGGATTTACTCCAGTAAGCATGGTGATGAGTTGGTGAGGTAGGTTAAGGAAAAAATATATATATTATATATATATTATTAATTTGTTGACTCCAAAGAGGCAATTTATTGCTTATTATGACAATTTTTTGATAGATGACATAAATCTGCCTTCTTTGTTAGGAAAATCAGTACGTTATACCAATTTTCTGCAAGATGGAAATGAAGTACCTCCTTCCAGCAGGGTCATACCCTATTGTACTGGTTTTGCAATAGAGCCCAACTTTTATAGAATGTACATGTTCCTCAATATAGAAGACATTTGCTCACGTTCATGGGAGAACATTCCCAAACCTGGTCCAGGTTGTGGATGCCTTCACTATTATCGGCAAGGCATAACAAAGAGTTTTTCTATAAATGATATGTGGTCATGGAAGGAATCAGCACTGCAATTTGTGGCTGATTTCAAAGGCTCTAAGAGGTGGTGGATGCCCAGGCAAAGCTCTGACTCTTGCAGAGGAAGCAGGCTTAGAAGAGATAGCGAAAAAGAAGTTAGAGAAATCCCCAAAATCTCCTGCTGTGGAATTATTGGCCATTGAGCTTGAGAAAGACTATGGTGAAGACCTGAAAGAGCATCAGATCAAAGCCCTGGACACTGGAGGTTGAAATTGACATAAGCAACACTGTCCCTGTTCTTGACCCGAGGCCATAGGATGACAAGCTTTGCTTTTTAGAAGTGGCCTTATGTCTCTGTAGCGCCCTATAAAGAAATTTATAAAAATAAATGCTGAGAGTGTAAGCAGAGCTCTCCTTGACAATTTCCTCATCCTGTAATGTCACCTACCTTCTCTGAAGATTTATCAGGAGCCAGGCTTCTTAAGTTTTGTCAGCTCCGAGTGTCCACCTCCCTTGGTGAGTAGCACTGCAGGAAATTGCCTTTATTACAAACTTCTATCTGCATTTTCTCTTTCAGATTCATTTGTTGATGTCTGTTATTTGCTGTGCTGTATTGCAAATGTACTATTGCATGCAAAGTCTACATGCTGTTGAATACAGAGCAGGCATATTGATAGGTGATCAGGAAACAATGTTGTAAACAATTTATATCCCCTCATGAGTTTGTTACTTACCTGTTGGCATTTCACTGTGTTCTGGTTAGGTCTTAGTAAGTTGTTTGGGATTTTCTGTTGACATATAATGTATAATAAATTTTCCCATTGAAAATAATGGGGCAAAGGACTATTTTTGTTGTTATTCAGAGCATCTGAGTCTCAAGAATGGATTAACTAATGTTAAGTGGGAGATGTCTCTGTATTGTTCTGCTTTGATTATGCAACAAAAATACGTTGGATAAAGGAAAGACCTTTTCACCCAAACAATTTCTAAAATAAACTGCTTCTAGACAAAGAGCTGCTTTTCTGATTCATATACCAATTGTATCTTTTTTTTTAAATTTATTTATTGAGAGAGATAATGATAGAGAAAGAGCATGAGAGGGGGGGAGAGTCAGAGGGAGAAGCAGACTCCCCGATGAGCAGGGAGCCCGATGCAGGACTCGATCCCGGGACTCCAGGATCACTACCCGAGCCGAAGGCAGTCGCTTAAAAAACTGAGCCACCCAGGCGCCCCCAATTGTATCTTAAAATGGAAAACGAGACACCACTGATATTAGAGACTAGCTAAATTTGATCTTTTGAAGTTGATTTGTTGATCATATCTTCTGAGATTTGTTTGCTGAAAACAGAACGGCATTTTGAGTTTCCAATGTATAGGTGCTTTCATAGTGTCACAATCATTTTAAAAGCTAGTATTCATTGATCATTAATAAGGCACAAAATATCACACAGAAATAAGTTGGGAGTTACTGCAAAATGGTCCACTAGTTGAGCTATAGCAGTTACTTTCAATGATATGGGGATTTAGTTGGTGTATAAATTACCTACCTGTTATGTACATATTACTTCACATGATACTTATTACTTTAAATTTTTATTACATATTACTTTGAATGTTTACAAATTCTAAGTCAAAACACTTACAAAGTGTGCAAAATGCAAATACTAAATTTAGTAAAAAATAATTTGGGCCAAGAATACAACTGTGCTGCAAATGTGCATAGAAAACGCAGTAGATTAAAGGAAGTTACTTAAAACATATTTAGGACATTTTATATTCCCCCTTCTGTGCATTATTATTTTGTATTTTGAAACAATCACAAACTTAGATAACGAGGAGCTTTATTTTCCTAAACCATTTGAGAGTTCATTAATAACATGAGTGCGCTATCACTCCTGCACACTTTACCGTGGATTTCCTACAAATGAGAATATTCTCCCACATAACCACATTGCAAGCATCAAAATCAGGAAATTTACGTGGATATATAACTATCATTTCATCCATAAACTCCCTTCACATTCCGGCAATTGTCCCAATAATCTATGATGAATGCATGCATTTGCAGTCTGTCTTAGTCTCCTTCAGTCTGAAACAATGTTTCAGTCATTTCTTGACCTTCGTAAACTTGGCACTTTCGAAGATTACAGACCAGTTATGTTCTGGAGTGTTCCTCAGTTTTGGTTGGTCTGATGTTTCCTCATGATTAGATCCAGGTTATGTCTCTTGACAGAAATAACACAGAAGTGACTCTGTGTTCTCATTGCATCCTGGGTGACATAAGATTTTGGTTTGTCCCATCATTGATGATGTTAATTTTGATCACCTGGTTAAGGTAAACTGTTCCAGTGTTTGCTGTGAAGTTATACTTTTCCCTTTCAAAATTCAGAAGTGTTTAGTGGGGTGGTATTTTAACACTATTTAAATTTACCACCCCTCATCAAACTTTTGATTTATTATTTATTTTAATATTTGTATGGGCATACATTTTCCTATTTTTAAATGAATTATAATCTGTTACCATCATTATTTATTGTGATGATTATGTTGTCTCCAGTCTGACCAGTAGGGGCCCCTTCAAACTGACTTCTGTGTCCTTTTGGCAAGTACTCATCATTCTTTGAACACTTCAATATAACAAGATGTTCCAAGTTTATCTTGTATTTTCCTACCCAGCCCTAGAATCAGTTAACTTCTCCTGGTTCTTTTAAGTGGAAAAGGGAATTTAGAAGCCAAGATCTGAACCCTAGGTGTGCTCATTGCCACTGAGATGTCATTGTTTCCAAGCAAGTTAGTGAGCAGTATTAAATATATGTATGTGTATGTGCACACACATATGTTTGTGAGCATACTTATACACATTTCCATCTGTGTTTACTTCTATGTATCTATATATTTTGGGCTTGAGTTCATACAATTATTTTCAATCCCAATCCAATATACAGGTCTGATTCTAGCTCTTTTCCCCCTTCCATATTTGTAACTTATTCCAAATGTAAGAAACCTGGCTCCCATTATCCTTAATATACTTACACAATTTGACCAGTTCCCCTGTATGTACCCAAACTTGCACCTCCCCTGCCAGATTCCCACCTCCCCTCACACTGACTCAGATTCTTTGTGCTACACTGCCCCCACTCATACACTCTCCTGTTCAGACTCTCATGACCAGCTGGGCTTCCCCTCTGTGGGGATTCCCTCTTTATCCCATGCAGGCTCTGACTCCCAGCACTGGGCTGCCTCTCCAACCCCACCCCATGTGGATACCCTCCTCACCTCACTCCGGTCAGAGGCTCCATGCCAGGCTGAGGTGACAGAGGAACACTCTTTTCACTCTATTTGGGCTCTGACACTTCACATCAGGTTCTGCACATTCTTTAAACTTGGTGAGAAATGATGCAGAAAAAAAATCTTTTGAACTACGGGCATTTTGTATACTATCCAAAAACTATGTGACTATTTTCAACTTCAATGAAATGTTGGAGTGTATTGAAAACACATTTACCAAACATAAATTTGAAATTTTATTGGATACACAGTTGATAGGTTGAATTGATATCCTCATCCTATGAAGAGTTAATTACATAATTTTGTTTTAGAAATTCTTAATGTTTAATAAAGATATAAATTCTAGATTTTAACCAAAGGTAAACTTTAAAAAATCCACTTTTAGATAACATGAACAAGTGGAAAAACATTTCATGCTCATGGATTAGAAGATCAAATATGGTTAAAATTTCCATACTACCCAAAGCAATACACAGATTTAACACATTCCCTATCAAAACACCAATAGCATTTCTCACAGAACTACAACAAACAATCCTAAAATTTGTATGGAACCACAAAAGCCCCTGAAGAGCCAAAGCAATCTTGAAAAAGAAAAACATCACAACTCCAGACTTCAAGTTATATTACAAAACCGTAGTCAAAACAGTATGGTACTGGTACAAAATAGACACATAGATCAATGGAATAGAATAAAGAGCCCAGAAATAAACCCATGATTATATGGTCAATCAATCCTCAACAAAGGAGGTAAGAATATGCAATGGGGAAAAGACAATCTCTTCAACAAAGGATGTTGGGAAAACTGGACAGCTATATACCATAAACAAAAATATACTCAAAATGGATTAAAGACCTAAATGTGAGACCTGAAACCACAAAAATCTTAGAAGAGAGCACAGGCAGTAATGTCTCTGACATTGGCTGTAACAACATTTTTCTAGATATGTCTCCTGAGGCAAGGAAAACAAAAGCAAAAATAAACTATTGGGACTATATCAAAATAAAGAGCCCTGCACAGCAAAGAAAATGATCAACAAAATGAAAAGACAACTTACTGAATGGGAGAAGATATTTGCAAATGACATATCTGATAAAGGGTTAGTATCCAAAATATATAAAGAACTTATACAACTCAACACACACAAAAAAACAAATAATCCAATTAAAAATGGGCAGAAGACATGAACAGACATTTCTCCAAAGAAGACAGGCAGATGGCCAATAGACACCTGGAAAGAGGCTCAACATCACTCATCCTCAGGGAAATGCAAACCAAAACCACAATAAGATGTCATCTCACACCTGCCAGAATGGCTAAAATCAAAAACATAAGAAACAGCAAGTGTTGGTGAGGATGTGGAGAAATAGGAACCCTCATGCACTGTTGGTGGGAAAGCAAACTGGTGCAGCCGCTGTGGAAAACAGCATGGACTTTCCTCAAAAATTAAAAATAGAACTACCCTACAATCCAGCAATTGCACCACTGGGTATTTACCCAAAGAAAACAAAAACACTAATTCAAAGAGATACATGCACCCCTATGTTTATAGCAGCATTATTTACAATAGCTAAATTATGGAAACAGCTCAAGTGTCCATCAGCTAATAAATGGATAAAGAAGATGTGGTAGATATAGATATAGATATAGATATATACCATGTGGTGTGTGTGTGTATACATAGGTGTATATTATATATGTGTATGTGTGTATATCTGTATGTACACACACACACACACACATATATAATGGAATATTACTCAGCCATAAAAAAGAATGAAATCTGCCATTTGCAACAACATGGGTGGAGCTAGAGAGTTTAATGCTAAGTGAAATATGTCAGTCAGAGAAAGACAAATACATATGATTTCATTCATATGTGGAATTTAAAAAACAGAACAATGAATAAGGGGGGGAATAAAAGAGAGACAACCCCCCTCCCCAAAAAAACACAAAAAAACAAAACTGAGACTCTTAAATATAGAGAACAATCTAATGGTTACCAGACCGGTGCGGGGGAGGGGGGGAGGGGGGGGAGGACGGGGGCGGGGAATGAAACAGGTGCAGGGGATTAAGAGCACATTTATCATGATGAGCACTGAGTAATGTATGGAAGTGTTGAATCACTATATTGTACACCTGGACGTAAGATAACACTGTATGTTAACTACACTGGAATTAAAATAAAGTTTTTTAAAAATTAAAAAATTAAAAACCCACTTTAAAATTTATTTGCTTAGGACTAATTTGGCATAGCATTTTATGTAAAATTAATATCATTAGCAAAGAGTTATAAGAACCAAAATTAAATGTCCATAATGATTCCAAAACATCGAAGGGATTCAGAAGTGTTTTGAAGAAAAACACAGCCAATATTTATAAAATAAATATTATTGGTGCTAAACAAATTGCAGAGTCTCTTACATTGATGCCAATTTCTCTCATGTAGGAAATATGAGAGAAAGGATGACGAAAATCCATATCGTCTCTGAATCCCAAGACCATCCCAACTATAATACAAAATTCATTTGAAAATTTCTTTTTTAAAATTTATTTATTTATTTATTTATTTTAAGATTTTATTTATTTATTTGAGAGAGAGAGAATGAGAGAGAAAGCATGAGGGGGGGAGGGTCAGAGAGAGAAGCAGACTCCCCACTGAGCAGGGAGCGCGATGCGGGACTCGATCCTGGGACTCCAGGATCGTGACCTGAGCCGAAGGCAGTCACTTAACCAACTGAGCCACCCAGGTGCTCCTGATACAGTCTTTTTTTAAATTTTTTAAAAAAGATTTTATTTATTCATTTTTGAGAGAGAGGAAGAGCACAAGTGGGGGATGGGGAGGGGCAGAGGGAGAAGCAGATGACCCGCTGAGCAGGGAGCCCAGCTTGGGACTTGATCCCAGGATCCTGGGATCATGACCTGAGCTGAAGACAGACACTTAACCTACTGAGATACCCAGGTGCCCCCCAAATTTTTTTCCTTTTTTTTCTTGAATTTAAATTCATTTTTTTCTTGAATTTAAATTCATTTAAATTTAAAATGAATTTAAATTCATTTTAATTAACATATAATGCATTATTGGTTTCAGAGGTACAGGCCTGTGATTCATCAGTCTCATATAATACCCAGTGCTCATTACATCACATGCCCTCCTTAATGTCCATCACCCAGTTACCCCATCCCTCCACCCCCCTCCCCTCCAGCAACCCTCAGTTTGTTTCCTATGATTAAGAGTCTCTTGTGGTTTGTCTCCCTCTCTGGTTTCATCTTGTTTTAATTTTTTCCTCTCTTCCCCTATGATCCTCTGTTTTGTTTCTTAACTTCCACACATCAGTGAGATCATATGATAATTGTCTTTCTCTGATTGACTTATTTTGCTTAGCATAATACCCTCTAGTTCCATCCACGTCACTGCAAATGGCAAGATTTCATATTTTTTTGATGGCTGCATAATATTATATATATATGTATATATATATATATATACATATATATATATACCACATCTTCTTTATCCATTCATCTGTCAATGGACATCTTGGCTCTTTCACAGTTTGGCTATTGTGGACATTGCTGCTATAAACATCGGGGTGCACGGACCCCTTCGGATCACTACATTTGTATCTTTGGGGTAAATACCCAGTAGTGCAATTGCTGGATCATATGGTAGCTCTATTTTCAACTTTTTGAGGAACCTCCATACTGTTTTCCAGAGTGGCTGCACCAGCTTGCATTCCCACCAACAGTGTAGGAGGGTTCCCCTTTCTCCTCATCCCCGCCAACATCTGTCGTTTCCTGACTTGTTAATTTTAGCCATTCTGACTGGTGTGAGGAGGTAGCTCATTGAGGTTTTGACTTGTATTTCCCTGATGCCGTGTGATGTTGAGCACTTTTTCATGTGTCTGTTGGCCCTTTGGATGTCTTCTTTGCCAAAAATCTCTTTTTAAAATATTCCTTATAACAATATCATTTTTCAAAGGCAGGTTTAGGGGTGCCTGGGTGGCTCAGTCGGTTAAGTGTCTGACTCTTGATTTTGGCTCAGGTCCTGATCTCAGGGTCATGAGATTGAGCCCTGCCTCGGGCTCCGTGCTCAGCACAGAGTCTGCTTGTCCCTCTCCCTCTGTTCCTCCCCCTGTTCCTGCACACGCACGCTCTCTCTCTCTCTCTCAAATTAAAAAAAGAAGAAGAAGACAGGTTTAGATACTCAGCATCACGAACTTCTCAGTGATTTAGATGCCACGTATCTGAGAATTATAATGAGCGTGTAGTACTTTACGGTATAATTTATAAAAGAAATAGAGCAGACCTAGATGAGCAATGTGATATCACTGGTATAACATCAACATAGAAGGAGCTACAAGCCTCGGGCTAGTTTTTGAAATCCAGTGTGTCATCTGTTAGTGTCTTTTAATGTATTTGCAACTGTAGCTTATCGGACGCCTTTCTGCATACTTCTGTAGCTCTCAGGATATATTTAACTTTGCCAATGTAGTTTCTCAGGATTCGAACTTATTTTCAAAGACGTAAGGACTAAAATACCACAAGTAAGGCGGTCAAATCTAGCCACGATTTTTACAGAAAGCAAGACACTGGGACAGCTAAGCCACGGAACTAGCGTGGCAATATCGCCACAAAAGCAATGTGCTGAGGTGCAATTATTTTATAGTCTAGAGACCTTGAGCTTCTAATTATTTGTGTTTAAGTTTTCCATGTCCTATAGTTTTATAGTTAATAATTAAATTTGCAAAATTTCTACAGATTGGCGTTATGTTCGTAATTATTATTGAGAAACAGTAATTTAGTAATTCTGGCTTTTTACTTATGGAAGGGACATTCTCCTCAGTTCCTGCAGGGTGTCATGGGAATCCATACGAGCCTTGTGTCCTGGGAGAGCCCTGCCAGTTTTCCTTCACGGGAGAGGGGGAAGCCCCTGCCAAACCTCTTACAGCCTTTAGGTCAGGAGAGACTGTTTTTGACCCCCTTGTCTCAGCCTTCCTCAGTTTAGAGAGGCTTCTCTTACCCCACTTAGCCTAGGAAAATACTACTCATCCCTGGGTCATGGATTTATGTGCTTCCCTTGGGCTCCTTCCAGACTTTTCCACCAGTGTGGGGGCCCTGGTCTCTGCTCCCAAGGACCCTATTCTTAGTTAGCAATTCCTTAAATGTGCTGCAGCTCAGGGCTATGGCCTATGTGGCTATGTCTTCTCCATAGAGGGTTGCCTGGTTAGAAGTGTGTTTCAGATGCGAGTCCTACTTATGCTAGAACATTATTTGTGGCTTATGTAAAATTCAAATTTAACGAGGCATCCTTTTGTTGTTGTTGCTGCCAGTTTGTTGGTAAATCTGGAAACCCTCTTTCCAGGGCAGAGCGGAGTATATGGATAGTAGTGAGGCTTTGGAAATTCTGGGTAAGCCTGCTAGATTCTGAGAGAGGTGACCCGGCCAATGGGCTGAAAAGATACAGGGCAACAATAAAGTACCTGTCCCACGGCTGTTAACAATAGCCCTCCTTTAGGCATTAACCACGTTTAAATTAGTTTGGAAGAACCCCACCTGTTCTCTCCAGGCCTCAGTGTCTTCATATGTAAAATCAGGAGGTTGGGACACTGAATCCTTGAGAAGCCGTGAAAGGGGTGGACCTCTCTCTCCAAAAATATGCATATGCCTAAAAATTAGGTGCAGTTTCAGAGAGTCACAGCCCCTGCTTGAAGCCTTTCCTTGGCCCTCAGTCAGGGCGCCACAGACCAGATCTCTACGGACCCTTCCAGCAGGAAGAGGTCGTCATTCTGGGGCGCTCATCCTGCTTAAGGAATAAGAAAACAATGAGCGAAAGTAGAAAACCATGAAACACCTTGCATATACCATCTTGGAACGTTTGTGTCAGATGACGTCAAAAGATTTTACGAACGTGAACCTGTTGGTTCCTACATCTCTGCTCACCTGGTGGGTCCTGAGTGGTTCTGTATTTGCTGTTTGTAAGGGGAAACCGAATCATAGGAGAAAACAAAGACTTTTCAGGATGGCAGAAGAATTCTCTAGGTGTCCTATCTTCTTGGACCCCTCTTTTCCATCTCTTTGGAAGGGAGAGGAGACCTGAGAAAAGGTGAGATTCTCTGGTATAGTGGGTGCAGAAGTATCCGGGCAAAACAACCTGGGGGGACCAGTATGACCAACGTGAGATACCCAAAGCAGTACTGAAGCCTGGAGAAAATACTAACTGGGGATTATGAGAAGGAGAGAGCAAGGTTTTAGGAGGTTGTGATAAAATTAATTACACTCAGCAATAGCTGCCGTCTGTGGAGCACTTACTCTGAAGGCAGCATGCCAGGAACTTTATTCTTTCTTCCTTCAATCCCCAGGACAGCCCTGTGAGGTGGCATCCCCACTTTATAGAAAACGAAATCAGGCTCAGAAAGAAAAACTTGCCCAGGGCCACAGAGGCTTCATAACATTCATCTTAATCCACAAAATACCCCATTGGCACTGACGGGATGGGGAGAGAGTAGGGTCCCACGTCTCTATTCCTTATTCCAATGAAGTCCCAGGATGCCAGTCTACAAGGAAAACCTGAAGGTAGAAGGCAGATCTTGGGGCTTTGGCTGGCCAAGTGTCTTGGGACTGCTGATTTAGCTGGAAGGGGATGCCAGCAGTCAAAACTGGGAAGTGGTGAGTTTAGCATTAGCTATTTCTCGCTCGTTCCAGATGTGTGCAAATGTTCCCAGCCTCTGATCAAGTCTAATGGTGGAGAGCCAATAAAGCAGACAGTGTTGCGGTTCCGGGTGGATAGAAACCCTCCAGGAGATGGACAGGGATTTCCCGGTGCAGGGAGGGTCACAGTCTCAGAGGGTGGAGCTGTTTTGGTTTGTCGTTTTTATATGCTCTCAGAAGCCAGGTTGTCAGGACACCTCCTGCCAGCCTGGGGGCCCCCAGATTCTGAACTGTCCCAGGTCCTCCCACCTCATAGATTCTGCAGGTTCTCAGACGTGGGCTTGAAGTCCTCAGATCTGCCTGCCACCCCAACCTCCCAGAGCCCCGGGGCTCTCATGGCAGGTCTTGCGGGGGGTGGGGTGCGTTCTCACCTGCTCCCCTGGCTGTCATGGTGGCCCTCAGGGAAATGGATGAAGGGAGCCACATTAAAGATGTAACGATTACACAGGATCCAAGGAGCATACTTCACAGTGACAGAAATCATTACACGGGTCAATAATGCAAAAATCAACCAAAAATTACTTTTATTTTCCACATTAATAAGATGATAGCACCAACCAAATTCATAACCTTTAGTAGACATTTACTTTGAGCATCAAAATGACAGTTGTGAAGGGCTTTTGTCAATAAGCCCCTTCTATCACACCACTGCCTTAAAAAAAAAAAAGATCTGAAGTTTAGGGAATACACGGCAGAAATGACATTTAACCTTGCCAGTATCTCAATTGATTGCATTTGACCCAGTTTTGCTTTGTGTCAAGGTCAAAAGCACTTGTGGTCTTATGGACTGAATTTTTCAATTTCCAAAAAGGCAGAGGCATGCTCAGAAAATTGCCAGTGGGCATAAAAGATAGCCAAAACCTGGAACTGGCTGGAGCACAGCGATCAGGGTAAAGAATTGTCTTTTGTTTTTAATAGCAAGACAGAGGATTAACATTGTCGGCGCACTTGTTTGTGCCCGTTACTAAGATGCTGAGGATACTATATATACCTTGTCTTGCTTCATCCTGACAAAAATTCTATCGGCGAGCACTGTGTTCTTCATAGTACATGTGAGTGAACAGAGGCTAAGAAATCTCCCAGCTAGTAAATGGGCTTCTATTTCACCAGATCCCACTGCTTTCCAAGAGGAGGAAAAAAACCTTTTTTGACTAATATTTTAAAAACAAGTTTTTAAAAACTTGAGGTATAATTTACACCCATAAAATATACATATGCCTCTTAAGTGATCCATTTGATTCATTTTGGCCCTTGTTTACATTTCTGTAACCACCACTCAGAACTAAATTGAGAACAACACTTCTGTAACTCCAGAAAGTTCCCTCGGACCCCTGCCAGTCAATGCCCGTACTCCCCATTTACTATCAGATTAGGTTTGCCTGTTCTTTAAAGTCATATAAAATGAAATAATACATTCCATTATCTATCTGCGTCTTTTTGTGTCTGGCATCTTTCACATAACATAAGGGTTTGAGATTCATGCATATTGTTTTTTCTTAAAAGATTTTATTTATTTATTTGACACACAGAGAGAGAACGAGCACATGAGTGTGGGGAGGGGTAGAGGAAGAGAGAGAAGCAGGCTCCCCACTGGGAGCAGGGAGCCCAGATGCAGGGCTCCATCCCAGGACCCTGAGATCATGACCTGAGCCGAAGGCAGACGTTTAACAGACTGAGCCACCCAGGCGCCCCGCATATTGCTTTTTATATCAGTGGTTTGTTTCTCTCCATTGCCGAGTGCTAGCTAGTTCATTTAAGGGATATATCATAGTTTATCCATTCTTCTGTTGATGGACATTTGGGTTGTTCTCAGTTTCTCGCTGTTAGGAATAAGGTTGCTATGAACACTTTTTTTCCTAACTTATTTATTTGTTACTGAAGTATAATTAACGTACAACCTTATATCAGTTTCAAGGGTACAGCAGAGTCATTCGACAGCCCTCTCCATTACTCAGTGCTCACCGTGATAAGTGTGGTCACCATCTGTCTCCACACAGCATTATTACAGTATTTTTGACTATATTCCCTAAGCTGTACTTTTCATCTCTGTGGCTTATTTATTTTATAAGTGAAAGTTTGTACCTCGTAATCCTCTTTATTTCTCCCGCCCCCTCATCTATGTCTCCCTGGCAATCACTAGTATGTTCTCTGTATTTAAAAGTCTGTTTGTGTTTGTTTGTTGAGTCCATATACAAGTGACATCATCTGGTATTCGTCTTTCTCTGTCTGACTTATTTGTTATGGACACTCTTACACGGGACTTCTGGGGGAAGGGGACATATATTTTCATTCCTTTTAGGTAAATGCCTAGGAGTAGAATTACCAGGACATAGGGTAGATGCTTGTTTAACTTTTCAAAGAACTGCCAACACATCTCCGAAATGTTGTACTCTTGGTTAAATACTAAGGCTCATTGAACAAATATTGACTGAGTACTAATAAAATGAAACAAAAGTCTCTGCTGATGGGACAGCTGGTTGAGAAGAACACAATGGACAAAGAAGTTAAATATAAAATGTCAAATACGGATGAGTGCTGTAGAGAAAAATAAAGATCCAAGGAGGGAGGAAGAGGCATCTGGCTTGGGCAAGATTCACATTAGCTGTTGTCACTGGAAAAAAAAAAAGCAAAAAACAAAAGAAGCAAAAACTGGATTCTGTTTCTTTTATGACCCGGAAGTCAGCTCATTGGATTTTGCAACCGGGAGGTGGTTTGGTGACCTTGACAAGAAGAGTTCCAGTGAATCATAAGACCTCTTAGTTAGCTGTGAGTCATTCTTGTCCATGGACCAGAGAAACAGCTTTAAACCATCGTAGGTGAGCTTTGGGCTCTGGAGTCGGGCAGTCTGGGCTCAACTCCTGGCTTGGTCACTTGCTGAGTGCCCTTGGGCAAGTTATTACTTTCTCTAAGTCTCAATTTTCTTATTTGCGAATAAAGACAATGATAAGAGCCCTAACTTCATAGGCCATAAGGTCAAAGGAGATAATGCTTTGGTAAATTGCTTGGACGCAAAGACTGAAACAGGAGAAACAGTCAATTAACGTTGGTTGTCATCATTTTAAAGAGGAGGCCTTTTTCTTTCTTACACGACCTAGTTGAGCATTTGATCCTCATGTCCTATTTTTCTCCAAGATGTCTGCCTATTCCCTGAAATTTGCATTCTTGTGGTCACGTCTGGCTTTGAATTGCTGCTTTGAGATCACTTGTGTTCTTCCTCCTAGAGCTCTCTTCTCCACACTGACCCAGGGTGGAATTCAGCCTGCCTTCCTTGATTTCCAACCCCGCCCCCCACCATTCTTCATTTCACAAAAAGCAATAAAGTATAGCAGACATAATGGATGGATGGGAAGATGAGGAAGTGGTCAGTCTATGTGAGAGCACCCAGAAGTCCTTGAAATGGCCCTAAACACCATGAAATCGAATATTCCACACAAGAGTCTAGTCCTTCTGACACCAAATCATACTGCTCAGTTATCCTCTGGTGTTTTCCTCTGTATTTCTCTTCTCTCTGTTCTCAGCATTCCCCACATCCTAAAATTCCTCTCCAGAGCCGTTCAATTGCCTCCTTTGTTTTCTTGCTTTCTGAAAGCCCTGCTCTCAGAGTCCAATCTCTGCCACCGAGCTTCTTATCAACAGAGACTCCTTCCTTTTCAGGAGAAAATTTTACAGCAGTTGTACTTGATAAACAACATTTGACAAATGATGTCTCTTTTGTCCCCATTATCCTCATGTGTGAGAGGAGATGTCTAATTTTGGATAGGGATTGGCATTTCCCCAGTCTGTCTGAGAGCATGTGTTTTCTCAGAAGAGGTGATATCTCAGAGGCTTGACTTGGTTTTCTGACCAGTGGAAGAGAGATTTGTGGGTCTGTGGGGTCCTGCTTGTGACTTTGTCTCTCTTCTCTTTGTCTTGCAGGAATGAACTTCAGGGAGTGGTGCGGGGCAGGGGGTGCTAAGAGCCTTGCCGGCTGGGGGGAGTTTTCTCTGACCTGCAGAAAGCTGGCTTCAACCCTGAACTGTGTTCTTGGGCTCTCAGCTTGTTTTTTGCATGTTTTTTTCATTAAAGAAGTCTTCGGGGTTTTCTTTATGCCTTTTAGCAAACTATATTCTGTTCCTTTGGTATTTTGCATTTGGAATTATGCCTTGAATTGAAGCTTAATTGTTCTTCTTTTACTTTACTTCTCTGTAATTGCCAAGCTTTCTAATTTTATTTTCTTTTAAAAATACCTTTTAAAAATCCTCTTTCCTTACCACACACACACACAACTTAGGTGTAAATCTAACAGAATATGTACAGGATCTATATGAGGAAAACTACAAAGCTCTGATGAAAGAAGTCAAAGAAGAGCTAAATTAATGGAGAGAGACCCCATGTACATGGATTGGAAGACTCAACAGTGTCAGACGTCAGTTCTTCCCAAGTTAATCAATAAATTCAATATAATCTCAATCAAAATCCCAGCAAGTTATTTTGTGGATATTGACAAACTAACTCTAAAGTTTCAGATTGATATGGGAAGGCAAAGACCCAGAATAACCAACACAAAATTGAACAAAGTTGGAGGACTAATGCTATCTGGCTTTAAGACTTAATATAAACTATAGCAATCAAGACAATATGGTACTGACAAAAGAATAGACAAATAGATCCATGGAGGAGAATAAAAAGCCCAGAAGTAGAGCCACACATAGTCAACTGATCTTTGACAAAGGAACGAAGACAATCCAGTGGAGAAAGGATAATCTTTTCAATGAATACTGCTGGGACAGCTGGACATGTCTGTGCAAGTAAATGAATATAGACACAAATCTCAGACTTTTCACAGAAATTAACTCAAACTGGATCTTAGACCTAAGTGTAAAATGCAAAACTATTCAACTCACAAAAGATAACAGGAGAAAATCTAGTTGACCTTGGGGTTGGCAATGGCTTATTAAATAAAAAAACACAGTGAAGGAAAAAATTGATAAGTGGTGCTTCATTAAAATTAAAAGCTTCTGCTCTGTGAAAGACATTGTTTAAGAAATGAAAGACAAGCTACAGAGTAGGAGAAAATATTTGCAAAACACATATCTGAAAAGAAATAGTCTCCAAAATATACAAACTCAACAAGAAAATAAACAACCCAACTTAAAAATAAGCAGAAGATCTGAACTTCAAAAGATCTGAGCTTCATAGTGATGGCATATATGCATGTGAAAGACATATGAAAAGATGCTTCACATCATATGTCATCAGGTCATTGCAAATTAAAATGACAATGACATACCACTACATACCTGCATACCAAGTTCTGGCAAGGATGCAGATCAACAGAATTTCTCATTCACGCCAGTAGGAATTCAAAACGGTACAGCCACTTTGGAAGATGGCTTGGCAGTTTCTCCCAAAACAAAACATACACTTATCATATGATCCAGCAATTGTGCTCCTTGGTATTTACCCACTGAAGCTGAAAACTTATGTCTGAACAAAAACCATAGCAGGTACCACACAGGGAGTGAACCCTAGTGGATTTCAGTTTATAATAATGTATCAATATTGGCTCATCAGTTGTAACAAATGTACCACACTAACACAAGAGGTTAGTAATAGGGGAAACCCGTGTTGGGGTAGGGCATGTTATGAGGGAATATGTGGGAATTTCCACTTTCTGATCCATTTTTCTGTAAACCTAAAATTGTCCTATATATTTGTTTCTTAGGGCAGTTGGTTTACTGGGTGGCTTAAAGCAACAGAAATTTATTGTGTCACGATTCTGAAGCCTGGAAGTCCAAAATGAAGGTGTTGGTAGGGCCTTACTCATCTAAGACTCTGGGGAGGCTCTTTCCTTGCCTCGTCCTAGCTTCTGGTAAATGCTGCTGGAAAGCTAGCTGTTCTTAATGTTCTTAGCTTACACCTGCACCAATAAAACCTCTGCCTCCACCATCACATCCCTGGTCCCTATCACCTTCTCTCTGCACATGTGATGTTTGGGTCCCAAGTTCCCCTTTTTATAAGGACACTGGTCACATTGGATTCGGGCCCACCCTAATGCCCTCAACTTAATTCTGTTTCCAAATAAGGTCACATTCACAGGTACAGGGGACTTCTACATATCTTTTTGGGGGACACAATGCAAACCATAACGTGCCCTAAAAAATAAAATGTGTTAATTTTTAAAAATCTTCTTTCCTTCTCTGGATAGAAGGAAGATAGGGAGAGACAGGGAGAAGTAACTTTCCTGGCTTTGGCTTAATTCTCTGGCATAGATATTTGACTAGTAATACTTATAGATCCCAAGACCTGATGGTATTAATAATATGATTTTATATCATTCTCAGTATTCTATTGAAGGAGAGGGAAAATAGTTAAGTCAAGAGAAAAATGACCTAATTCTTCTTTTGTATGACACCTAAAAAATGAAAAATGCCCCCAAATATCAGCTATAATGGGTATCAATGTCTAGAAAGCAGCAAATAAAATTTGTAGGTTTTTAAAAAGATTTTATTTACTTATTTGAGAGAGAAAGAGAACATGAAGGGGGAGGGACAGAGGGTGAGGGAGAAGCAGACTCCCCGCTGAGCAGGGAACCCCATGTGGGGCTCCACCCCAGGACTCTGGGGTCACAATGTGAGCCGAAGGCAGACGCTTAACCAACTGAGCCACCCAGGCGCCCCAAAACTTGTAGAGTTTTTAAGATGATTCCTTATGTTTATGGCATTTGGGCAAATAAGTCAGGATTGGGGGAAGAGAGGAGCCCAGTTTGTGATTGTGTATATTATTGCACAGTACACTGGCTGGTTAGTATTAATAAGAACATGCCTCACAAGTCAGACATGTCCCTCTGTTCCAAGCCGTGAGCTGTGACCTGGGTCCCAAGCCTCTCTCTAATCTCATCAGATGAAGCAGAGTCTCCAGGACAACACAAATCTGTCTGTGCTAGAGACAAGTGGCCACTGGCTGCTCAGTATCCACTCCCCACCTCTTCCTAACTAGCCTAACCCCACTTTCCTTTGATACAATGTGCCTAGTTAAAACCAGTCATCTCTCCTAACTCCCTTGTAGCTGGGGGTTCCAGGAGACCTAATTCTGCTTGAGTGAGGGTTGGAAGTCCCTGAAAAGGGCTGCCCTTCCCAAACTGGAGAAAAACTCTCCAGAATTCTTCCTCCCTGGTTGTGGACACGCCATCTGGAAGTTTGGCAGCCATCTCTTGACCATGACTAAGCAACTCTCACTCGCAGGAGAGTGGAGCAGAGAGAGAGAAGAAATCCGGGACACGATGGCCTCGTGAGGCAGCTGTTGCCCACGCCCCTTTTTCTCCTCCTTGCTTTCTCTTGCAATTTTATTCCTTGAAGAAACTAGATCGTTTGGCCTTTAGGATTTGCCACATTTGGGATTTTGCTAAGTGCATCTCTGTGCTAACAGTATGTTCTTCTCTCCTTGTTTCCTATAAATTGATAGCTCTAAAGACCTTCTCTGATTCAACTTTGATTCTTGGGCAGGGTGGGAGGAATTACTCCACTAACACTTCCATCATGAGACACGTAGTATGTACTTATCTGTCTCTATGTGATGTTAATAGCCACTGATGATCATTTCGGGTTCCAAATATATGATATCTAATTTTATTATTCTTTCATTTATAAGCAGTGATAAAGGGAAAGTTTTTCTCATCAACTATTTGGTTAGTCTGAGGAATAGGCCATACAAAAAAGATAATGTAAATTCTTGATTCTTTTTCATTATTCATTACTTTTTAAAAAAAGATTTTATTTATTTGAGAGAGAAAACACGAGCAGGGACAAAGGGAGGGGAGGGAGAAGAGGGGGTAGACTCCCCTCTGAGTGGGAAGCCCAATTGGGGCTTGATCCCAGGACCCTGGGCTCATGACCTGAGCCCAAGGCAGACTCTTAACAGACTGAGCCACCCAGGCACCCCTATTCATTACTTTTCAAACTAAGGGGTTGGTTTCCTACTATATTTAAAGGCAACCAATTAAGAGATTTTTTAAAAGAGTTATTTATTTTAGAGAGAGAGAGAGAGAGAGGAAAAAAATGCATGTGAGTGGAGGGAGGGGCAGAGGGAAAGGGAGAATTTCAAGCAGACTCCCTGCTGAGCACAGAAGCCCACACGGGGCTGAATCTCACGACCCTGAGATCATGAACTGAGCTGAAATCAAGAGTCAGCTGCTTAATCGACTGAGCCACCCAGGCACCCCCAATTAAGAGATTTTTATTTTTTATTATTTATTTATTTATTTATTTTATTATGTTATGTTAATCACCATACATTACGTCATTAGTTTTTGATGTAGTCTTCCATGATTCATTGTTTGTGTATAACACCCAGTGCTCCATGTAGTATGTGCCCTCTTTAATACCCATCACCAGGCTAACCCATCCCACCCCCCTCCCGTCTAAAACCCTCAGTTTGTTTCTCAGAGTCCATAGTCTCTCATGGTTCGTCTCCCCCTCCAGTTCTCCCCCCCTTCATTTTTCCCTTCCTTCTCCGAAAGTCCTCCATGCTATACCTTATGTTTCACAAATAAGTGAAACCATACGATAATTGACTTTCTCTGCTTGACTCATTTCACTTAGCATAATCTCCTCCAGTCCCATCCATGTTGATGTAAAAGTTGGGTATTCATCCTTTCTGATGGCTGAGTTATATTCCATTGTATATATGGACCACATCTTCTTTATCCATTCATCTGTTGAAGGGCATCTCGGCTCTTTCCACAGTTTGGCTATTGCGGACATTGCTGCTCTGAACATTGGGGTGCATATGGCCCTTCTTTTCACTATATCTGTGTCTTTGGGGTAAATACCCAGTAGTGTAAATAATCAAGTCAAAAAAGGGGCAGAAGACATGAACAGACACTTCTCAAAAAAAGACATACAAATGGCTAACAGACACATGAAAAAATGTTCATCATCATTAGCCATCATGGAAATTCAAGTCAAAATCACATTGAGATACCACCTTACACCAGTTAGAATGGCAAAAATTGACAAGGCAAGACAACAAATATTGGAGAGGTTGTGGAGAAAGGGGAACCCTCTTACACTGTTGGTGGGAACACAAGTTGGTACAGCCACTTTGGAAAACAGTGTGGAGGTTCCTCAAAAAGTTAAAAAAGAGATTTTTAATACATTCATTTGTTTGTTTGTTTTTATCATGAATAACTTCTGGATTTACATATATGTGATGTATTTACATCCATAGCTAGTATTATTTTTAGGAATGTTCAAACCGTCCTAAACTTTGGCCCCTAGGAATCTCTTCAAGTGGCTTCTGAGTCAACCCCATTAAGTATAATGTTTGTTATACACTTTTTTATGCCCTTTATTAGGTTGTGGAATTTCCTTCCTCATTACAGTTTCCTAAGCGATTTTGTCATGATTAGAAGTGAAATTTTATCAAATGTTCTTTCTGCATCTACAGAGACAATCATATGGTTTTTAATCCTTCATTATTGTGGTGAATTTCATAAATCACTTTCCTAATGTTAAACCAACCTTTTTAAAAATTCAAGTATAATTAATATACAGTGTTATATTAGTTTCAGGTGTACGATATAGTGATTCAACAATTCTATATGTTACTCATGCTTGTCACAGTTTGGTGTACTCTTAATTCCCTTTATCTATTTCACACATCCCCTCATCCCCTCTGGAAACCACCAGTTTGTTCTCTGTATTTTAAGAGGCTGATTTTTGTTTGTCTCTTTTTTCTGGGTTCATTTGTTTTGTTTCTTAAATTATACATATATATGTGTACATTATATGGTATTTGTCTTTCTCTGTCTGACTTAAGTCACTTAGCATTATACCCTCTAGCTCCAACCATGTCATTGCAAATGGCAAGATCTAATTCTTTTTTGTGGCTGAGTAATATTCCATAATGTATACATACCACATTGCCTTTATCCATTCATCCATCAATGAACACTGGGTTGCTTCTATATCTTGGCTATTGTAAGAATGCTGCAATAAATATAAGGGTGAATATATCATTTCCATTTAGTGTTTTCATTTTCTTTGGGTAAATATCCAGTGGTGGAATTACTGTATTATATGATGATTCTATTTTTAATTTTTTGAGAAACCTCCATACTGTCTTCCACAGTGGCTGCACCAATTTGCATTCCCACCAACAGTGCATGAGGCTTCCTTTCTAACCCTGACCCTTGTCAACACTTGTTGTTTCTTGCGGTTTTTTTACTGTAGCCATTCTGACAGGTGTAAAGTGATATCTCATTGTGGTCTTAATTTGCCTTCCAATCTCAAGGCTAGACCTTCTTGGTGATGATGCATTAATCTTTTTATGTATTGCTGGTTTTCATTGTTCTGCTGAGGTTTTTTTGCATTTACACTCATGAGTGAGATTGACCTACAATTTTACTTTTTCATATTGTTCTCATCAGGTTTTTGTTACCATAGTCATGCCAGCCTCAAAAAGTGAATTGGGGATTTTTTTCCTTTTTTTAAAATTTTTTTTAAAAGATTTTACTTATTTATTTGACAGAGAGACACACGGCGAGAGAGGGAACACAAGCAGGGGGAGTGGGAGAGGGAGAAGCAGGCTCCCCGCTGAGCAGGGAGCCCGATGTGGGGCTCGATCCCAGGACCCTGGAACCATCACCTGAGCTGAAGGCAGATGCTTAACGACTAAGCCACCCAGGCACCCCAATTTTTTTCCTTTTTTAAATTATCTGGTAGTTATAGTACTTATTTCTTCCTGAATGTTTGGTAAAACTGGTAATAAAGCCAATTGGGACTCAATATTTCTTTGAGACAATATTTTAAAACTATTGAGTCAATCTCCTTAGTCATTTTAAGACTGTTCCTCTTTTCTATGTCTTCTTGATAAACTGCATTTTAAAGGAATTTGTCCAATCCATTATTTTTTTTAAGATTTTGTTTATTTATTCATTTGAGATTCAGAGAGAGACAGAGAGAGCACAAGCAAGGGGAGAGGCAGAAGGAGAGGGAGAAGCAGACTACCCACTGAGCAGGGAGCCCAATGCGGGGCTTGATCGCAGGACCCTGAGATCATGACCTTAGCTGAAGGCAGATGCTTAACCCACTGAGCCACCCAGGTGCCCCCAATCCATTATTTTTAAAATGTATTGGTGTAAGGGTGTGTATCATATATTCTTACCCATTTTGTCTCAGTAGGCATGTATTCTTGTTTGCTTTACCAGTAGAACTCATTGGGGCCTTTGTCCTCTTTCTTTCTTTCTCTCTTTCTTTCTCTTTCTTTCTTTCTTTCTTTCTTTCTTTCTTTCTTTCTTTCTTTCTTTCTTTCTCTCTCTCTCTTTCTTTCTTTTTAAAGATTTATTTGTTTGAGAGAGAGAGAGAGAAGACAGGTGGGGGGAGGGGCAGAGGGAGAGGGAGAGAGAAAATCCCAAGCAGGCTCCATGCTGAGCACAGAGCCTAATGCAGCGCATGATCTCATGACCCAGAGGTCATGCCCTGGGCCGAAATCAAGAGTCTGATGCTCAACTCACTGTGCCACCAAGGTGCCCCTGTCCTCTCTTTTTCTTAATAAATTTCAACAAAGGTTTTCTATTCATTTAACTTTTTCAAAGAACCAACTTTTGGTTTTGTAGATCCTTCTCTTTCTAAGGCAACTTTGTTTCCTTTATCATTACCATCTGCTTCATCATTCCATCCTTCTACTTTCTCTGCTGTCCCATAAGCTTGATATCTAATATTTTTATTATTTTTTATTTCCAACTATTTTCCCATTTCCATTTTAATTCTTTCTGGACCAATGAGCTGTTTAAAGGTCTACTTTTAATGTCTAGATGTACGGTTTTCTCCAGGTTTTTGTAGTTGCTATTGTTTATATGCTCCAGCATAATTGCACTATGGTTTGATACGTATGTGATGCCAATCCTTCTAAATTTGAGGTGGGAAGCTTTATAACCTAGAAGATGGTCAGTTTTCATGGGCATTCCATATGTGCCTGAAAAGGATGTGTTTTCTCTAATTTTGAGGAGTAATGTTATATATTGTCTATATACTTAATATTTGGTTTGCTTGATTTATCAATTATAGCTTGTCCACTATGATTATCTATGGAGAGCTATATTAAAATCTCCCACTATTAACATGAATTTTTATGTTTCTTCTTTCAATAGTCAATTTTTTATTTATGTACTTTGAAATTAAATATGAATTTCCTACACATTCATTTCTTTTCTTTTTTTAAAGATTTATTTATTTTAGAGAGAGAGAGAGAGCAAGAGAGACAGCACGTGGGAGGAGGGGCAGAGGGAGAGAATCTTCAAGCAGATTCCCTGCCGAATGCGGAGCCTGATGCAGGGTTCCATCTCACAACCCATGAAATCATGACCTGAGCTGAAACCAAGAGTCAGACGCTTAACCAGCTGAGCCACCCAGGAGCCCACACATTCATTCTTATGCATTGAATCTTTCCTCATTATCTTTATCTTTAGTGAATCTCCAGTGAAACTTATTTTCTTTAAATTCTTTATGTCACCTTTTGGGGAGTTAATATTCAGTTGGTACATATTTTCCCATTCATTGACTTTTAATCACTTGAGATAATATCTTATAGGTATACCTCTTGTAATCAGCCTATGCATAGGATTATTTTAACTCAGTCTTACACTCTCTAACTGTAGAGGTTAGTCATTTTACATTTATTATAGTTACTGATATGCCAGATTTGTATGCATTATTATAATATTATATGCTTACATTTGTCCACTTTTTCTATTTATATTTTCCTCCTCCTTTTTCTGCCTTCTTTTGGAATGATTGAGTTTTCTACCCACTCATTTCATTTTTTTCTGTATACTTTGTTTGGAAATTATATTTTCACTCTTTTCATGGAAGTCCTCTGCATGGCGATATCATAGTTTATTCAACCAGTCACCTACTGATGAACATATGGGTTGTTTTCTGTTTTTTGCTATTATACATAGCACTGCAATAAATAGCCTTTTACCATTTCTACATTTTTAGAGTAGTTTCTAATATTATGAAAGCTATCCTAGATCTTCAAGTACATGTATGTTGCTTATAAAGACTAAAAGTAAAAAGCATCTTTAACCTATCTTGAAATATACAAGGGCTTTGAGAAACTTTAATGACCAATACCCTTCCAACATGCATTTTATGTTGTCTAGAATTTTAATACTACACTGCTTTTTGACCTATAAGTCTAATATTATTAACATTTTTTGTATTATAAATGCACATTAGATTTACCAACATATTCGTCAATTTCTTTTCTTGTATAACAGGTCTTCCACCTGCTAGCACCTTGGAATTCACCTGATTCCTTGGATCTGAAAATTGGTGTCCTTCCACTATTCTGGATAAATTTCCATCTGTAATTTTAAAAAATATGATCTATCCTCCCTACCTCATGCTGATAGTCTTATTAAGACATATGTTACACCCTATCATTATAGCCTCCCTATTTCCCATCTCCTTTTTTCATGTTTTGTTCCCCTGTATGTCACTAAGCTGCATTCCAGAACATGTTTTTGACCTATCTTCAAGTTTACTGTATTTCTCTTTAGCTATCTCTAATCTGCTGGCTAATCCATCTATTGAAATTTCATTTCACCTATTGCTTTTTATTTTAATAGTTCTTTTAAAAAAAAATACCTCATAGTCATTTTGTGTGATCTGCTGTTCCTACCTCATATTTTCAGGTTCTCTTTGAGGACTTGTTTTTTTGTTAGTTAGTTTGTTTTGTTTTGTTTTGTTTTTTTGTCTGTTGATTGTGCTGGTTGTCACACATAGTGCTTTATTTCCTTATGGGTTTTGTGATTTGTGCCACGAGCAGCTTATTTCCTTGGATCATTATCTCTGGAAATTCTTTGTGTCCTGGGCTAATGCTGAGTTGTTTCAAAGAGGATTCACATTTGCTTTTCACAGTAGCCTGGAGGTGCTACCAACCTGGGATGTCTTTAAATAAAATTATCTACTGGTGGTTTTTAGAGGCTACAGAGATTTTCTGAATTTAGTCTAAAAGCTTATACAATATCTTATTTATAGCTATGCATTCTCAGGGAAATGTTTTTTTCTTTTCCCAAGCAGTAAGTCTAGACAGGCAATTTCCTTGCTTTAACCATCCGCAATTAGGGTTTATTTCTGGTTCACCCTAACTAATTCTAGAAATGATAGCCCTTTGGTTTCCAGTCTTATGCAGGTATTTTGCATCAGCTTCCCTCCTTGGGGTGGTCTCTAAGATTTTAATCTGGCCTCTCACACTCATCAAAGCAGAAGCTCAAGTTTTCCATTGTTCAAAGAAACCTTCTAAGTGAAAGCTAGCTTTCCACTTGCTTAACTCCTAAGGTCTGTGATTTTGCTTTGCGTCTCTGTGGATTTCTTACTTTGGTGCTATCCAACAATGCATTTAAAAGGAACAACTTAGTACAGTCATTTCAATCTGAAGGGTTGGACAGGAGGCCCAACCTGCCTGACTGCCAGAAACAGGAGTTTGGCTTTTGGTTTTGACAGAAACTCTTCGGTGACCCAGCGGCTAAACACAAACAACCCTATAATGGCCCATAGAAAACTACTCACGCTCCATCTGTCCTCCATGACAGGTTCTTTAGATGAAAATCAAAACAATAAATTACGAATTTATAATAAATCACCAATGGTGGCATGTCTGGCATGTTACCTGTCACAAGCAAAGGATATATTTTTCTAAGTAAGGAAAGAGTGGATCACTCTTGTGTGAAGGTTAAGGTAACCTGATACAACCCCTCCAGGTCAATGATGAACTTTTCAGGACCATTCAAAGTATTCCAAAGAGAATAATATCCCAGTTTAGAATGAGTCCTCAAAGCAACACCTTCGCTGCCCAGAATAGCTCAGAGAATTTTGAAGCCAACAGTTGCTCTCTCTCCTGAGATTTGATTTTGCAGCCATTCACAACTTGGAGAGCATGATTTATTCATCCCCCAATATTATGAGAACCAAAATGGATTGAGCTCATTTGAAATGCAGATGTGACTGCACTTTAATTACAATTGCCCCTGTGATTTTTACTGTGAAGCACAAGCCCTCAAGTGGAAATTAGAAAGATCTGGGCTCCAACAGCAATGAAACATTTTGGCCCAAGACTGAAGTGAGTTTTAAAATACACACAAAGAAAAGGGGGAAACATGCCGGGAGCAAACTTGGCTAACATAATTTTTTTTCTCCCCTTTGATAAATACCTTGCTTCAGACCCCAGGAAGCTATGTTCCTCATGACCACAGCTAGAGAAGGTAAAGAGGATATATTAATTATCCTGCAGAGACTAGAGGAAGCTGGTGAATATTTCTGAAGGTGTCTTAGAGGCACAAAACTAGCTACAATTCATGGAAAATGGCATTTGCTTTAGTGATAATGTCAGATCTCCTTTTTGGGAAACATGAGCTATTTAAATAAGATACCAAATATGCGATTGCATCCTGTGTCATTCTCAGTACTCACATCCACATCCAGATCACATCTCACATTGTACACTTGTCAGGGATCATTTCTGAGACACACACACACGCCCCACAAAAAACCAAAACCCAAACCAAAGACACCAATTGTTAGAAATATCTCGAAGAGGCCATGATAGCACCACTT
Source organism: Halichoerus grypus (assembly GCF_964656455.1). Lineage (NCBI taxonomy): Eukaryota > Metazoa > Chordata > Mammalia > Carnivora > Phocidae > Halichoerus > Halichoerus grypus. Next base: position 67,940,994 of record NC_135718.1, read on the forward strand.
TTCCCTGGGACCTTCATAGCATGGTGGTTTAAATTTTGATTTCACCTACCAGCTGTGACATCTTGCTCAAACTACTTAATTTTTCTTCTCGTTAGTTCACTCCTCTATACAATGGACATAATAATATCTACATCGTGTGATGTCATAAGGTTGAATGCATGTGAAAATAAAGCCTATACAAATGTCGGTTGGGATTATCATTAGGCCTAAAGCATATATACACAGCAGAATAGCAGAAATCCTATACACAGAGTGAATGGGCCCACAGTATACCCCTCTTCCTCTTTTACTCTTGATCCCGCTGCCAAGTTCTTTTGCAAGTTACAGTGTCTATGGTCTGTCATGACCAAGAGTGGAAGGGCAACCATTGTGTTATTGAATTCTGGGATGGACTGTTGCCTTATGGCAGGGACAGGTCCCCAAACCAGAAGTTCATTCAGATTCAGGTGGCCTTCTCCTTTAGGAGCACTTTTAATTCAAATGTTCATGTGTTGGGGGAGGGGTAGATATTTGTCAGCAAGGATGACAAGGAGGAGAGGTTGCCATTGGGGAAAATCTTATTACCAAGTCTGCCCAAGAAAAACCTGAATTAGATTGCATAAGCACTGTGCCCCTCCCATTTCCTGAGAGTCAGGGAGCCCCTACCCTCCCTTATGTCTCTATGTCTGATACATGTGACCCCAGTACCTCATTACAGGCAATTAGCCTGGGATGGGGCTGGCGGGGGGATGGTGCCTTTCCCAAAGCCAGCCAATGTATAAGCTAGCCTGTGACCTATGAGATCAGGGGTATCAGACAGCTCGATCCACCTTAGATGATGGGCACTAACTGAACCAATCATATCCTCTCTGAGGGCTTCTGAATGTGAGACAGACAGGAAAAGCCCACTGTGGGCAGCAATAGGAGTAGGAGAAGCAATGGAGAGGAGGTGATTCACAACTTGGAGGGAGAGAAGAAGGGAACCATGGAAGCCTGTGGCATCCCCAGGGCTGCTGGGAGGCTGTGCTACTGCCGACTTGGAATAGCACATCAATCTTGAACATTTGAAACCGCTCTTTGATTCCCATGTTGTTTTCAGGAGAATTGTTTCTTCAGGGAAACTGCTGCCTGATCTTGGTTTTCCCTTGGTTCTCGGACTGTATGCATTCTTTAAGACCTTTGGTCATGGAAGTCCAGTTTTCCTAATAACTTTGTCACTGCGCTGTGAAAGACTGAAATTTGGAATATGTAGGATACATGATAGTGAAATGTGAATCACTGAGACTTATGATGTCACAGCTTATCAACCTCTGAAGATACTGTTACCTAGTATCTTCTTAGGAAAAACTTGCCTGAAAATGTTAAGTGGGAATGTCACTAGAATAACTATTTAGAAAAAAACTATTTAGAAAAAATAACTTCTTATATTTTTGGTACGTACGTTAAGAATTGTGTATGAATTATTCGTAATGTCTGTGTATCGATCCTCAGAACAACCAATAAAATCTTAATTATGAAAGAAAAAAAAAAAGAGAACTGAACAGACACTTCACCAAAGAAGATATACAGATGGCAAAGGAGCACATGAAAAGATTTTCAACATCATTTGTTGTTAGGGTACTGCAAATTCAAACAATGAGATACCATGACCCACCTAGTAGAATAGCTAAAAATCCAGAAAACCAACAGTACCAAATTCTGGTGAGATTGAGGAACTCTTCATTCATTGCTGGTGGTAATGCAAAACTGGGTACAGCTGGGGCGCCTGGGTGGCTCAGTCGTTAAGCATCTGCCTTCGGCTCAGGTCATGAACACAGGACCCTGGGATCAAGCCTCACATCAGGCTCCCTGCTCAGCGGGAAGCCTGTTTTTCCTTCTCCCACTCTCCCCACCCCCACTTGTGTTCCCTCTCTCCCTGTCAAATAAATAAATAAATATATATATATATATATTTTTTTAAATTGGGTATAGCTACTTGGGGAGACAGTTTGGTAGTTTCTTCCAAAGCTAAACATACTTTTATCCTGCAATCCAACAATCTCACTGCCAATTTATCGAACTGAGTTGACAAGTTATGTCCACACAAAAACCTGTACATGAATGTTTTCTAGCATCTTTATTCATAATCACTAAAAACTGGAAGCAACCAAGATGTCCTATAAGATGAATAAACAAACCATGTTATATCCAGACAATGGAGTATTATTCAAAGATAAAAAGAAATGAGCTATGAAGCCATGAAAAGACACAGAGGAAACCTAAATGCATATTACTAATTGAAATAAGTCAGTCTGAAAAGGCTACATACAGACCTACCTTGAACCAAGCCCCTGTAAGATGGTGAATTTAACTAATAAATGGCCTGTGTGTTCTGACTGCTCTACCAACTAGCTCTCCCTCTGAGACACAATGCTGAAATCAGGCCAATTAATACCCCTACAATGGCCTCTAAGTGTTCAAGTGAAAGAAGAGTCGCACGTCCCTCACTTTAAATCAAAAGCTAGAAATGATTAAGCTTAGTGAGGAAGCCATGTCTAAAGCCAAGTTAGGCTGGAAGGTAGGCCTCTTGCACCAAACCATTAGTCAAGATGTCAATGCAAAGGAAACGTTCTTAAAGGAAATTCAAAGTGCTACTCCAGTGAACACACGAGTGATAAGAAAACGGAACAGCCTTATTGCTGATGTGAAGAAAGTTCTAGTGGTCTGGATAAAAGATCAAACCAGCCACAACATTCCCTTACACCAAAGCCTAATCCAGAGCAAGGCCCTGACTCTCTTCAATTCTAGGAAGGCTGAGAGAGGTGAGGAAGCTGCAGAAGAAAAGTTTAAAGCTAGCAGAGGTGGGTTCATGAGGCTTAAGGAAAGAAGCCATCTTCGCAACATAAAAGTATGAGGTGAAGCAGCAAGTGCTGAGCAAATTATCCACGAGATCTAGCCGAGATCATTCATGAAGGAAGCTACAGCAAACAACAGATTTTCATTGTAGATGAAACAGCCTTACATTGGAAGAAGATGCAATCTAAGACTTTCATAGCTAGAGAGGAGAAGTCAATGCTTGGCTTCAAAGCTTCAAAGGATAGACTGACTCTCTTGTTGGGAGCTAATGCAGCTGGTGGCTTGAAGTTGAAACCAATGCTCATTTACCATTCTGAAAATCCCAAGGCCCTTAGGAATTATGCTAAATCTACTCTGCCTGTGCTCTCTAAATGGAACAATGAAGCCTGGATGACAGCACATCTGTTTACAACACGGTTTACTGAATATTTTAAGCCCACTGTTGAGATCTGCTGCTCAGAAAAAAAGATTCCTTTCAAAATATGACTGCTCATAGACAATGCACCTGGTCCCCAAAGAGCTCTGATGGAGAAGGACAATGAGATTAATGTTGTTTTCATGCCCGTTAACACAGCATCCATTTTGCAACCCATGGTTCAAGGAGTCATTTTGACTTTCAAGTCTTATATAAGAAATACATTTCATAAGGCTATAGCTGCCATGAATAGTGATTCCTCTGATGGATCTTGGCCAAGTAAATTGAAAACCTTCTGGAAAGGATTCACCATTCTAGATGCCATTAAGAACATTCATAACTCCTGGGAAGAAGTGAAAACATCAACGTTAACAAGAGTTCAGAAGAAGTTGATTCCAACCCTCATGGAGGACTGTGAAGGGTTCAAGACTTTGGTGGAGACAGTCACTGCAGATGTGGTGGAAATAGCAAGAGAATTGGAATTAGAAGTGGAGCCCGATGATGTGGCTGAATGGCTGCAATCTCATGATTATACTTTAATGGATGAGGAGTTGCTTCTTACAGATGACCAAAGAACGTGGCTTTGTGAGATGGGATCTATTCCTGGTGAAGATGCTGTGAAGATTGTTGAAATGACAACAAAAGATTTAGAATATTATATAAACTTGGCTAATAAAGCAGCAGCAGAGTTTGAGAGGCTTAACTTCAGTTTTGAAAGAAGTTCTACTGTGGGTAAAATGTTATCAAACAGCATTGCATGCTACAGAGAAATGGTCCATGAAAGGAAGAGTCAAGCAGTGCAGCAAACCTCATTGTTGTCTTATTTTTAAAAATGGACAAAGCCACCCCAACCCTCAGGATCCACCACCCTGATCCGTCAATAGCCATCAACATTGATGCAAGACCCTCCAGCAGCAAAAAGATTATGACTCCCCGAAAGCTCAGATGATGGTTAGCTTTTTTCATGAATAAAGTATTTTTTAAAGGAGCATGAGATGTGGATGTCAGTGGGCAGGAGCTGCTTGCATCCCCATGCGGAGAGAGGGCATCTCAGGCCAGACTGCACCACTAATTTGGCTTGGCAAAGAACTTGCTCCCTGACAGCGTGGCTGATGGACACTTTGGAATCCAGGTGAGTGAGCTGAAGGGCAGCTGTGAAGGGCAGCTCTGGCTGGCACTAGTCCTGCACGTCTGGGAACGTGTTTCTCTCTGCATTTGAAGAGACTATGCAGAAATAGGTCTCCTAATCCTTGTGCTTTCCAGCATATGCTCTTCCTTCCGGCAGAAACTTGGTGTCCACAATGCTAGCTTTGTGTACAGTGCGTGCATGGGAAATTTGTCAGGTGATACACTGAATGACTGATGTATTCAGTGAGTGATGGGGCAACTGACACCCCCTGGTGGGCGCAGAGTGTGAATGCATGAATGTGCAAGATGGATTCCATACTGGAGGATCCCTTAGCTGATACCCAGGAGAAGAAAAAGAAGTATCTGATGGACAATTCAGCATTCAGGTGACCCCTCTCCCAGTTACTGTTATTTTCTATTTGCTTACCAGTGTTCACTGGAATGCCTTTTTGAGAATGAGATGTCATATGTATTTTTTTTTTTAATATGGGTCTTGAATTCATGACCCTGAAGTCAAGACGTGAGCCAAAATCAAAAGTTGGACGCTTAACCAACTGAGCCACCCAAGCGCCCTGTATTTTTTTTTTAAGATTTTATTTATTTATTTGAGAGAAAGAGAGCACGTACAAGAGTGGGAGTGGGGGGAGTGGGCAGCGGGAGAGGGAGAAGCAGGCTCCCCACTGAGCAGGGAACCCGACACAGGGCTCCATCCCAGAACCCTAGGATCATGACCTGAGCCGAAGGCAGATGTTTAACCAACTGAGCCACTCAGGTGCCCCAGGTGCCCCTGTATTTTTGATTCTTAGAATCTGAAGGGGTCATAAGATGCATTCCATGAGAAATAATATTGAATCATCATGTGGCCAGGTGTGAGGGGCTCCCCTGCCGGAAGGGTGTAAGAAGGAACTAACATTTATGAAGTGTTTGGAAGGTGAGAGGCAATGGCTTGGTTCCCAGTGACAGCTTTTTGCACTGGATGCCATTTGGGGGTAAGGTGGGGTGGGTGAGCTACCTTAGAAAGAAAACTGAGAACACAAGTTTATATACCCAGTCTGATTTTTGAGAGAGCTTGGCATTGAGGTTTGTCCCAGAGGCCAGCCGTGGCCCTGCCTCAGGGTGGGTGTGGCTAGGGCAGGTGGGGATGGTTGTGGGAGGTGTGAAGCTCAACAGACTTAGTGAGTCCTTTGGTGTGGCTCTGTACGTGAGCAACAATCAGATTGCAGAGCATGTGCCCTCTCTCCTCCTGGCAGGCAGGTGTGTAGCCTGTGGGCTGGACCAGTATGGTCGAGAAAGTCCTGGAAATGGGCAGGCAGAGGCTGTGGTGACTCAGGTCCTGCTGGCAGCACCATACTCCATGGTTAGTTGATGAATGTGATGAATTTGCATATCAACAAAGCCAGGACCATCACCAACTAGTTTGAAAGTATACATCTGGAATAAAACATTTATAAAGCCCAAATCCTTCCAGTTGTTAAGTAATGGGACAGTATCAGGAGAGATGGAGGAATGACCTTTACTCCCAATTTGTTCAGAGAAGCCATCTCATTGTGAGCCTTGGGCATCTTATGATCCATAAGTTCCACCCATGAGCACCAAAATTATTCCAGAGAGATTCAGACTTTTCTTGATATCTAGGAATCAACCATACTGAATATGGTCTTATATCAATGGTTCAGACATGATAATAATTTCAGCCAATATTTACTATCCACCCACTTCTCTCTATCCCCTCACTACTAGCCCTGTGCCACGTACACTAAAAACTGACACCTGAATGATCTTCTAAAAAAGAATATCTGGAGGCATCTGGGTGTCTCAGTTGGTTAAGCATCTGACTCTTGATTTTGGCTCAGGTCATGATCTCAGAGTCCCGAGATCAAGCCCCATGTTGGGCTCTGTGCTGGGTGTGGGGCCTGATTAAGATTTTCTCTCCCTCTTCTTCTGCCCCTCCCTGCTAAAAATAAATAATTAATTAATTAAATAAAAATAAAAAAGAATATCTGATTGTGTTTGTGTCTCTCTGCTCTTAAAGCCTTTCATCAGCTTTCCACTGCTCAGAAGATAAAGACAAGTCCCTTGACATGGTTGGTGAGGCCTTGCATGGTCTGGCCCCACCTCCTTCTCCAGCCTCATCATTGCCCAGCTGGGTGCCCTCAGCTCATGTATTTCAGGCTCATGTATTTGCCAAGCTCTCATCTGCCACAGGGATATTACACGTGGTATATTTCCTGTCTGGAATGATCATCCTCTTTCTATCTAGTTAATTCTTACTCATAATGACCCAAAGGTCACTTGCTCAAGGAAGCTTTTTCTGATATCTCTGACCAGTTTAAATGTCTCCATTATGGACTCTGATAGAACCATGAGCACTTGCACTTAGAAACAGTTGCAATTTTGTAGTTATTTGTATATATTTTTTATTGGTGCTTGTCTCTCTTCCGAATTGTTAGCTCCATCAGGGCAGAAACAATATTGCTTTTGCCCATCATTGTATCTCAATGCCTGGTATTCACTCAAGCACCCATAATGTGCCAGGCACCATTCTGGTGCTAGAGATGCCAGAATAAGCAAAATGAAGGTCCCTTTCCCCATGGAGAGTGCTTTTTTTCATTAGTCAATATTTATTATGTTCTAGGTACTGGCTAAGTGTTTTTCATGAATTACCTCATTTAATCCCCTTAAAATCTGGTTTTTACTTTATTATTTCTCTTCTTTCAGATCTTATAAACAGAAGCTTGAATTTCTCAAGCTTCTCATTTCACAGCATATTATCACTAGCGACCTGCTGGACACTTCCTTGGTTCACTATTATCCCCTATTCCCCACTCTTATAATGCCCCCTTCCACCCATGAAAGAATTCTGGTGTATCTTTTTGTTTGAATGTGTTTTTCAAAACTGAGGCTTGCTCTTTGATGCATTTTTGTTGATGTTTGATGAGTTTTTAATTTACACAAATGTTTTTGTGTTATATATTTCTTACTTTACCCCCAATGGCACAGTTCCTAAGATCCAACTATATTGTTATGTATGCATCTATTTCATCACTTCTAATTGTTGTGTGGTACACCATAAAATGCATTTAATACTCTATACCTTTCCAGTTTTCTAGAGATGAACAACCACATTTCCACCAACATAATAAATGTATGATTTGCACAATGAACACACTCATACAGTTCTCCTTATATACGAAGAGAAAAATTATACACCTAATGAGTGGCAGAACAAAAAGTTTCATGCAGCTACAATTTCTTGCTTTGTAATACTGCCTAGAATTGGCGTGAATACCAAAAATCATGTAAATATTATGTACTAATTGGGGAAATGTAACGATAAAACTTTCTAAACCATAAAATGGTACCAATTGGACATGTTTAATAGATAAGGAATTAGAATGTTTTAACTGTGCCTAAAACCAAAGAACAAAGGGGAGGAAATATTATCCAAGTAGATTTGGCACTAGATCTTTACTAATCAAGCAAGGATTTCAGAATGTTCTTCAGGTCCAATGGAAGCCTCTTCCACGAGTCTATTGTTAATGGACACAAAGAACAGCATAAAGGGCACCATATCTGGCCATAACCCAAACTAGACAGGTTGGCTGCATTCTGGACATGCAAAGATATAGAGGAGTTTCATGCAGAGAATAAACATGGGGGATGACATCTGAGATTCTTTACAACTTTAAGATGTCCTTGTTTGACTTATGAGTCTATACACCGACTGCTTCACTCAATATTGTGAACAGATGGGGCACCTAGGTGGCTCAGTAGGTTAAGCGTCTGTCTTTGGCTCAGGTCATGATCCAAGAGTCCTGGGACTGAGCCCCGCATCAGGCTCCTTCCTGAGCAGGGAGTCTGCTTCTCCCTCTCTGTTTGCCCCTCCCCCTCCACTTGTGCTCTGTCTTTTGCTTTCTTTCTCTCAAATAAATAAATAAAATCTTTTAAAAAAAATATTGTGAACAGAGACTGAAGACGCAGCTGCTGATCTCAAAGAGCTCAGGGTCTAGTTAGGAGACAGACAATAAACACATAGTTAAATATGGCAGGATCTTTGCATTATCATGAACCCACACAGACCTTTATTATAACACAGAAATGAGATTACCAACTCAAGCCAAGAAAAGAGAGAGGGACTTCCTACAGAAAGTGATGCTTGGAAGGAGAGGTAGCCAGAGAAAGGCATGCCCTGTGTCTGGAACTGTACGTGCCAAAGTACACAGGTGAAGTAATAAATGATTTTATTTTATTGAAAAATAAACCAATACTCTTTATAATAGCATTGAAAATCAAATATCTAGGGGTGAATTTAATGAAAGATGTGCAAGAACTTTACCCTGGAAACAGTAAGCATTTTTGAGAGGAATTAAAGAAGATATAAACAAGTGGAGAGATATACCATATTCATAGATTAGAAGGATGACTGTCTTAAAATGTTTATTTGCTCTAAATTGATCTATAGTTCCAATGGAATGCCTACCAAAATTACAGCAGGTTTTGGGGGAAGAAATAGGAAATCTAATTCTAAAATTTTTATGGAAATTCAGAGGACCTAGAAGTGCCAAAATTATCTTGAAGTAGAAGAGTGTTGAAGAACTTACACTACATCATTTCAAGACTTGCTATAAACACAATAATGAAGTCAGTGTGGTATTGTGTAGGGAAAAACACACAGGTCAATGGAAGAAAAGGGAGTCCAGAAATAGACCTCTACTCTTACAGTCAACTTATTTCAGACAAGGGTACCAACATAATTCAATGGTGACAGGAAATTCTTTCAACAAATAGTGCTGGAAATACTGAATATTCTTATGGGGGAAAAAAGTAAAGTCAACTCCTGTCCCACTGCACAAATTAAAAAATAATTTGAGATGAATCACAAGTCTATATTAAAAAAACAGAACCATAAAGCTTCTAGAAGAAAATACAAGAGAAATTCTTTGCAATCTTCAGTTAGATATGGATCGTTGAGAGAAGACACGAAAAAGACAAATCCTAACATAAAAAAACTGATAAATTGGACTTCATCATAATTAAAAATTTCTGCCCATTAAAGTTGCCATTAAGAAAATGAGCAGATAAACCACAGACAGGGGAAAACTATTTGCAGAACATATATCTGATAAATGTTTATATTCAGAATATATTATTAATAAATTAATAAGAAGATAATTCAATTTTTAAAATGGACAAAATACTTCACAGAAGACAATATGCAAGTGGCCAATAAGTACATGAAAATATACTCACATTTTTAATTGTTAGAAAAATGCAAATTAAAACCACAATGAGATACTATTACACACCCACCCAGAAGGGTAAAATAAAAAAAACAATGACAACACCAAATGTTAGTGGGGATGTAGAACAATTAGACTCTCGTATTGGATGATGAAAGAGTCAAAAGGTACAACTAGTTTGGAGAACCATCTGCCAAAATCTAGTAAAGTTAAGCAGACAGCTACCCCGTGACCCAACAGTTCCAATTCTAGGCATTTGCCCAAGAGAAATAAACGATCATCCACAAAAAGACTAGTATAAAAATATTCTGAAGCCTTATTCATGATAATCTCAAACTGAAAACAGCTCAAATGTTCATCAACAGAAAAGTAGATTTTAAAATTGTGGTGTAGTGCCCACTTGAGCAACACTTATACTACAATTGGAATGATACAGAGATGATTAGCATGGTCCTTGCACAAGGATGACATGTAAATTTATAAAGCTTTCCATATTTTTTTGGATAAAGAAGATGTGATGTACACACACACACACACACATACACACACACAATGGAATATTACTCAGCCATCAAAAAGAATGAAACCTTGCCATTTGCAGTGACGTGGTTGGAGCTAGAGTATATTATGCTAAGCGAAATAAGTCAGTCAGAGAAAGACAAAAACCATATGATCTCACTCATATGTGGACTTTAAGAAACAAAACAGATGAACACAGGGGAAGGGAAGGAAAAATAAAATAAGATGAAAACAGAGAGGGAGGCAAACCATAAGAGATGCTGAACTCCAGGAAACAAATGGAGGGCTGCTGGAGGGGAGGTGGGGGAGGGATGGGTGATGGGCATTAAGGAGGACACTTGATGTAATGAGCACTGGGTGTTGTATGCAACTGATGAATCACTAAATTGTACCTCTGAAACTAATAAAAAAAATTGTGGCATATTCATACAACGTAATGCACAAAATAGTATTTTCTATATGATTCCATTTATGAAGTTCCAGAACAGACAAAACTCATCCATGGGAATAAAGATCAGAAAATGGTTGCCTCTGGGGTAGGGGGATGGTAGGTTGACTGGAAAGGGACACAGGAAAACTTTCTAGAGCACTGGAAATGTTCGGTATCTTGCCCCGCAGATACAATTGTCAAAACTCATTATACTGATCCCTCAGGATTTTTTTTTTTATATTATTGTATGTTAATTATATCAAAAGGAAGGAGGGAAGGAGAGAAGGCAGGCAGCCAGGCAGGCAGACACACGGTCTGATCAGAGAATCTTGGGCAATTGCTGATGCCTAAAACACCGGTGCCATGCTGGAAAGGGGTAGGAAGGGAGCCCTGCCCCTGCTCACAAGGTCAAGCTGTCTCTGACTTTTCCCCCTCCCTTGGCAAAAGGAAAGCCTGAATGATTCTATGCAGGAATGACATTTGTGCCTTAGAGAGGTCACCTTGATGAGAGGTGAGGCAGGGCGTTAGGCATCTGCTATGACCAGGGGGTTGTTACAGGAGATGATTTGGAGATTCCAGCTGGTTACAGTGGTACATGCAATGTTATTTTTAGCCTCCCCCAACAGGAAGGAAGAGCATTTCTCTGGTTGCTAGGGAAATCGTGTTCTTAGCAGTTACATCTTGGTTCCTAATTTAAGTCTTGGGGGAAAGAAAAGTCTTGGGGAAAACCAGAGAACTTTACAAGCCAGTGCGGGGATGCCTTGCCAGGACTGTACACCTGCTCGAAAGTTGTTATTTTTCTCCTAATGCATTCATGAGTGACTGTCACCATAGCAACAATGATGCTGGACAAGGCTGGGTCATCAATGGAGAACTCCTGCTGGTCACAGGATGGAGGTCAGTCCAGGAAGCCCTGCTCAGGACCAGTGGCAAGTGTTGGAACAGATGGATACGCTGGTATCCACCGCAAGTGCCAAGGGGTGGAAAGGTTGTAGGCAGAGGGTAATCTGATGGGCGCATAGGTTTGCTGCCAGCCCATCGTGGTCCTAATTCCTGCGGGGCAAAATCTCAAATCCCCTTGGCATTTGGCTAAAGCTTAGTGTGGTTTCTTGGGCATAGTACATTTAAAGTACACGTTTGTCTAGACTTTTAACTACAGAGAACAAACTGATGGTTGCTGGGGGTGGGGGGTGGGGGGAGGGGAGAAACAAGTGATGGGGATTAAGGAGGGCACTTGTCGTGATGAGCACTGGGTTATGTATGGAAGTGTGGAATCACTGTCTTGTACACCTGAAACTGATATTACACTCCATGTTAACTAACTGGAATTTAAATTAAAACTTTTTAAAAAATAAAGCACGTTTGCCAAATGAAAGACATCTCATGGTGGTAGTAAGAGAAGAATCCGAAACTGCCTCTGGCTTTGGAGCCATGCCGTTATGGGAGCAACAAGAGTAGCTTTGGGGCTTTAGCTGTCCCATAACTTCCATCAACATCCAGCTTCATTTAGTAGCATGGACAATGGACCTAAGTCTTTCGTGAGACGTCAATAAGACATAGTTTAGAGTTTAGTAACCTCCTCTCATCCCAGTGAAAATACACAGGACCATCTCTGGCAGAGCACAGGGCTGTGTTCCAGCATCCCTGATGCATTTCCATCCCAAACACCAAGTTCCCTCCACCTCACTGCTGGAAAGCAACGTTGGCAGCTTGTCAGTGTTTTCCAGAGGCGATTCTGTGATGAGATGAAGGGGCCTTCCTTTGGTTTTGGTTTTCAACTGGTTTGTGCAAGTGAGGGTGGGCAGCACACCACCACCTTTCTCTCCACCTGTTTCCAAGGCTAGCCCCTCTCCCCCACTGCAGGTCAGAAGGCAGCTTTCAGAAAATACCTAGACCAGCACATCTCACCACCTTTTTCCCTGCTCTGTCATACCTGATGGATGGAGTCCCCACTTGTGACAAGGTTCAATGGATGCACTTAGATTTTGATGAAACAGGAAAAAAAATTGTGTGAGGAAAGAAAGCTCTGCAATGATGCATCGTCATTAGCCCCATTCTGGGTGTCTCTGGGGGGACAGCATCCTTGGCATGGGGTGGGGACGACAGGTGCCTGTGGCCCTTCTATTCCTTCCCTCCCATTCATGACGTGCTTTGAAGGCAAGTAAGGTAATGTGAATTGATCTTGCAGTAATCTCAAATCAACTCTAATTCCTTTTGTCACATGAAATCATCCCCAAATCTTACTGATGACTGATAATCGTTGAACCCTCAGTGGCTCCTACCACCCACTGAAACCCATTTGTCATCCCTGAAAGTCTTTTGAGCCACCTTAGTTTGCTACCTGTCCTCGGTTCAATGCCACATCGACTTTTCATGGTTCAAAGATATAGAGGAGAGGCACCCAATTTACCTAGACTCGTGTGGCATTGATTTGCAGGGAGAGAGAGGTTAAGTGTCTGTACCCCACCCCTTCCTGTTAGAAAGCTGACTTTTAGTGCCCACCTCAACATCTGCATCGGAAGAATTAAGATGCGTGGACATTACTTTCCTACACATTTCCCCCAATACATTTCAGAGAGTACAGGGGAAGGCAGAAGACAGGCCCCTCCAGCACACACATCCCTCACCACCTGCAGAATCCTCCCAAATGTCCTCAACACACCTGAAAGGACATGTCTGGTTCTCCCTGGAATGCCCCCCCCTCCCCCAGCAATCATTTCCTAAGGAGATTGGAGGGGATGGAGAAACCTTCGGGGAGGTGAATCAGAACCTTCTAGCAGGAGATAGCACTCTGTCTCCACCACCCCATGATTTTGAGAGTCACTGGTCTGGGGACTAGCAGCGGGGCAGCGTGGGAGTGACTTTTTCCCCCCACCGTGTTTTTATCTGGAAAACTGTGGAACCCAGGATTATATGGAGAAGGTCAACCAGGATAGTGCCTAGCACGGGGCTCTTCTCCAAAGAAGTTCAAGACTGCGAGACATCCGGGGAGGTAAGTGGACAGAATCCTGCACTCCAGCCGAGATGACAGGTATGAGCTGTGACCTTGCAGAGAAGATTTCAACAGTATGCATGGGACTAGAGAGGCACCATCCCCACCCCCCTGCCCATCTCTCCGTGGGAAGACTGTCCCAACAATCCTGTGAGATGTCAGTGAAGATCCCTGGGAGAAGCCAGGACCAGCGTAGACTGGTTCTGGGGATTAGAACATCAACATATATATCTGGGGAAAGGACACATTTTGGCCCTTGTCACCAACCATAAGCTATTCAGAATCAGCAGGCTGATTATGAAGAGGGGGAACTGACTCTTGGGGAGATCAGGTCCCAGTTGCCCAAGCTTGCACAGGAACACCAGACAGAGCCCCTGGGCACTGGGTCTGGGAATCGCAACGCTTCCGATCTCTCCTGCCCTGTCAGACCGCCTGCCCGTTTTGTGGGGCTCTACTTTTGTGTTGTCTTGTATTTAAGTTTGAGGAATTGGAAGAGCCCAAAGCCCAAGAGCATGTTATGGTCTACCACTTTTATAGATTAAAACAAAAATCGTGGCGTCTGGGTGGCTCAGTCGGTTAAGCAACTGCCTTCAGCTCAGATCATGATCCCAGAGTCTCAGGATGGAGTCCAGCATCAGGATCTCTGCTCAGTGGGGAGTCTGCTTCTCCCTCTGGTCCTCCCCCCGCTTGTGTTCTCTCTCTCACTCTCAAATAAATAAATAAAATCTTAAAAACAAAACAAAACAAAAAAATTCAGTAAGTTGCCAAAGATAAACTTGAAGTCCCTTTAGATGTAAATAATACTCATAAAAATACTAAAGAATGTTGTTGAAGAAAGGGAACCAAAGAATTCTATGTAGGCCTACATGTGTTTGGAAGGAGAAACATATAAATTGTTCATGTGAAGAATAGCTTATGGTTGGTGACAAGGGCCAAAATGTGTCCTTTCCCCAGATATATATGTTGATGTTCTAATCCCCAGGACCTCACAATGTGACCCTATTTGGATGTCAGGTCTTTAAAGAGGTGATGAAGTTAAAATGGGGTCATTAGACTGGGCCCTCATCCAACACGATCTGTGTCCTTCTAAGAAGAAGAGATTAGGACACAGGCACTCACAGAGGGGAGACTGCGTGAAGACACGGGCAGAAGACGGCCATCAACAAGCCAAGGAGAGAGGCCTCCGAAGGAACCAACACCGTGATCTTGGACTTCAGCCTCCAGATCTGGGAGATGATAACATCCTGCTGTTCAGGCAGCCCGGGCTGTTACTTTGTTGTGGCCCCAACAAAATAGTGTAGCTGCAACCGTACGGTTGTTCTAATTGTTTACGGTTAAATTGAACCAGGAGTCGCTAAAGCCCTCAACTTCCCTGAAGAGTATTTTCCCTAACCTGACTGCAAAGATGGTCAATAGCCTCTTAAGGGCAGAATAACGGCCTTGTTTATGAGTTCACTCCAGCAGCCTGGAAGCCACAGGGGGTTAAATCCAGCGGGCTTTGAGAAGTAATACAAGGAAGGCTACTTGCTATCACAAGTACTTTATGATTTCTTCTTTTGAAAATCGGCCGAGCATATGTGTGAAATTTTCTCTCTATTTAGAGCCCTGTCGCTTCCAGAGGCTCAGCTGCTCTCCCGTGGTTGGTGGGGAGGGCGGGGAGGGGACTCAGCAGCCTGGCTGTGTATTTTCTCCCTGCTCTAACCACCTTGTCCACACGGCCTCAGGCTGTGTGTGATGTGTGAAATCAGCCTTGTTAAAAAAAAACAAAAAACAAAAAAAAATTATAGGTTCCCGTCTCCCTGGGGGAATGTGAATTTGGGATTGATTTTTACCCTTAGGTTCAGTCTGGCCTCAATCTCTCTAAGTGCCCAGGTCCTGGTGTAGCCACGGATGCAGAGGGGCATGGACACGGCCCATGGTGCAGAGAGAACAAATATTAAGGCCCACACATCTTCAAGCCCACCTACTTATTGAAACGGTCTCAACACGTAATGCAATTATCTACTAAAATAAGCCAAAGCACAAACTCTTTCCCAACACTGACCCTGGAGCCATTCTGGGGAGGAAAAGGCGAGCGGGCCTCCAGGGAGTGACGGCAGCCCCAAGCCTTTCCCTTTGCTCCTACCCTGGTAGGCCTCTTCCTTTTGGGGTGCAGGAGGGTGAGGTAGGTGTGTGTCTTCCCTCCAGGGGTCACTGTGGGGTCTGCCGCCCCCACTCACAGTGACTGCGAGGAGGGCGGATTCCCTCGTGAGTCTTCAGCATGATGCTGGTCATGGGAGAGTGCAGGGAGCAATAATCAGCAGATGTTTGAGTTACTCTGTATCCAAAGCCCTTCGCCAGGGTAACAGCATCATACTCTAAGCACAACCCCATGGAGTGAGACTACTTATTCTCTTATTCAGCTTTGTTGGAAGCTTGGGTTTGTTTTGGGTATTGTTGGTGTGGTTTCCCCCCAAAGAGCTGCATTTCACACTTTGTGGACGGTTTCCCTGCTGTTGGAGCCGCATCCCCAGGTCCCCGGGCACCACGTCTCCCGCGTCCCCTTCCATCGAGGGTCATGTCTCCATCTTCTCAGACTGGATGGTCCCAAGGTTGTGTCTGGACTACTGCAGTGGGGAAGGCAGCCCAGGGACAGAATTCACCAGTCAGAGGAGTAATGAAGAACAGGAAGCCAGAGTGGAACTTTGTAATGAGGCCATAAATGAGCTTGCTTTTTCACTTCAACACTTTATAACAGCTGCTTTCATTAAACTGGTAGTGAGTGCTCAGCTGAGAATGTTGACTCCCTGAGCCTCACTTTCCTCATTCATAAAATGGGGACAAAGCACCAATCTTGCGTTAGGTTGGTTTTTTTTTTTTTTTTTTTTGGCAAGAATTAAATAAGAAAATGTACTTAGAAATACTTTGTAAGCTATAAATCATTATGCAAATATAAACATTAGTCATTATTATTAAAGAACTCTTTTAATCTTTTTTTTTTAAAGATTTTATTCATTTATTCATGAGAGACAGAGAGAGAGAGAAACAGAGGGAGAAGCAGGTTCCCAAGGAGCAGGGAGCCCGATGCGGGACTTGATCCCAGGACTCTGGGATCATGACTTGAGCCGAAGGCAGATGGTTAACCATCTGAGCCACCCAGGCGCCCAGAACTCTTTTGATCTTGAGAAACAGTTGGGGGGCATAGGAAGAAAGCCGCCTTCGTATTACGAATTGATTTTATTTTTATTTTTATTTTTATTTTTTTTTTAAATATTTTATTTATTTATTTGAGACAGAGAGAATGAGAGAGACAGAGCACATGAGAGGGGGGAGGGTCAGAGGGAGAAGCAGGCTCCCTGCCGAGCAGGGAGCCCGATGCGGGACTCGATCCAGGGACTCCAGGATCATGACCTGAGCCGAAGGCAGTCGCTTAACCAACTGAGCCACCCAGGCGCCCGAATTGATTTTATTTTTAAATAGGGTCCATGCCCAGCATGGAGCCCAAAGTGGGGCTTGAACTCATGATCCTGAGATCAAGACCTGAGCTGAGATCAAGTGTCGGACGCTTAACCCA
This sequence comes from Halichoerus grypus, assembly GCF_964656455.1. Taxonomy (NCBI): domain Eukaryota; kingdom Metazoa; phylum Chordata; class Mammalia; order Carnivora; family Phocidae; genus Halichoerus; species Halichoerus grypus. Next base: position 67,958,085 of record NC_135718.1, read on the forward strand.
TTTAGCCACCCAGGCGCCCCTGCATGAATTGATTTTTTAAAACTAAATGAAGTCTTTCTCTTCCTCAATATTTTGCCTTACTCATCAGAAAACTTAACTTTTACAGTAGTGTCATCAACCATTGCTTTATGTTGCTGCATGATTGTTTTCTAGTTGTTTCTATGGATGAAATGAGACAGCAAATAGAAATCTGCAAACTGTAAAGGGCTATACACATTAAGGTGGAAGTTTAGTGGCTCAATGTACTAACACCCCCATCCTCCACCCCCCACCCCGGCAGGGGCAAAGGTTGCCTTGAGGCTCAAGTGGTGTGAGTTCCTTTGGCCATAGAAATGGAGAGTGAGTCCCCCGACTGTAGGGTATCAAGTAGCCCATGTTTCTAGGGTCTGTGCTTGGTGCTTCGAGTTTCTGTGAGGGATTCTGACTCACTGATGTCCTAACAAGTCAAGTTCTCAGTCCTGCTGGCAAACCTGGAGGTCTCGAGATGCATGGGGAAGTTGATCCCACCCGTGGGGCCTCCCTGCCTTACCAAGCTGGGTGTCGGGTGCTGTTTGCCTGGCCGAGAAGTGCAAGGCAGGACCTGCAAGGAGGCATCATGTGGGTCCGAGAGAGGGGCTGGGTAGGGATTTGCCGCTCAGATGGAGGGTCCAGACCTACAAACCCAAGAGACCAAGTGCAGAGGGAGGAAGGGGGGGTGAAGGCGTGACCTCATCATTCCACGCAGTAAACAATGTACAGTCAAAGTCCTACGTCAGGCTTGAGAGGGGGCTCTGGTCTTACTGCGGACGCAGAATGGACAGATGCAATCCAGGAAGAGACCCATGGAGCTCCCTCACGGCCACTAACGAGGGCGGCTGCAAAGGTGCAGTCAGGCTGGGTTTGCCGCCTTGGCAGACCCGGCCAACACCATGCCAAGTGCAGAGGTCGGTGTGAAAAGCCCTTTCAGGGATGTGGGGACAGAGCATGCCTTTGGCATCCAACTCATATAGGCCCTTCGAGGAACAGGAAGGAAGTGGGGTGTTTTCATCTGGGTTTTATTATTCTCTAGGTACTGGAAGGCCAACAGATTGGCTTTCCCTGGTGGCCTGGGACCTGGCCCTGGATGGTTAGGGCAGAGGAACAGTGAGAGCCCCGTGGAGAAGGTACTGGGGCGCAGGCTTCGATTGGTTGGCTTGTATGTGAAAGGCTCGCTCTCAGGCTGGTTGTTTACTGTCTCTGGGAATCGATTAGTCCTGCAGGGACAGTCCCTCCAGGGTCAGCAGGACCCCAGGTGTCAAGGCATCAGAAAACAGAAAATAAAGACCATGTTAATACGGTGAGAGTATAGAACATTTTTTAGGGAGGGTAAGGAGGAAGTCCAGAGAATGTTGGCAGAGGGGAAATGACAGAGGGAGTGTGTCCAGGATGAAGTCAGAGCTCGGCCGATGTCCCCGCTGCTGGGGGGCAGGGCCCGGCCACGCTCTCTGGGGAGCCCAGCTGTCATTTGCTGACTGTTGTTTGGAAGCAGAATGGACAGAGGCAGGACATTTTCACACCGCCATTTTGATTAAATGGCCATTACCGAATAGAAAACATTTTTTGTTGTTAGTAAGATTTCAAACTCCAGCTAAGGCATACTTTGTGTGGGTTTCATCATTTTGTGTGTAGGTGAATTAATCAGTGGCTGCAACAGCTTTTATATTTTTTAAACTAGAATCTGAATATAGTTTATGGAATTTTAAAGCTAGAAGTGCCCTAAACATTACATTATCCAAGCTTGTCTTTTTTTTTTTTACACAAGGAAATTAAGGGTCAGAGATACTATGTGGAACGCATTAAAAAATTTTAGTGCTGATCACAACAGACAACCTTGACACTCACCCCACCCCAGCATCCTCTCCTCTGACAAGGCTTGTTTGGGGGAGGGGTGTCAGGGGATGGGTGAGGGTGATTGATCTACCCATCATTTAGTAAAAATAATCCTGAGAGATAGTGCTTTTTTTTTAATCGGAAATCCACTTTTTAAAAATTGAGGTATGGTGGACATACAATATTATATTAGTTTCAGGTGTCCGACATAGTGATTCTGCGATTACTCAGTGCTCACCATGATGAGCGTGGTTACCATCTGTCACCATCCCATGCGATTACAGTATTATTAGCTATATTCCTTATGCAGTTCTTTTTATCCCCGTGAGTTATCATTTTATAGCTGAAAGTTTGTGCCTCTTAATTCCCTTCTTTTATTTCACCCATCCCCCGCCCCTCTCCTCCCTGGCGACCCCCGGTTTGTTCTCTGTGTTAATGAGTCTGCTTCCATTTTTGGTCGTCCATTTGTTTTGTTTTTTTTTTAGATTCTACATATAAGTGAAATCATATGGTATTTGTCTTTCTCTGTCTGTCTTATTTCACTTAGCATAATACCCCCTCAGTCAGAGGAGTGCTTTTTAAAAATTATGTAACAGCTCATTTAGATGAATTATGGAACAAATGTACGATGAGGAATAGCTCTCTAAGTATGTCAGGAAAGGTTAGGGGAAAAAAGCCACCGATATAAAATATAGCTTTAAGTCCAGCACGGGGAATAGATTCAATGTTACAATAGCGTTATAGAATGATAGATAGTGACTACATTTATCATGCTGAGCACTGAGTAATGTATAGAATTGTCCAATCACTATGCTATACACCTGAAACTAACATAACATTGTATGTTAAATATACTTCAATAATAAAAATTTAAAAACAAAATTATCAGAGTCAAAAGTGTGGTTTCTCTGAAAAAGAAAAAGAACATGAATACAATTAATAAGCGCTTTTGTCTTCCATGAATAATCCATGTAGTTATTCAAAGTATTAATTAAGAGGAAAATTAATTTATTCAATATCAAATACCTACAACTAACATCAATGTTGAAATACTCAATGTGTTCCTCAGATAGTCAAATACAAAACAAGACTACTCTCAACACTGTTCATCAAAATAATACTGAAAGTTCTAGTCAAAACAATAAGGAATGAAAAGAAAATCCATACATATTCAACAACTTGGATGAATCTCAAGGTCATTCTACCGAGTGAATAAAATATCAAAAGATCAAATACTGTACGATCCAATTTATATAACATTCTCGGAATGGCAAAAGTATTTACATGGAGCTCAGGCTACTGGTTGTTACTGGATAGGGATGGTGGAGTTGAAGGGGTTTGTATGACTAAAAAGGAGTAGCACAAGGCAGATCTTTCTGGTAATGGAATAGTTCTGTATCTTGATTGTGATGGTTATTACCCAAATCTACACACGCACATTGTGAAAACATCAGTGTCCTGGTTTTCCTATTGTACTTGCATAATGTAAGATGTAAGCATTGAGGGAAACTGAGTGAAGGAACAAGACCTCTCTGTATTAAAAAAAGGGGCACCTGGGTGGCTCAGTCAGTTGGGCGTCTGTCCGACTCTTGGTTTCGGCTTGGGTCATGGTCTCAGGGCCGTGGGATCAAGCCCTGCGTTGGGCTCCGCACTCAACATGGAGTCTGCTTGTCCCTCTTCCTCTGCTCCTACCCCTGCTTGCGAGCACTCTCTCTCTAATGAACGGATAAATAAAATCTCTAAAAAAAAATTAAAATAAGGAAACAAAAAATTTTAAGAGAGAGATTTGACCATGTGAAGTAGGGAGTTGTCACTTCTGAGCTGCCCCACAGCATCCAAAACCCCTTGTTTTGGGGGGAGAATCCCTTGTTCTGCAGGGAGCAGAGTTCTGGTTTCCCACTATGGAAGCCAGCGCGGGCCTCCTCCTTTTCCCCATGCCTTTGGAACCCAGTGTGGACACGTCTCCTGGGCTTTTTTGTCCTTGGATCCTTCTACTGGGACTTCTTGGATGAGTAGCCCAAAGACGAAGGGTCTACTTACCCCTGAGTCAAAGAGGAACATCTCACAGGAGAGGCTCAGGTACTTAAGAGTGGCCTCATGATAAAGTCAACCTCATACATGACAAGATTCTCCCACCATGGCGGGGAGTCTATGCCTCACCCCCGGGGGGCGTCTCTGCAGCTGGACTGATCTTACATTATAACTTGCTGGAAGAAGCCTACCAACTTCTGAGGTCAAGATGGTCCCAAATGAAAGGGCATTCAGTGCTTTATGAAGGGACCCTCTTCTTTGTTGACTTGGCCCCATGCCCTCCATGCTCAGGGCCTGACACAGAACCTCCACCGGTAGGCACAGCTCTCATTAGAAGTCTCAGGGACCTCTGGTCGTCTCCAGGGAGGGCCCAGCTCACAGCATAAGCAACCAAATGCAAAGTGCCACAGTCACAAATAGCATGTATAGTATGACAATATTTTGGTTTTAAAAAAACCATATATGTACACATATGTGTATATATAGACATATATACATAAACATATGTATTATGCATATATAATGTATACGTACACACACACATACATATATATTTAGAAAAATAGAAAAACTTCTGGGAAGAATATATGAAATATATCTATTAAAGAAACTATCTTTTTGATGAGATCATAAATGACTTATTCCTTCTTTATCCATTTTTTGTTTTGTTTCAAAATGTAAAATTTTCAGGTCTTACTTTTTTTTTTAAGATCTTATTTATTTATTTATTTGGGACACACACACACATTCACGAGCAGAGGGGAGCGGGACAGGGAGAAGCAGGCTCCCCACTGAACGAGGAGCCCCATGCGGGGCTCGATCCCAGGACCCTGGGATCATGACCCGAGCTGAAAGCAGACACTTAACCGACTGAGCCACCCAGGCACCCCGCAGGTATCACTTTTATAGTCTGAAGAAAACCTATACATCTATTTTCATCGGCGTAAAACACAGAAATTACACTTTTACCTTGTTAAACCTCATCAGGATTTCCTTATGCCCAAACGGCAGCTGTAGGACACCCTATGTCTGTTCCGGCCAGTGTGGGGTTTCCAGTTCTCTTCCCTGCCCACCTGCAGGAGGCGTCACTGAGCTTCAGTCTGGAGATTGGTCCCCCTTTACACTCTTGGCTTCACGTTTCAGGGTAAATTTGCTCATGTGGTTCAGACGCTTGAACACAGGTTACGTGAAAAGCCAGAAACCCTTGACTAGGAGACCTGGCTCCAGCGCAGTAATTGCAGGTGTGATGCTCTCCTGAAGAGTGTGCTGCTGGCCGTAGACATTGGCACTGGCCTTGTATGCACGGAGACAAACAGCGCATGCAGGACCGCAAGGGCCAGGGGATCGGCCCTCACCGGTCACATGCTGGCCGCATGGGTGAAGGATTTGAAAACTGCCCTGTACATCTGTAAAAACGAGGAGGGCTTCATAGTGGTGTTGCAGAATTAAATGACCGTGCATGTGGACACCTAGTACAGCTCCTAGCACATAGTAAGTGATCAATAAGAGTGAGCTGTCTTGGGCTAAATTGAGAGAGGTGGAAAATATGAAATATTGGCAAGGAGGTAGAAGACCAGGCACTCATACCTCGCTGGGCAGAGGGTCAGTTGGTGCCGCCACTTTGGAACACAGGTAATGGTTACTAAAGCTGAACTGCTGCATCCGCACTACCCCCAAATTCCATGTATAGGCTGCAGACCCAACAGAAATGCATGTGCACGTGCACCAAGATGCGCGGGTAAGCATGTTTAAAGCAACATTATTCATAATAACCCAGACCTGAGAAGAACGTAAGTGTCCTCCAAAAACAGAATGGATAAATCATTTGTGATGTGTCCCCACCGTGGGATGCCACACAGTGTTGAGGATGAACAAACCACACTCGCAGACACAGGTGATGCTCACAAACACAACAGTGAGTGAAGAAGGCAGACATGACAGAGTCCTATCTTGCACACATGTAGCTGAGGCTGTTAGAAGGCAGGCCATCCTTGCTGGGGGAGGGGCCAGCGACAAGTGGGAGCCCACGTGGGCTGCCATTTCTTTTTTGTTTCTTTTAAAGATTTTAAAAATTTATTTGACAGAGAGACACACAGTGAGAGAAGGAACACAAGCAGGGGGAGTGGGAGAGGGAGAAGCAGGCTTCCCACCGAGCAGGGAGCCCGATGCGGGGCTCAATCCCAGGACCCTGGGACCATGACCTGAGCCGAACGCAGATGCTTAAAGACTGAGCCACCCAGGTGCCCCATGGGCTGTCATTTCTTGCTGTGGGTGCTGGTTACTCAGGTGGCTCTGTTGGTAAAATCTATCAAGCTGTGCACTTAACGACTATGTGCATTTCTGTGTGTATATTGAAATTCAATAAAAATTTTTAAAAAAGAAAATACAGTTTAAAAGTTGTGAAAAGTCATGTAGCTATTTTATCCTCTCTATTAGCATCAGTCTGCTTGGGGTAAGACAGCTGGCTTGTTAGGGTGCATACCTTTTCTTTTCTTTTATTAATTAATTTTTTATTTTTAAAAGTTTTTATTTTAATTCCAGTTAGTTGACATACAGTGTTGTACTAGTTTCAGGTGTACAGTATAGTGATTCAACACTTCCCTACATCAGCCGGTGCTCATCACAGCAAGCGCCCTCCTAATCCCCATCCCCCTATTCACCCATAACCCCACCCACCTGCCCTCTGGTGACCATCAGTTTGTTCTCTGTAGTTAAGAGTCTGTTTCTTGGTTTCTCACTCTCTCCTGTTTTTCCTTTGTTTCTTAAATTCCACATATGAGTGAAATTATATGGTATTTGTCTTTCTCTGACTGACTGCTTTCACTTAGCATGATACTCTCTGGCTCCAGCTGATGTGGGATCATTGAGCCCAATGGTCAAGAAAGAATTCTTGAGACATCTTTGGTGCAAAAAGGTGGTTTTATTATTGCATGGGGACAGGACCTGTGGTCAGAAGGAGTTGCACTGGGATTATGAGGAGTGACTGATTATATACTTTTTAATTAATGGGGGTTAGGGATAGTATAAGTCTCTAAGGAATTTGGAAGGAAGGCCTTCAGGACCTCGAGGGAGTAGTTGTTGTTAAGATAAGGTTACTTTTAGGGCGCCTGGGTGGCTCAGATGGTTAAGCGTCTGCCTTCAGCTCAGGTCATGATCCCAGGGTCCTGGGATTGAGCCCAGCGTCAGGCTCCTGGCTCAGCGGGGAGTCTGCTTCTCCCTCTCCCTCTGCCTTTCCCACTGCTCATGCTCTCTCTCTCTCTGTATCTCTGTGTCTCAAATGAATAAACAAAATCTTTAAAAAAAAAAGATAAGGTTACTTTTAGTCTCTAGCAAAACATCAACATTCAGGCAGTCACGAGTTCCTTGAGGAAGGTCACACTGCATGTTTCAGGGATCTATCAGTGGGCTGCAAGCTGTAAGGAGATCTAATTTCGGCTACATTTCTTTTGCCTTTGCTCTCCTCATCATACCCATGTTGTTACAAAAAGACTTTATTCTTTTTTATGGCTGAATAATATTCATCTATATGTATACACACACCACATCTTCTTTATCCATTCATCGATTGATGGACACTTGGGTGGCTTCCATGTCCTGGCTATTGTAGATAATGCTGCTATAAACATAGGGGTGCATGTATCCCTTTGAATTAGTGTTGTTGTTTTCTTTGAGTAAATACCCAATAGTGGGATTGCTGGGTCGTAGGGTCGTTCTATTTTTAACTTTTTGTGGAAGCTCCATGCTGTTTTCCAGAGTGGCTGCACCACTTTGCATCCATGCCAACAGTGCAAGAGGGATCCCCTTTCTCCACATCTTCACCAACACTTTTGTTTCTTGTGTTGTTGATTTTAGCCATTCTGACAGGTGTGAGGTAATATCGCATTATAGTTTTGATTCACATTTTGCTGATGATGAGTGATGTTGAGCATCTTTTCATGTGTCTGTTGGCCATCTGGATGTCTCCTTTGGAGACATGTCTGTTCATGTCTTCTGCCTATATTCTAGTTGGAGTATTTGTTTTTTGAGTGTTGAGTTTTATAAGTTCTTTATATATTTTGGATATTAACCTTTTATCAGATATGTCATTTGCAAATATCTGCTCCCATTCCGTAGGTTGCCTCTTAGTTTTGTTGATTATTTCCTTCACTGTGCAGAAACTATTTCTTTTGATGTCGTACCAATAGTTTATTTTTGCTTTTGTTTCCCTTGCCTCAAGAGACACATCTAGAAAAGAGTTACTATGGCCAATGTCAAAGAAATTACTGCCTGTGTTCTCTTCTAGGATTTTTATGGTTCCAGGTCTCACATTTTGGTCTTTATTTCCTTTTGAATTTATTTTTGTGTATGGTGTCAGAAAGTGGTTCAGTTTCACTCTTTTGCATGTAACTGTCCAGTTTTCCCAACACCATTTGTTGAACAGACTTTTCCCATTGTATATTCTTTCCTGCTTTGTCAAAGATTAATTGACCATATAGTTGTGGGTTTATTTCTGGGTTTTCTATTCTGTTCTATTGATCTATGTGTCTATTTTTGTGCCAGTACCATACTGTTTTGATCACTACAGCTTTATAACATAACTTGAAGCCCAGAATTGTGGTGCCTCCAGCTTTGCTTTGCTTTTTCAAGATTGCTTTGGCTATTCGGGGTCTTTTAAAGTGGTTCTATACAAATTTTAGAATTGTTTGTTCTAGCTCTGTGAAAAATGCTGTTGGTATTTTGATAGGGATTGCATCAAATGTGTAGATTGCTTTGGGTAGTATAGACATTTTAACAATATTTGTTCTTTCAATCCATGAGCATGGGTTATCCTTCCATTTCTTTATGTCATCTTCAGTTTCTTTCATGGGTCTATACATTTTCTTAGTAGATTCATTCAGTTCAATTACACAGAACTTGGAACATTCTTAAGGGGACTAGCTGCTCTGGGGTGATAAATACAGATTGTTTGGGTAGACGGGAAGACACCACACTTGACCTTCTCACATCTGTGTCCCCAAGAATGCAGAATCCCAAGTCAGGAGAGGAGAGAGAGCTGTGTGGTCTGGGCTCTCGCCCCACCCGCCCCTCCCCCAAGCCCAGGCTGCTCCCTCAGGAGCCACCCTTCAGAGCTCCATGAGGGATCTGCAAAATGCAAGATTTGGCCAAGTTTAAGGGAAAACAGGAATTTCAGAGACTAACAAGACAAAGGGATGCACCCCTGAAGTGAATCATCCCCTGAAATCCAGCATAAGCCTGGTGAGGTGCTGCACTGTTATATCATGAAAGAGGTGCTTCTCCTTTACAGAAGAATTCACCGAAGGTTGGCTTTTTTCCCTTCCTCCTTCTCTCCCCTCCCTCCCTCCCCTCCCCCTTGTCCTCTGTCTGTCTGTCTGTCTCTCTCTCTCTCCCTCTTTTCCCCTCCCCTCCTCTGGCAGACTCAATGAATGGGCAGCAGACCCCTAAACTGTGCTAAAAGCCATATCATTCTAAATAAATCTGGGGTTGTTTTCCCTTTTAAATTTTCTCTGCTGATATTTGTTTGGCAGGTCATTGTCCTTAGTGAAGTTCTTTTGGAAATTTCAGGAGTTTTCAACTTACTAAAGGAAAAGAGAAGTGATTACGCCATGGCTTGATGATAATAAGATTCAAAATAAGAGAAATGGTGGCTTGGTAAGTCAAATGGAAAATGTTGGAGATATTTTCTTTCTTTTCTTTTAGAGAGAGAGAGAGTAAGAGAGCGTGTGTCCATGAGGGGGGAAAGGGGGTAGAGGAAGAGGGAGAGAGAATCTTAAGTAGGCTCCACCCCCAGGATGCGGGGCTCCATCTTACGACGCTGAGATCATGACCAGAGACGAAATCAAGAGTCGGATGCTTAACCGACTGAGACACCCAGGCGCCTCTGAGTTATTTTCTTATATAAACTTTCTAAAACTCAAGAAAAACACGCACACAGCAAAGTGCACAAGTCAGAATTATGTGTTTTGAGAAGTTCTCATGTAACCACAATCCAAATAAACAGTTACCACCATGAACCCCCTGGACCTTCCTCACAGTTATGTCCATACCCTTCAATATCATGGATTAGTTATGCCCTGGTTTAAAAATATCAACTAAAAATGGAATCATACAGAATGTATTATTGTGTGACTGGCTTTTTTTTGCTCAACATTGTGCTGGAGAGACTCATCGGTATGGCCAAGTATGGCAGTACTTTGTTCACTTTTATTGCTGGAAAAAGAACGCATGTTTAACAAGCCTCTTTTGTGATCCCAAGGCAAGCAATCCCAGGCCTCATTGTGAGAACTACCACCCCAGACCCAGTCAACACAACTCCATGGCCACCCCACTCCATTCCCACAGTCTTAGAATCACAAGTGCAGAAAAATAAAAAATAATCCCTCAAAAACCAGAGCCAGGTTCAGCTTTGAATTTCACTGAGGTGCACGTTAAAAAAAAAGAAGAAGAAGAAGAAGAAGAAGAAGAAGAAGAAGAAGAAGAAGAAGAAGAAGTAGTTAGTAGGAAGGGAAAAATGAAGGGGGGGAATCGGAGGGGGAGACGAATCATGAGAGACCATGGACTCTGAAAAACAAACTGAGGGTTCTAGAGGGGAGGGGGATGGGGGGATGGGCTAGCCTGGTGATGGGTATTAAAGAGGGCACGTACTGCATGGAGCACTGGATGTTATACGCAAACAATGAATCATGGAACACTACATCAAAAACTAATGATGTAATGTATGGTGATTAACATAACATAATAAAAAAAGGAAAAGAAAAGAAAAGGAAAAAAAGAAAAAAAAAAGAACAATTTTGTGACCCCCTGGGCATAACATCTAAAGTAGTGCCCAGACAGACTAGAGTTCAAAAATTATATTTCCCCGCATGGATTCAGCAATATCAAAATCCTTGAAGAAAGAAACGCTATGCATGTGCGTGTGCGTATATCTATATGAACATGAGTGTGATATGGACTGAATTGTGTTCTCCCAAAATTCGTACGCTGAAGTTCTAACTCCCCGTGCTTCAGAATGTGGCTGTATCTGGAGATAGGTTCTTAAAGAGGTAAAAAGGTAAAGTGAGGTCATGAGGGTGGACCTTAATCCAGCATGGCTGGTGTCCTTATAGGAAGAGGAGATTAGGACCAGATATGTACAGAGGGAAGACAATGTGAAAACACAGTTCTTGCAAGACAAGAACAAAGACCTCAGGAGAATCCAACCCTGCTGACACCTTGATCTTGAACTTCTGGCCTCCAGAACGAGGAGGAAATGAATGTCTGCTGTTTAAGCCACCTGTCTGTGGTACTTTGTTATGGCGGCGTGTGTGTGTGTGTGTGTGTGTGTGTGTGTGTGTTTGTGTGTGAGTTGATGTTTAATCTTTCCTTCCAGGACCTAAAACAGCAGGGAGCTGGTGCTTGGCAAGCCCGCAGAATTGAAGGTCTGTGTGCAGGAAAAGGCATGGACAGGGTGACCATACTCCCACATTCCCAGCCCACCCTGGCCACCTCCATTTGGACACCCCCCACACACACCACCACCACGAGCCCACCTCCCCTCCTCCTTCCCCTGCTGACCCCCCGCTGCCTGGGCTGGCTGGCTGAGTTGTGCCAAACTGAGTGGCAGCCAGAAACAGACGCTGGCCAGGCAGCCTCCCTGAGGGAGTTGGGAGGGGGAGGAGAATAATCGTGAAATGGCAGAAAAACACTTCTCCCTGGTAGCTCAGAGTGGGGGGGGGGGCGGCGATTAAAAAATAGGCTTCAGGGAAATCAAAGATGCTTCATGCAATGTGACTTGATTCAAAAAAAGGAAGCAAAACTGGTGCATTTTTCTCACCATCAAAATCCTTTGACAAATTGAGTCAACTAATATAATTTGTATTATAATTTCCAGTCCCTTACAGGATAACCAGTGAGAAGGGCAAGCAAGTGACTCATATTAAATGTGGCCAACATCTGGGAGCTTGATTCACAGGAGAGAGAAGCCAGCAGCAAAGAGAAAGCTTGTCTTTCCTCTTCAGGCATCTTAGGTCCATATATTGTGATAAACCACTCAGGTGCTTAAGCATGAATTTGTGGCTCTGCAGGAGATTTGGTGCAGTGTCCTCTCAGCTGATGGCTGTCCCTTAGCTGATGGCCTGAAGTCCCAACATCAGCACACTCCTCTAGGAAGTACAAGTGGCTGCTACATAAAGAAACTCCCCCAATGAGCTCAGCCACTGAGGTTTCGGAAGCACTAAATCACTGCCTTTGTTTCCTACTTGAGGGTTGGCTTTGGGGGATAGAAGTCCCTGCACACTTAGGAATTTCTGCCTGGGAGTTGGCCCCTGTGATGTTGGCGCCACTATCCTGCGCGTTCCCACAAGCTCAGAATAACCTGCATTCCACATCTGATGCACAGGACAATTTCTGTACTGTGTGTGTGTGCATTCTGTAAGGGTTCAAGGAACAGAAAGGTCTTTTGAAAGTAGTTGTGTTTTGAATTGGTGCCCAATCCCAAATACTGACAACAGCAGATGCTGATGAGAATGTGGAGCAACAGGAATTCCACAAAACGAAATAAACACCTACCCTACGATCCATCTGTCATGCTCATCCAAATGGGTTGAAAATTTATGTCCGCACAAAAACCTGCACACAGATGTTTAGAATAGCTTTATTCATAACTGCCCACACTTGGAAGTGATCAAGACATCCTTCAGTAGGTGAATGGATAGATAAACTGGCGTCCATCCAGACAATGGGATATTACTCAGCACTAAAAAGAAATGAAATGAGCTATCAAGCTATGACAAGACATAAGGAAACTTAAATTCATATTACAACGTGAAAGAAGTCAGTCTGAAAAAACTATATACTGTATGATTCCAACTATATGACATTCTGGGAAAAGCAAAACTATGGAGACAGTACAAAGATCAGTGGTTACCAGGGGTTTGAAAGGGGGAGGGATAAATAGGCAGTGCACAGAGGATTTTAGGTCAGCGAAACTACTCCGTATGATACTATAAGGATGGCTGCATGTCATTATACATTTATCAAACCCATAGAACATACAACACAAAGAGTGAACTCTAATGTAAACTGGGGCCTTAGCTGATGATGATGTGTCAATGCAGGTTCATCAATTGTAACAGGTGTACCATTCTGGATGTTGATGCTGGGGACAGCTGAGCCTCTGTAGGGGTAGGGACATTTGGGGGCTCTCTGTACTTTCTGCTCAATTTTACTGCGAACCTAACACTATTATAAAAATGAGGTCTATTTAAAATTAAGGGAAGGGGCAGGAGAAACCATAGGTATGGAAAGAAATGACAGCCTTGTTTTCGTTGGGCTGGGGTACAAGCAAAGGAGTTGTGAGCTGGAGCAGCAGGGGTCCAGCAGGTGCCTCTGCCCCATGGTGAGGGCCAAGAGGGTCCAGGCTGGTGGCACTGACAGGTTGCTGTCATTAGCAGGACAGGGTCCCTGGTGGTAGAGATGGTGTTAGTGTGATTTGATACGGAAATCACAAAGGGAGAATGTAGGGAACCCACTCCTAAGTGAAGGAAACACCCTGAGGACTCATGAAGGAGGTCGAAGATCCCACGTGAACAAGGTAGTACAAAACCTGTCAGATTTGGTTATGTGACCTTATTCTGAGGTTCACAGACTGCTGGAGTCTGACAGATGGTTGTATCTTCATCAAGAGAAGGAGAAGAGACACAGTGAGGGGAAAAGGAAACAGAGAGACAGAAACCTGAATGGAATTGGGTCCCTAGAGAGAGAATCACAGCAGGGAGCAGAGATGAGAGATACACAGAAAGCAAGGACAAAGGCAGGAGAATAGCATGGAGGAAATCTATTTTGAGTCTATAGTCCTCCTCTTAGAAATTCTGAAAATAATAATAGATTTTAAGTAGAAATAGTTGATTCTCAAAGCAACCCTGTGAAATAAGTGAGAAAGTTATTATTGCATTTCATCAAATGGGAGATGCCAATAATTCTAAATGCACATTATTTTTAGTATTAAGAAAAAGGGAAAAAACGCCAATTAAACTTTGACACTGTTCTGCAAAGCAAATAAGCAAACTACTCCAAAAGTTAGTGGCTTAATCCAATCCCCATTGGATGATATCTCAGTTCTTTGGGTTGACTAGACTCATCTGGGTTTCTCCCTCGGGGTCTCTCATGTGGTGCAGCTGGATCAAGGGTTAACTGGGGCTGTAGCCATTGGACATTTGATGGGCTAGACATCTAAGATGGCTCCCTCACATGCCTGGAAGTTGATGTGGGCTGTTGGCAGGGAGCTCAGCTGGGCCATTGGCTGGAGTGCTGCACATGGCCTCCACATGGGACTTGGAATTTGTCACAGCATGGTGGCCATTTCCAGGAGTGTCCCAAGAGTGAGTATTTGGAAAGACCCAGGAAGAAGTTGTAGGCTTCTTATAATGTAGCCTCAGAAATCCCAGAATAACATTTCTGCTGCCTTCTATTGGTCAAGCCCAGATTCAAGAGGAGAGAAATTAGACTCTCCTCTTTTCTTTATATATAGAGAGAAAGGGTGGGGCAGAGGGAGGAAGAATCTCAAGCAGGCTCCATGCCCAGCATGGAGCCCATCCTGGGGCTCAATCCCACAGCCCTGAGATCATGACCTGAGCCAAAATCAAGGTCCCCCCTAGACTCCCCATGTGATGTGAGGAACAACATGCACACACAAGGACAAAGGACTTGGCCATCTCTAACTACCATAGTCACTACCTTGAAGGTTGAACCATGGGATACACACGTGGGTCATTGCAGCCTCTCACTGTTCATATCTTTCATTTACTCAAAACAATTTGGTAATTTCTCCCACTTTTGACTGTATTGCTTGGTGGGTGAAAGGCAAGGCTTTTGTATGAATCTCAGGACAAAATGTAACACAGCTTCATCCACCGTAGACATCTTCATTTCTTAGAATCTGTAAAGCACTTGGTTGTTGCTTTGCAAGAAAATATAGAATTTTGAGCACTCAGGCAATGATGAGATTGCTACACGGTACGAGTCAGGGTTTAATCAGGGGAGCAAAACCAGTAAGTAGCATGGTTCTGGAAGACATTGTACGGTTCTGGAAGACATTAAGGAAGTCAGGGCCCACAAATGGGTACCATAATCAGAGAAGATTCAGTAGCCAGCCACCTGAAATGCTGGCACAGAGGAACAAGTCAAAGGTTTTAGGTCACCACAGATGGGAGCTGGTGAAGTCTGCAGGAAGCTATCACCTCAGCATACTTACTGCTTCTGCAGCTAAGTTTCTGGTGGTGGACTGAGGCCATTGTTGGTCAGCAAGGTCAGCAGCAGGGATGAAACCATGAATGGAGCTAAGAAAACGGAGAAAGAGCTAGAATCTGTGGGCCCGTCTGCATCTACCTTTCACTGCGTCTGACCACAAGGGCCATCCGACAGTAATGGCAGCTGTTTCATTTCCGCCTTTTAAATGTCATGCAGATTCCTCCTTTGGTCATTTCTAACCCGAAACCTCACAGGGCGAGAGATTCTAAGAAATATACTTCTAGCTTAACTTGATTCAGCCAACTGCTGTAGATACTAATATCCAATTTACACTCCACTGCTCTTTTCTGGGCCTTTCTCTGTTCATGATGACTTTTAATTGCAATCCTGAAACAGATTGTTACCTTTCTGAGGAGCTTTTAAATGGCAACTAATTTCAGTATGGTAGTACCGACAATGGACCCAGTTAACCAAGGTGATGACTATGCATGGCTCTGACCAAGTTTGCACATTCACAGGTCTTGACCACAGAATGACGACCAGCTGGCGGTGACTACAGAAACATCAAAATATGGGAGAAATGTGCATCTTTATGAGCTATTATTATTTCTGTGTGCAGGTGGGAAAAGTGAGAAACAGAGTCTAAGCGACTTTTGAATTAAAGAAGGTGAGAGGAAAACAACAGTAAGGACATCACAGAGCATTTCACCCAAATTCTTCAATTTTCGGATAAACAGACAGAGGCCAGAGAACGTAAGTGTCTTGCCTATTTAACACAACTCAGTAAAGATGGAGCCAGGATATAAACCCAAGTCTTTTATTCCAAGTCCAATGTGTTTTCCTGCATATCACACTGACTATAAAGCACAGAGCCTAAATTAGGGTATGGCTAAGACAGTATGTTTCAGTTTGTCTTGATGACGACCCACGATAAGAATTATATTTTACATCTCCACCTGATATACAACACATAAATGAATGTATAACTGAAACAAAAGCTTTATGGAGCAAGGTTAACACCTCTACATATGACACATTGTAATATTTACAGATTCTTTTTGGTATTCTGTTTAATGTTAAAAATATGCTGGGGACAGAGTGCCTTCGTGGTCGGTCAGTTGAGCGTCTGACTCTTGGTTTTGGCTCGGGTTATGATCTTGGGGTCCCGAGACCTTCGCTCAGTGAAGAATCTGCTGGAGATTCCCTCTCCCTCTTCCTCTCCCCCTGCTCTCTAAATAAATAAATAAATAAATAAAATCTTTTAAAAATATGTGCTGGGGACTTCTACTTCTGGCAAAGGTAGAGTAGCTTGTTTCAAACAAAAGAACAAAAAGGCAAAAAAAAAAAAATGTTTTTAAGAAATTGGTTTGCCAACATTAGAGATACTGAAGCAGTGAGGACTCAAGAAGTCAAAATTCCAGAGAGAAAGGAAATCCGGAAAGATGAGCCCTGTTTGGTGCTGCACCTTCCATTGAGGCAATTAATTATTCCAAAAGTGAAAGCAGTGACTTAGAGCCTGGAAAGCTAAGCAGAACTTTTGTCATACACATGAGGCTGAGGGCAAAAGTTGATGTTCAATAACCACCAAGAAAGAGAGACCCCAGCAAACACCCCAGACTTTCACATGAGACCCTGAAGGACTATACTTAGAAGTAAGAGTGAATCAGAAATAGACCAGCTCTCAAAAGCACTAAAGTTCAACTTCGGATCAACTCAGTCCCAAGTTGGTTTAAAGTCATCTGCCCCTCACCCAACTGCTTGCCCCAAGCACAAGTAAATGGAAGGTAACATATTGAGCCTCAAAACATTTGTCATACAAAA
The DNA here is from genome assembly GCF_964656455.1 of Halichoerus grypus. Lineage (NCBI taxonomy): Eukaryota > Metazoa > Chordata > Mammalia > Carnivora > Phocidae > Halichoerus > Halichoerus grypus. The sequence continues at coordinate 67,975,008 of NC_135718.1, forward strand.
TGCGGACATTTGATTAAAAATGACCAGGCATGCAAAAATACAATAGACCAAAAGCCAAGAGAAAAAAAAATCACAAAATAGAAATATTCCCATAGGCAATCCAAATATTGAAATGATTAGAATCAGACTTTAACTATGATTTATATGTTCAAAAAGTTTAAAAACAATGAAAAATTTTGTCCAGAGAAATGCAAACTACAAGGATAATTTGTATCCGGAAATTTTATAAATAAAAATCATGATAACTAAAATCAAGGACTCAACAAATAAGCTTAATAGCAGATTAGATAAAACTGAAAAGAGAAATAGTGTATTGGAAGTCAGACCAGAAGAAAGTAACCAGATAGGAGTATGAAAAGACAAGTGGATTTTATTTTAATTTATTTTTTTAAACATTTATTTATTTATTTGAGAGAGAGAGGGAGAGACAGAAAGAGTGGGGGGGGGTCAGAAGGAGAGAGAGAGTCTCAAGCAGGCTCCACCCTGAGTACGGAGCCCAACTCGGGGCTTCATCTCATGATCCTGAGATCACGACCTGAGCTGAAACCAAGCATTGGCCACTTAACCGATTGTGCCACCCAGGTGCCCCAAGACAAGTGGATTTTAAAAATACTAGAAAGGACACAAAATCATATGGTTCACAATACATAAATTCAGGCACTGAAGAAGAGGAGGGAGTGGACCTACAAAAAATATTTGAAGAGATAATGACCAAGGGTTTTTCAAACTGATGAATAACATCAAATCTCAGAGTTAAGAAGCTCTATGTATCTCCAGCAGGATGAATACAAAGAAAGCCACACATAGGCAAATCGTACTGCTGAAACTGCTGGGGAAGAAAAAAGGCAAAGTCCTAAAGCACATTAAAAAAAAAACAACACAGATTTTCCTGAAAAAAGCAAGAGTAAGACTGATGGCTTTTTTTAAAAAAGATTTTTATTTATTTATTTGACAGAGAGAGAGCGCGCACAAGCAGGGGGAGCGGCAGGCAGAGGGAGAGGGAGATGCAGACTCCCGCTGAGCAGGGAGCCCGATGCGGGGCTCGATCCCAGGACCCTGGGACCATGACCTGAGCAGAAGGCAGATGCTTAATCTGGTGAGCCACCCAGGTGCCCCAGACTGACGGCTTTTTTACCACATAATCAATGGAAGTAGAAGACCATGTCATTCTCAAAAGGCTGAAAGAAAACACCGCCAAGCTAGAAGCCTATGCCAGTGAGGTTAACCTTAAAAAATAAAGGTGAAATAAAGACATTTTAAGACACACATTCACATATACACACGTACTGAGAGAATTGGTCACCAACTGACCTACACTGAAGGATACACTACACTATAGGGAGTCTTTAGGCAGAACGCAGATGGTCCTAGGTAGAGGCTAACAATGGGAAAAGAATATAGATAAACAAAAATGAACATGAACTCTAAAAATAATAATAATATCTTGTGGGATTTAAATATATATAGGTAGAAATCAAATAATAACAATAGCATGAAAAGCAGAAGAGGGATAAATGTAGCTAAAATATTTTAAGATCTTTGTATTCCAGGAAGGGCAAAATTAATAATTTATAGTAGATTTTAATAAATTAAGGTTGTGCATTAATTTAGGATAACCATTAAAAAATAGTAAAAGAATGTACACCCAACATGCTATTAGATGAGAATAAATGGAATTATAAAAGTACTTAATCAAAAAGAAGGTAAGAAATATAATACAAATCAAGAACCGTGAACAACAAATATAAACTATCTGGGGATTAACTTAAAAAGGAACTGGCAAAACCACAATAGAGAAAACTTTGAAACTGAGACAAAAGATGGAAGAGATTACACGAATACACAGAGACCCATCCTATGTTCTTGTGAATACACGAAAGTTCAATCCTATCCCCCAGATCAGTAAATTGTTTGCAACTCTAATCAAAATTCTAATCAATATTTTTTTCAGATTTAAGAAACTTATTCTAAAATTTACCTGGAGGAATAAAGGACCACGAATAGCACAGTTGATTTTGAATAAGAAAAGAAGGGAGACTTGCCTTGCTAGATATTAATGCCCCCTAAAAAGTCATGGTAATAGAAATAGTCTGTTTCTGGCGTACAGCAAAGACAATAGATCAATGGGGCAGAAGGCCGCACTCAGAGACAGAACTTTGTGAACTTCATACATTTCAAGAAAACTGTCACAAACCAGTAAGAAAAGGACAGACTAACTCACTAGTGATGTGGGGGGAAAAAACCCTGGACTCTACTTGATAGTATAAAGAAGGAATCCCCTATGAACAAAATTAATGGAAAACAATGTTAGCAGTCTAAGAGTGAAAAAGGTCAAAAGCAGAAAAAAATGGGTGGATTTGATTACACCAAAAAAAAGGATTCTTTGTTGACAAAGGATGCCGTGGACAAAATTAACAGATTTGGAGAAGACACATGCAATATCTAAAACCAGCAAGGGATGGATGTCTGGCTTAAACCAGGGGCTCTGGCAAATCAGCAGGGAAAAAGAAAGAGCCTGGTTGAAAGCTCGTCAAAGAATGTGGCTCAGCAGGTAAGTGTCTGACTTGATTTCGGCTCAGGTCATGATCTCAGAGTCGTGAGATTGAGCCCCGCGTCAGCCTCTGTGTTCAATGCGGAGTCTGCTTGAGATTCTCTCTCTCTCTCTGCACCCCCACTCACACTCTCTCCCTCTCTCTCTCAAATAAATAAATAAATCTTTTAAAAAAATGTGAACAGGCAGTTCACTGAAGGAAACCTAAAAGACCAAGAATCATATAAAGAGATGCTCAAACCATAATAACTAGAGAAATGTAAAGTAAAACAACCATAGGCCTCACATTACACTCGCCACATTAATGAAAACTAGAAAGCTGGAAGAAAAAGAAGGTAAGAGGGTAGAGAAAAAGAATTATTAAAAAGTGAAACAAAAATTGTAATGTAGTAAGTTTAATCCCAAACACATCAGCAATTACGTTAAATATAAAAACACTAGATACTTCAATTAAAAAAACAAAGATTGGATCAACTTGGGTTTAAAAGAACAAAATAAAACTTTGCGCTGCTTATAATGAATCTTACTTTAAATAGCAGCCTGGATACTCCAGTCATAAGCTGAGCAGGGGTTCTGCCTGCCCAGCCCCAGGGCTCTCGTTTTCCCGGCCCTTTTCCAAGCCTCGCCCTCTGGCCTCCCATGGACTCTGTGCTCCCCTATCATATTTCCAACAAATCCCCCTTTTCACTGAAGGTAGCCAGACTTGTTTTCTGTCGCTGCAATAAAGAACCCTGATTAATGCATTTCCAGAACTCTGGCTTTTGAGTCCTAGGCTGATGGATACACACCCCTTGCCCCATCCAGAGAGAGAAGACAATGTGCTGGTTTCCAATTCTCATTCTGATAACAGAAAATGGAAGAGGCAGTCAGTGGATCCCCCTAATTGGAGAATGCTTATTAGTAATCACTGAGACTGCTCAGGTTTGAGGTTCAGATTTTAAAAAATAAAGAAGTGCTCATCATTTTATTCCCCAGAAGGTTTTGCTTTGCTTTGATGGACTCAACAGGTTGCCTGCCACTCATTCACCTGTTTCCAGGAAAGTTCGAAAGCGCTTTCCTCTGATTCTGAGGCACTCCGCTCTCAGTATCCCTGCTCCGAACACTGTTCTGCAGCATCTTTATCTTACTGACTTCTTTCTCACTTACTTGGTTTTGAATTGAAGAAAACACTTCCAGCTCCAGTTCCAAACCAAGAGGACGCACCTACTGAGCAGCCCCACAAACTTACCGGTCCTTCTCTGAGCATGTCGCTGAATGGTGCTGGGGAGCCGTGAGTGGGGGGGGTGACTGTTGAATTGGCAAATTGCAAATGGATGGTCTGCAGATGGAAAACAACAACCAGCAGTGATGTTTTGCTTGGACTGAACCATTCTTTTTTCTTTTTAAACAACTTGGCAAGCAATGAAAAAGCAGGAGATGTCACATGAAAGAAAATCCAGAGTTTTGACATTGTCGAAAACCACAGGATTAGCAGCACAAAGCCCACATCCCCCAGGGCACAGTGGAGCGTGATGTCGCCAGTTTGCCTCAGTCCTCACCTCTCCCTGTTGTCACCCTGGTGCTAAGGCTGAATGTCACTGGTGTTTACCTGCTGCTTCTGCTGTTCTCCCTGAATAAAAGGTAGAAAAGGCCACTTGTTTGAAGAAAAATGGACCAGCACATATTAGCGGGGCTGCCAACAGTTGTAGAGTCTGCCCCGCACAGCGGTGTGAAACAGAGCTGATACAGCCCCCACCAGGCTTGCGAGCCATGCCCCGGCACTGGGCTGTGTCAGCCCAGAGGGGCTGCCGTGTTCTCATTTTCTCAAAGCCTTCATTCAGGCTAGCAGAGGCAGGGCAGAGTTTATACGCAACATGAGTCTGTGTTGAAAGAGTAAAATTCAGCCTGCTCTACTTACTTATGTTGCCTGGCCAGCTCTGATAGACATTTCAAGTTGCAATCCTTGTTTCATTCCTTTTTATTTTTTTTTTAAAGAGGAGTAGGGAGGGGCAGAGGGAGAGGGAGAAAATCTTATGCAGGCTCCACACCCAGCATGGAGCTCGTCTCGGGGCTTGATCCACACCCTGAGATGATGACCTCAGTTGAAATCCAGAGTCGGACGCTTGACTTACGAGCCACCCAGACGCCCCTTGCTTTATTCCTTTTATTGCTATGGTTTCATAAGCTACAATTTCACTGGATCTTCAGAACAACCTAGATATGAAGAAAATTTTCCCAACCAGGGACTGACAAGATGACACCTTTTCTGTTATTACAGATACTCTAAACCGACTTTTGGTTTTCCCCCTATTCTTTCTACCCACTGGGTTACTTGCACATCAGAATATTCCGTGCTCATTCCCATGTCTAGGCCTTTTCCCAGCTGAAGTGACCTCACCATCTGCTACACCTGGCCAGATCCTATCCACTATTTTGGGTTATAGTGGATGTCTATTTGTTTTCTATGCCAGGCACTTTTTCATGGAACAGCAGTATGGGGGATGCTGTGTTTTCCACCCCAGATCCCCAGGTCAGGGCTCATGCATTTATTTCCAAGAGTCTGGGAATGTCAGCTGCTGACAGCTCACAGCTGCATCCCTCCCAGCTACAGGGAACAGCTCCCCCCAGGGTTTCTGTCCCCTCCCAGGGATACCCTGCCGCCAATGACTGGCTGACTCAAAATTCCTTAAAGGATCTCCTGAGGTGTCAGTTGCAACTTCAGGGTGACTTTTCCCTCTGCCAATCCTGCTATCTTCATTCAGAGAGAGAGAGAGAGATTTTAAAGAATTTACTCACACAATTGTGGTGGCTGCCAAGTCTGAAATCCATAGGGCAGGCCAGCAGCCTGAGAATTCAGGAGTTGATATTGCAGTCTTAAGGAGAACTCCTTCTTCTTTGGGAAAACCTGTCTTAGCTCTCAGTCTTAGTCTTCAACTGATTGGCCGAGGCCCACCCACAGTATGGAAACTAATCTACTCAGAGTCTACTGAATTAAATGTTAATCACATCTAAAAAATATCTTCACAGTAACATTTAGACTGGTGGTTGACCAAACATCTGGGCACCATAGTCTAGGCAAGGTGACACATGAAATTGACCATCATACCAGACTTTCCCCTATGGGATCTGCTGCCATTTCCTGAGGTAACCGTGCATTGAGGGAAAAGGGAATTCCTAGTCCTTTCAAGGATGTTGGACACAGGGTCTGGATTGACACTGATATCTGGGGTCCTTGGTAGGTGGCAAAACCCTCAGATTGGTTCTTTGACCTGCAGGGTAAAAGGTATTGGTGTAGGAAAGACCAAGAAGCTCTAAATTACTCCCACTCCATGCAAAACAGGAAGTAAAAAACAATGCCCCATTCCGTGGAGAATGCCAGAGACTAGTGCAAACTTTAAAACCATAAGGAATGTGGGCGTGATGGTTCTGTGATAATGTAATTCACCAGTCTGGCCTCTGCAAAAAATCAGTGGATCATGGCCAAACAACAGTGGATAACCACAAGCCTAACCAAGTAGCAGCACCAAGTACAGCTGCCCTGTTGAATGTGGGTAATCTTTGCTAGGTTAACCTCCAGCATGTAGTATGTGGCCATTGATCTGATGAGTCCATTCTCATCCACTCCTATTAGGGAAAAGGATCAGAGATGACTCACATTCACATGGGATAGACAACAGTTTACATGTACGGTCTTGCCCCAGGGTTATGTTAACTTCGTTGCTCTCTGTTAGAATGTAGTTCAAAGGGATCTGGACTGTCTGGATATTCCACAAAATAGCTCATTAGCCCACTATATTGGTGGCATAATGTTAATTAGACCAGATGAGTAAAAGGGGCAGGGGATGGCTCGGCAGCACATTCATTCCAAAAAATGGGAGAAGAATTATACGGAGATTTAGTCCCCTCCCACCTATGGGTGCCGTCCAAAGTAAAGGATGATTTATTGCCTCTCATACCTCCCGCTATTAAAGAAGTACAATGCCTGGTAGGCCGTTTGCGGTTCTTTTGGCAGCATACCCCACACTTGAGAAAATTCCACACTCTGACCCATTTACTGAGTGATATGGAAGGCCACAAGATCTGAGTGGAACCCAGGCAGAAACAGGCTCTGCAGCAGGTCCATCAACGATGAATGTAGCTCTGCTCCTTGGACCATTTGATTCAGAAGACCCAGATGCTCAAGTTATTCACAGTGGGAATGGAATGATGGCTTTGTGGAGTTTATGCTAATCCTTAGTAGGAGAATCACAAAGTAGACCTTTAAGATTCTGGAACAAGGCCATGCCACATGTAGCAGAGAATGCTACACCACTTGAAAAACAAACAAACATATTTAGGCACACTGTTGGGTCTTGGCAAATGGAACATCTGGTCATGGAGATCAAGTGACCACATGGCCAGAGCTGCCCATCCTGAACTGGATTCTGTAGACTCATCAGGTCATAAGGTCCGGTGGCCCAGCAGCAACCCATCAGAAGGTGGAGACTATACATCTAGATTAAGCACAAGTAGGGTCAGAAGGTATAAGTATATTGTGTGAACAGGTGGTTCATACCCCCTGGGATCCATCACTTTTGCACTAACTTTCCTCCACCTCACAGTAATGGCTGTTAGGGAGGTTCCCTTATGCCTGGGGGAAAGGAAAGGGCCAAGCTGGGATCATGAATGGCTCAGCTTGTGTCAGTTTGTCAAAAACAGATGGCAGTTGCACTCTCTGGGAGCGGCCCTGAAATGGCAGGGAAGGAACATTCTGTCAGAGGTAGAGATCCAGCCAGCATAGCTGGTGACCCAATTATGGGAAAAGAAGAGGCCCAAGGTAGGAATATACAAGGATCCATGGGCAACCATGAATGGCCCAGCTGGTTCGTCAAGGCCTGGAAGGAGAAGGATTGGAAAGGCAGGGACAAGGAGATCCGGATGGAACCACAAAAGAATATCACACCAAAGAGTGTCCACTGTGGAAGAGGCTTCGAACAATAAGCTAGATAGAATGACTCCGCAAGTTCGTGTCAACCACTCCAGAGCTGGTATAAGGGCTATGTGAACAGAGTAGCTCCATAGCAGAGATGGAGGTCATACATGTGCCCAAGACCAAGAGCTTCCTCTCACCAGTTCTTATGTAGCTGCTGCTACTGCCAAATATCAGCAGACTGGCACTGAGCCCTGACACGGCACCATCCCTTGCGGAGACCACTGTTCCCTTGGTACCATTGATTTGACTGGGACAACACACATTCTCAGTATGAGCTTGCCTGTCCTGTCCATAGACCTTGGCCATTATCTGAGGACTTACAAATATTTATTTCATCTATCTACAAAGAATCTTATCAACATTATTGCACGCCAAGGGACTTACTTTATAGAAAAGGAAGTAAGGCTGCATGGTCACAAATAAACCCACCTGTCCTGTTATATATCGTACCACCCAGAAGCTGACAGTCTGAGAGAGAATGCCTCTCAAAGTTGCTGCTTGTAGATGATCCCCTGTGATGATGCGTTGTCATTCTCCAGGGAGCATGTACAGCCGAAATCAATCGCCATTACGTGCTGATGTGTCCCACAAGGCTGAATAGGAGTGGCCCCACTTACCAATACTCTCAATGGCCCACATTGGGAGTTTGGGCCTCCCATCTCCATTACTTCAGGGTGTGAGGGCAAGGAAAAGGGTCACCATCCCTGCAGGGATTATTGATCTGGTCATCAGGAAGGGGTAGGACTAATGTTGTACGAGAGAGCAGGGAAAAATATAGTTAGCATCTGAATGATCCACAGAGAGCCTCCTGGTACTTCTATGTCCAGTTTTAATGGTAAATGAACATCTGCAGTGATGGCCTGAGAAGGTCATGGTAACCAAGGTCTCACAACCCTCAGGAATAAGAGTCAGGGTCATCCCAATGGCCCCAGCCAAAGTGGGTTGAATCTAGAATGTGTTGGGGAGGAAAGAATGATGACTATCAGTTATAACCTCAAGAGCAACTTACAACCATCTCATGTAAATTTCCCTCAAAACCAGACCAACGAAAATTCTAGAGCTGCTGTTCGCATATGGTAGATCTGAGAGGTACAAGAGGTAGACAGTCATGTGGTGGTGCACTGCCCCAGTTGCCCTTTTTAGGGACAGTGTACCCGTTCCCCAGCATCCAGGCCTATCAGCTGCGGATGGCTCCCAGCTGTGACCTTCGCTGGGCGTTACCCTCAACTTCAGAGATCTGCCTCACCCAAGGTTACAACCCCTCCCAGGGAAATGGCCCAGAACAATGACTGGCTGAAAGGCAGACACAGGGGCCCAGCCCTCTTGTCTTAGCTCGGGATAGCTCTCAACTCCAGAGATCCCTATCAGATCAGCGGCGGCCCAGGTACAATAATCCTGCAGGTTAGCTTCTCCCACCGGCCAATCTGCCTTCCTTTCTTCCTTACAGCTGTGTCCCAAGAGCACTCTCCAAGAAACCTGCACACAGCCTCCCATCTCAGAGTCTGTTTGCAGGGAACCTAACCTATGGCAAGCAGTCACCTTATTTGAAGGAATTTCTCCCCCAGTTCCAGTCACAGGGCCCTAGCACGAGCAGAGTCATAGCATCCTGACCCGCACTGGCTCAGAGGGAAGTTGTTGTCTCCCACTTGTGGGGAAAGCCAGTCTTCAATAAATGAGAATGAAGGCAAGACTCTTGTCTCTAAGAAATCACTATTGGGGGTATCCTAGATGCCCTGGTTCCTTCCTTCCTTGGATTTAGTTGTTTAGTTTTGTTTTGAGTCTTGTAGGGGGTTTGAGAGATTTGGGGCGGATCAAGGCAATCGGTATGACCAGGAGAGACAGTAACCCGCCGCTTGATTGAGCAGTGCTTGGACAGAGAGAGTGGCATGAGAGGGGCAGTCTCTCCCTGCGTGAGACCATCCAAAGCCGCAATAAGGGGGCCCCATCCAGGAGGGGAGAAGGGAACTTTTGGCGGACAGTAGGATCAAAGAGGAGGCTCTCACGTCTAGGTAATGGCACTTAGCAGCTACACAGGTGGTTTCTGGGTCAGAGAGCTCCAAAGGGCCTTAGCACCTTAGGGTCTTAGAACCATAGGTTCTAACTGACCAGTGGCCAACAGATGTGGGATGAAATTTCATGGGGAAGGCAGAGCAGGCAGTCTTGAAATGGCTAAAAATGCATTTGTTTGGACAATTTTAAAGATAAATTGGCTGTGTAAAAATTTGAGCTTGGTGCCAATGGACTTTGAGCTAATGAATCTCAGCCTGCAGTGAAGCAAGAACCTGCAGGCCAATACACAGACACCATCTTTGGGTCGTTTATATAACAAGTCTGTAAGTGACTATTCTATCCTTCTAAAAAAAATACCCCTTTAGTGCGTAAGCTGGTGTGAGATGAGGCTCTGATAGTCACAACCAAGAGGTCTCGTCTAACACAAAAGTCTAGCATGAGCCTTACTGTCTTTATGAAGCTAAATATAGTGATTGATCCTCCTCTCTGGCTGCTGGGGGGCCATGAGGTCCGGATCGTACTCCCCAGTGCATGGTTCCGTTTTGCATTATTCTCTTGTAGTTTTGTGTTTTGCCTTGTGTGGCTTCTCTAGCTCATCAGCTCTTTGAGAGCAAGGCCTTCGCGATGCTTCACTGTCAGGGGCCCTGTGCCTGGAGCTGCCTGGCAGAAGTGACTCCTTCCTTCTCTCTGCAGTTAGGAGCGCTCCGTTCTACGTCCCTGCAGGCCTCAGATTAGCCAGCCTGGGGCCTGGCTTCCTCCATGATCGGAAAGATGTCGGAACTCCACGCTGCTGCAAAATGCTGCTTGAGTTGCCAAGGCCCTTCTTGGTTCTTGCTCCTTTATATAATTTTTCTTACCACTTCCATTCCTTAGTGCTCACTGATACCTGGGACTTTGGACCACCTGTCTTGTTTTCCCCTCTTACAGGAGATGCTTGGTACCTCAGTCAATCATTCAATAACAAAAAATAAAGGCCAGACTGTGACTCAGGTGTCCCAGCTCTGGTCCAGGGAGTGTGTGGCCTCGGACAGCTGCTCAGCAACTCAATGCAACTGTGCTCATCTGTGATGCCATGACACACACAGGCCCAGCGCCTAGATCATCTTGTGTACCCGACAATGTGACGTGTGTGCAGCAAGGACCCTTGGGCATCCGAACATACTGCCCCACGATCTCCAGTTCGACTCACAGCTGCACCCCCCGTCTCTAACCTTGGCGCTGTTTCCCGGCTTGCCCCTACCAGCCCCAAGCCGGTGGTGCCGCCTGGCTCTCGCCTGAGAACCCGTCTGGACTCACGGGGCTCTGATTTAGCATCACACAAATCTGTGAGACTTTAGGCAAATCACTGTGTCTGGGCTTCCTCCCAGAAGACTGAAAACATTACAGAGGTGATATTTAAAATGGGTTCTGCTACTTGCTATATTGTGAACGGTGTTATTTCGGGGGATAGAGAGAATAGCCATTTTGTAACGCATATAGAGAAGGATTTAAACTCACGTAATAAATATGGCTATAAGAGTGATCCCCATTTTATTTTATTTATTTATTTTTTAAAAAGATTTATTTATTTATTTGAGAGAGCGAGAATGAGAGAGAGAGAGAGTACATGACGGGGGGAGGGTCAGAGGGAGAAGCAGGCTCCCAGCCAAGCAGGGAGCCCGATGCGGGACTCGATCCAGGGACTCCAGGATCATGACCTGAGCCGAAGGCAGTCGCCCAACCAACTGAGCCACCCAGGCGCCCCGAGTGATCCCCATTTTAAAACATAAATAAATGAAGTAGGTTTGCGCGCCTATGGAGAGCAGAGCTCCAGAGCCTCTAGAATCACTGGCTCTTTGCCGTGGGAGGGACATTGGCCACTTGGGTATTTTTTTGGCTCCGTCCGTTTCCATCAGATGGGCATCTACTCAGGAAAGAATGCTGGGAATTTCTGGGTTTGGAGGCGAGCTGGAACATTGGAACTGACCATTTTGGAAGAGCAGCAAAGAGGCTCATACATTTCTCGCTTCCCGCGTGGTGCTGGCAGCTCAGACATTCGGGGGAAAGAACTGGCAGCCGGGAGGCCTATTTTTGGAGGAGGCATGGGGACAGCAACCTCATGAGTCCATGCGAGGATGTTTTTCGCTTTTGAAAATGCTCTTTAATGTCTCAATGTTCCACTTTCCCAGGAATTGAGTAACTGCTGCCTTTCAGAGGAGCTATAAATAGTTCTCACCAGTTTGGATAAATAATGCAGCAGAATGAGGGTGAGGAGAGCCAGGTGCGCTGGAAACCTGAGGCGGCCGGCAGCGGGAGCAGGGCGTGGGGAGAGAAGAGAGCATCCGAGGCCCAGCTCCTGAAAGGCAAGGGGGAGGCGGGGAGAGGGGTGGTACTCCCTGGGGGACTTCAGAATGGATCCCGGGACTCTGGCGCTCGCCTGGCCTCCTTGCTTGAGGGAACAGTGCCGAGCGCAGAAGGGCATCCTGGCAGCTCTGCACATAGGCTGGGGTGGAGGTGTGCCCCCAGGAGCTGCCTTAGCTGCTGTTGGGAAGCTGTGATCTGAGCCGGGGCGACCGCTGTGAGAACCTGGGCTCAGCACTGTCCCCTTGGGACCGAGCCTTCACGTTGGCCTCTTTCAAAAGGAGCCTTACCCATCAAGTGGCTCTGAGCGTTTTGAACGACAGTGAATGAGTCCCTCTTGGCAAAGGTAAACGGAATGCAAGAAATTGTTGACCATGTGCCCAGCATCATCTGGGGCCCAGCAATCAGGGATGCTGGCTTGGAATGAGTCAACAACTCAGCAGCGGTCCCCCTCCTCCCATACTGCCGAGCCTCTGTTCCTATGACTAGGGAGACATCAATGTTCAAGGCTCACCATTTTTCTCCTTCCTTGTCTTGGAGAGCTGCACTTCCAACCTGAGGTGACCTCCACCCAGGAGAGGAGCAATGCGCCCTGGGGATGGGTTTTGGCCAGGCCCCTAAGGGAAGTCCGCCACTTCCATGCCAGGGACCCCTCGGCCTGCTCCTCCAGGGAAGTCCCGGGATGACCTGTCCCAGGTACAGAGGTGGGGCACAGAGCTCCTTGTTGCTCAAGCCCACAAGAGAAACGTGCTACATGTTGTGCAGCCAATAACATTCTCCAGGGCATGTCTTCTTCTTCTTCTTTTTTTTTTTTTTAAAGATTTATTTATTTATTTGAGAGTGAGAGAGAGAGAGAGAGCAGGATCAGAGGGAGAAGCAAACTCCCCACCGAGCAGGGAGCCCTACGTGGGGCTTGATCCCAGGCCCTGAGCCAAAAGCAGACACTCAACCGGCTGAGCCACCCAGGTGCCCCAGGACATGCAGAGAACTCCTGGATGTTCTGCCACCCATGTGGGAAAAGACATTTGATTCCCAGAAGACATGGACTTTGTCAAGGGCTCTGCTCTGTAGCCTCGGACAGGGGAGCCACATGTACCTGCCCAACTCCAGTCCTGTTTAAAATCAGAAAATGATAAGTGGTTGCAGGAGCGAGCTCAGGTGTAAAATTGCTCGTCGCTGGTGTAACATGTATATGGCCCATCCCTGGTATAGATTTCCAAATGAAACTTTGGGAGCATCCATGGTGACAGTTAGAGGTCATGGGGGATCTGCTGCATCTGTCCCCTGACTTCATGCCCTCGTCCACATGGGCACACACCAGCAACTGGTGCTGGTGAATCCGGCTCTACGGAAACAAGTCGGGGAGGAGGGAAACCAGAGCCTCTGTGTTTTAATGCGTCATCCTCTTTATTGTTGGTCTTCTCATAGCCATTTTCGGCAGGGTCTGGGGAAGCTGCGCATTCGGATCACGGAGGGTTTCTTTCATGGGGTAGATACCATTCAGTTGTGATTGGAAGAATTGCTTGGGGGTGAAGATATACCTAGAAATAAGAGGGGCTCACTGGCTGAAATTCATCCTGAGGTCTCATACCAGATCCTTGCAGCAGGATTTGATGAGTCAGGTCCCTGAGAGAAGGGGAACGGATAAAGGATATAGAAGGGGCGACTGTGTCTGCCAAACACACGTCCAGCCAGGGCCAACCAGCAGATTGCCCTCTGGGGGGCATCCCTGGTTAAAGACTCAAGTTGCTTCTCCTCACTGGTCTCCTCCTGCCAAGGGGACAGAGGAGGTTCCTACAAACCTCTTCTGACCTGAGGGAGGACGTGTGAGAACTTTCTGTCCTTGGCCCTGAGGAAGCTCTGTCATCTCTCAGGTGTCAACTGAACACATGCTATGAAGCGTTGCCCTGGATGAGCCAGTGTGGAGACATCAGGAGTTAGGACCAGTCACGACTAGCCAAGCAATGCCAATGCTAACAAAATCTCCATGGTTCCGAGCAGGTGGTAATATTGTCTTTCCCTCAGTGCCCAGAGAACCACAGCATAGTGCACGCTGGAACCAAACAAGGCACACCCTCTTGTCCTGTCCCTCTGGTCCTCCATGTCTGAGCCCATCCTTCCCCACCCCCCCAGACAGATGCATTGCTTGAACTCCTTGCACACGTCCCACTGTATGTGGCCTTCTCCCTTTGTTCACACTCGCTCTAGTTGAGTCTCCTTTCTTCTCACCTCTACCTAGTCAAATACTACTTCCCTTCCAAGACCCAGCTCAATGCCGTTGAACTTACTAATCCTAATGATGGATGTTTGCTGTCTTCATTCGTTCTTACTTTGTGCCAAGAGCTTTACACATATTAGCTCTGTTCTTTTCAACAATGCCATGACAGATTATGATGCAGAGATTATGATTCCCACTCTATAGATTACAAAACTGAGTTCAGAAAAGCTAAGTAACTTTTCCAAGATCACACAGAAGTGATAGAGCTGGGACTCAACTATATCAATGAATTACTGAATTAATAAGAGTCTGTGCTACCAATAAGCAAATGAAAGCGTACACAGCATCATTAGTCATTAGAAAGATGCACATCAAAATGGGAGTCAGAGACCTCTTCACGCCCACTAGGATGGCTACAAGACAAAATACAGACAATGACAAGCGTCACATGGAGAAATTAGGACCCTCCAACGTTACTAGTGAGAATATAACATGATGCAGCCACTTTGGGAAACAGGCTGGCGTTCCCTCAAAAAGTTAGACGTAGAGTTAACTCCTGACCCAGCAATTCTACTCTTAGGTATATGCCCAAGAACTGAAAACAGATGTTCACACAAAAACTTGTACTTGAATGTTCATTATGTCATTATTCATAATTGCCAACAAGTCAAAACAACTCAAATGTCCCTCAGCTGATAAATGGATAAACACAAGTGGTGTATTAGTCAGCCATAAAAAGAAGAAGTCCTCACAGAGGCAGCGACATGAATGAACCTTTGTGAAATATTTTGCCAAGTGAAAGGAGTGGTCACAAAGGACCAGCTACTGTAATAATGTCATTTATGTGAAATGTCCAGAAGAAGCACATCTACATAGAAAGCAAATTAGTGGTTGCCAGGTGCTGAGGAATGGGAGCAATGTGGAGTGATTGCAGATGGATTTGGGGGTTTTTTTGGAGGGGGGAGATGAGGAAATGTTCTGGAATTCGATAGTGGTGATGGTTGCACATGTTTGTAAACAAACTAAAAACCAATGAATTCTACACTTTAAAAAGGTTAATTTATGGTATGCGAAATATATCTTGGTGAAAAAAAGAGGCTGAGCTACCCGGATTCACAGAATCAGTCATCAAGCATTTATTGAACACCTATTATGTGCCTAGAATTGTGTGGCCTAATCCTGACACATAGTAGGTACTCTGAAATGTCTGTTGACTCACTGATAGGGTGACAGTGCTTAGCCCTAGGAATGAAGAGATGATTAAGATGTTATTTCCCAAGAAGCCAGACAAAAACAAAAACAACCACCAAAAAAGAGTACATATCACATTATTCCATTTATATAAAATTCTATAAAATGCAAACTAAAATATAGTGATACAAAGCAGATCAGTAGTTGCTTGGGGATGCGGGGGAGAGAATAGGAATGTAGATATGTTCACATATCTTGATTGTGGACTGTTTTTTCATGTGTGTGGTGAGAACACTTTCAGTGCATCCGCTAAGTTTGGGTACCTGTGTTCTCATTTTCCTTTGTCTCAAGATACTTTTAAATTCCCATTTGATTTCCTCTTGGACCCAATGATTGTTCAAGAGTGTGTTAGTCTCCCCATGTATTTGTGAATTTTCCCATTTGACTTCTGGTTTCATTCCACTGTGGTCCAAAAACATACTTGGAATGATTTAGATCTCAAATTTGTCAGGACTTGTCTTGAGATCAACCGTGTGATCCATCCTGAAGAATGTTCCATGTGTGCTTGAGAAGAATGTGCACTCTTCTGCCCTCGGGTGGAAAATTCTGTATATGCCTGTTCGGTCCATTTGGTCCAGCTCAGGGGGAGCAGTGGTGGCTCCTGTCGCAGAGGAGTTCGGCAGCGTAGACTTAGGGCAGCTCCATCAGTTGAGGACAGTATCCTGGCCCTCAGTGGCCTGCAGGGGTCCTCAGTGGCCAAGGCTGTGGGTGTCTGCAGTGGTGGCAAGGGTTCCTAGGGTCCTCCTGCTCCCCCTTTCCTCTGCAAGGGGTAGTCACGGCCAAGAAGGTCCCTCTTGGTGGCGGGGTCTAGGGCAGAGGCGTGTGCAGACTAGCTCGAGTCAAGGTCTGGGGCGTGGGTACATGTGAACGGGCAGTGGCTCCAGGTTCTCTGTTCCAAAATTTTTGAGTGTGAATTTTCTTTTCAGTTTACCTGTCACCCTGCAGAGCATGGGCTTGAGAAATGCTGGCACAGGGAATGGTTCACGTCGCAGATGGGGACATAGCCGCAGCCTCTTGCCCTTGACAACTTAAAGCCCTGATTAGCAATGCACCTTGGAGGAAACTTGTATCCTCGTCACACAATACATCCTGTAGATGTCTACATTTTTGTGAGTGGTGAACAGTTTCTAAAACAAAACTGCAATAAGTAGGCCATCATAAATACTAAGATTAACTTCATGAAGCACTTGGAATTGTTACTGCTCCGGGATCTGCCGAGGCACCCTGAGTTAAGCCTTTTGTTCTAACTTCCGTTTAAGAAAATCGTGTTATCCATTTATAATATGCTCCACTGAATAGGGTATGACTCAGTCCCCCCTCCGCCCCGTGCTCACACTTCCCACGTGGAGCTTGGCGTGACATTCAAAGTATTTAACAATCAGCAGGCATGAGCAGGAACCAAGCCGACCGACACTGACCAGCGTGCCATCCTAGTGAGCACCTGCTAAATATCATCTCCACTTAGCACTGACCTGCAGCCCCACTTTTAGATGGAAAAGGTAAAACGATTTGATAAATACCAAAATGCCTTAGCCCCGAAACTCCTGGAACTACAGTTGTTTGTGTGAATCATGGCACTGCATTTCTAGAAAGTTCCACCTAAGAGAAAGGCAAAGTCATGGGCATTTTTGTTACTGAAAGTGACCTCACCATAAAGTGGCTTCCTGTGATGATGAGATACATAGTGGGAAAGTTTGTGGGTAAAATTACTTTCTTTTTTGGCAGAATTACTTTCTATTCTGCCTAAACCCCATTTTTTTTTTCAAATATATTTAAAACATTCACAGGGAAAATGAAGTGTCTCTTTGGTTAGTTGCCTTTAAGAAGTTGCAAGTAGAAGCATTTTGGTAAAATGCTGAGGCCTGTAACTTAATGAAGGAATCTGTCTCAATGCTAAAATAAGCAGTATTTGGTGCAGGGGCTGGGGGCTGGGAGGGAGGGAGATGGGAGGGCATGCTGGGAGAGGTGGCCAGACAGTGAGTATCCTAGCTTCACAGTGATTACAGAGTGGGGGATAAAATCTCTTGCACACACCATCTGTGTGCTGTGTACGGCAAATGCTGAGCTGAACTCTGGAAGCATCCCACAGATTACCATATGCATCATTGCAAAGCCAGGCTAGCTTCGTAGTGACTTCAAAGTGGGGCATTAAATATCCGATCATCGCTGATTTGATGCCTCCCTGCGCCACCACAACTTGGCCCAATTCCAGGCAAAGGGGACGGCATGGGGGGTGAGGGCACCTGGTAAAAGTCACGTGGAAGTTGTGATTGGCATTTTGGAGACACAAAAGAGCCAAAATTCAAGGGTGAGACAAAGCAAAATTTTGAAAGTGGTGATAATTGTCCAGGGCATATTTCTTCCTTCCCTGATGGAGGTTTCTCTTCAATCTCTTGACACTGGCCATTCATGCTCGTGCAGTAAATGGTTAACTGAGCAGGTTTGCGGGGGTTCAAACCTCATGCATTCTGAAGAAATTAGCCCTTGAGGGGCTCCTGAGAGATGGGCTCTAAGCCGTTTGTATATGCTGCCCGGTAAGCGTACTTTTATAGACCTGGAGCTTTGGCCACACCAGCTAGCCCATGGTGACAGCATGCTTGTGGTGGGGACCTTGGGTCATGCCATATCACTGCAATTCCTGGAGTAGCTGAAGACTGAGAACTAAGGTCAGCCGTGTGGGTGCTCTCCGCTTACGTGACCCACCCCCAGTAAAAACCCTGTCCATCGAGGCTTGGGGGAGCGTCCCTGGAGGTCAGTACCCCACACGTGCAGGGTGAAGTAGCCGCGGTCTGCACAACTCAGGGCAGAACACACTTGGAGCTTGAGCTGCTTTCCCCTGGGCTTCATCCCCCCACACCTTTTCCCTTGGCTGGTTTTAACCCATCTCTTTTCACAGTAATAAACCATAACCGTGACTCTCACCACTTTTCCGAGTTCTGTCAGTCCTCCTAGTGGATCGTTGGCAAACCCGCCATCTAAAGATGGTCTTTCCATTGACTTTGAGGCTGGTCTCGGAGAGCCCCCACCACAACGTTGTTTTCCCACCAGCACAGACGTCTTCCTCCAAATCGCCCCAGATGGCCGTGAACTATGTTGCCCTCCCTTCCATCAAACGCCCATGCTTTTCAGCTGCCTCTGAACCCTGAAAAATCAATGAGCCCCCTGCAGGCCCAGAGTGGCTGTGAGCACTTTGGTGAGTGAGCCTCATCTCATGCCTGAGAAGAATATTGGGAGGCCAGGGCGCCGGTGCCCCGCCAGGCACGGCCAGTCTGTCAGGTGGGCGGCTGCTACTTGGATTTTCTAGCTCTGCTCAAGTCCCCCCCCCCCAACCCCGCCCCCGTCCGCCCCCCAATCTCCAGCCAATGGTTAAGCCCCAGACTGTGCTCTGACTTTGTGGTTCCCATCTTCCCCCAGAGCCGGCCCCTCCTCTCCACGTCCCCAGGAGCCCTCTGACTAGGCCCATGCATCCCAGATGGACCAGCCCTGATCCAAGCGCTGGCCTCGCTCACTGCCATGACCGAAACCAGCCCGGAGACCCTCCTCCGAAACACCCAGAACCAGGGGCCTGACCGACAAAACTGTAAACCCCAAGATCTTTTCCAGCCAAGTGTTATCCCTACCTTGGCCTCCACCTGCACGGGACAAGGTAACGTGGCCTTTGTTCCTGGAGGACTTGGGATTGTCCGACTGATCTACGAAGTAGGGGAGGGTTCTCTGGTCACCACGGGCGCTCCTGCTGCCCGTCCGCTTCCCAAACTGCGGGCTGCAAATGCTACTGCTATTTCCGGTCTCCGTTTCTGTGTTAATTGCTCAGGGAAAGCTTTTCAGCGTCCCAGTCTAGGTCAGGCCCCTTTGGTCTATGTTTTTGTGAAAACATGGTCTTTTCCCTCCCAGCATCCAGCTGGGTTTGTAATTAGTGGGTTCGTGTCTATCCCCTGTTGATTGCCGGTGCCAAGGGTGCTACCTTGGGTCTTGCTCGCCCTTGTATCCCACCACCTAGCACAGTGCCTGGCACATAGTAGGGCGCTCAGACCTATTCCTTGGATTCAGTAGGAAGTGCACGAACCATAGTCATAATCGCTTTGTGTTTTTTTCTTTCTTTTTTTTTTATTATGTTCAGTTAGCCAACATACAGTACATCATTAGTTTTTGATGTAGTGTTCAATGATTCATTAGTTATGTATAACACCCAGTGTTCATCACAACATGTGTGCTCCTTAATACCCATCACCCTGTTACCCCCTCCCTTCTGAAACCCTCAGTTTGTTTCCCAGGGTCCAGAGTCTCTCATGGTTCGTCTCCCTCTCTGATTTCTCCCCCTTCAGATGTTCCTCCCTTCCCCTATGGTTCTCCATGCCATTGCTTATGTTCCACATATGAGTGAAACCATATGATAATTGTCTTTCTCTGCTTGACTTATTTCACTTAGCATAATTCCCTCCAGTTCCATCCATGTTGATGCAAATGGTAGGTATTCATCCTTTCTGATGGCTGAGTAATAGTCCATTGTATATATAGACCACATCTTCTTTATCCATTCGTCTGTTGAAGGACATCTTGGCTCCTTCCACAGTTTGGCTCTTGTGGACATGGCTACTATGAACATTGGGGTGCATGTGCACCTTCTTTTCACTACATCTGTATCTTTGGGGTAAATACCTAGTAGCACAATTGCTGGGTCATAGGGTAGCTCTATTTTTAACATCTTGCGGAACCTCCATACTGTTTTCCAGAGTGGCTGCACCAGCTTGCTTTCCCACTAACAGCGTAAGAGGGTTCCCCCTTTTCCACATCCTCACCAACATTTGTTCTTTCCTGTTTGGTTAATTTTTGCCATTCTAACTGGTGTAAGGTGGTATCTCATTGTGGTTTTGATTTGCATTTCCCTGATGGCTAGTGATGTTGAGTTAGTGAAACAAAAGCAAAAATAAACTTTTGGGACTTCATCAAGATAAAAACTTCTGCACATGGGGTGCCTGGGTGGCTCAGTCAGCTAAGCGGCTGCCTTCGGCTCGGTTCATGATCCCGGGGTCCTGGGATCGAGCCCCGCATCGGTCTCCCTGCTCCGCAGGGAGCCTGCTTCTCCCTGTCCCTCTGCCTGCCTCTCTGCCTACTTGTTCTCTCTCTCTCTATCTCTCTGTCAAATAAATAAATAAAATCTTTAAAAAAAAAAGCTTCTGCACAGCAAAAGAAACAGTCAACAAAACTAAGAGGCAGCCCATGGAACAGGAGAAGATATTTGCAAATGACACTACAGATAAAGGACTGATATCCAAGATCTATAAAGAACTTCTCAAACTCAACACTCAAAGAAACAAATAACCCAGTCAAAAAATGGGCAGAAGACATGAACAGACACTTCTCTAAAGACATACAAATGGCTAACAGACACATGAAAAAATGCTCAGCATCACTAGCCATCGGGGAAATACAAATCAAAACCACAATGAGATACCACCTTACACTTTGTTTTCTTACAAAATTAATTCAGTATTCCCTTCCATATACGTACGCTCAGCCTTCATAATCTTTTGCTCTCGTCATTTGGTCATCTGTTCACAACCTTAAAAAAATTAGAGAAGTGATTTGTTGCCAAGGTAACCCTTTCACAACTGGAAAAAGAGTACAGTCCCATGGGAAACAGATGTGCAGGCATGTGCAGATCCGTCACACTCCTTTTCCACGCCTCTGCCCCGACCACTCCAGGGAACAGCTAATGCTGAGAAGCAGTATGCGCAACCTCACGGAGAATGAGTTTCTCTAACATGAAATGGCTGGAGAAAATTCTGACACATGGAACATCACGGGGATGAACCTGGAAGACACCAAGCTAAGTGAAATAAACCGGTCGCAAAAGGGCCAACACTGTACGATTCCACTTACATGAGGTTCCAAGAGGAGTCAATTCACAGAGACACAAAGTAGAATGGTGGTGGCCGGGGGCTGAGAGGGGCGAAGGGGGGTTGTTTCTAGTCGGTACATAATTACAGTTTGTGAAGAAGTTCTGGAGGTGGATGGTGGTAACTGCAAATATACTTGATGCCACAGAACCCTACACAGAAAGGTCACATTGGATAATCTCATGTTGTATATATTTACCACAGTAAAACAAAATGAAGAACGAAAGATGGATGGTGAGATCCTTCCAGTTCATCAGGAATTTGAAGGAAACAATTGGTGTTTTCTTGTTTAAATACTACAAAGACATAGATACTCCACAAAGACACAAAGTGGGAAAACATGGCCCCCAACAATTGTTAGGGTGTCTCCCTGCAACCAGGCAGAGGACAGTCTGGCCAAACCCAGCAGTGGCCAGAGGTGCTGAATGTCTTTATATTTATTTAATCTTGTCCCATAAAAACATGAGGGAAAATTTCCTTCTCTTGGAGCTTCTCTGTCAGTTTTATGTATGTCTATAGGTCTTCCATTGGGAAAACATGACCAGCAGTTTGAAGAGCCCTCTCCCAGGCGCTGGTGGGAGGGAAGCTGTGTGTATAGAATACTTGCCACGAACCAGCAAGCCCTTCACTGTTGACTTCAGAATGCCTCCTCAGTACCCAACCCTAGGTCCAGTGATGTCCACCCCAACCAGTGATATCATCCAGCCCCCTCGGAGCCAGACTGGTTGTTGCCTCCCTGAAGGGACTTCAAGCCCACAAAGGGCCCTGACTTCTGGTCATAAGGGTCCTGGTATCAAAGCTCCACATCCTGTGTTTTTCCCACTATTGCTTTCTAGAAGCTCCTGCGCAGATGATGTTTTCCCCCAAGCAGGAGAAAGCAGGGAGAGAGGCTGTCAGAATAAGTCAGGCAACTGTCTGTAGCTCAGAGTGGACCCTGCCTCCTGGAGGCTGGTGGGTGCCAAGCGGGGGCAGCTGCAGTTGGCACTGTCGTGGGGGGAGCAGGCCCAGAAAGCCTCTGAGGAAAGTGGACCAGACCCCCCCCGCCAACTGAAGAGACATATGGGTCCCCAGAGAAGAATCAGGAGTCAGGGACCCAAGAGACATGGTCAGGAGCATCTGCAGGACCAGGCAGCATGTTCGTGGTGAGGCGGGGTAATCTGAGATCATGCAGAACTCTTTCAATCTTAAAAAAAAATTACAAAAGTAATAGATGTTCAATGTCAAAAATTCAAACAATAGAGAAGCGTGAGCATAAAACTACAAGTCCCTGCCTTCCTCTTCAAGGAATTTCTCTCCTCTCCCCAGGATAACCACTAGGAGCTGTCGGCTATAAACATAGACCCCTCTGGTCTTTTCTCCAGGTATTTGGAAACATGTGAACCTCCTTCTCCCAACTCAGATGTCACTTGAAATGTTCCATTCCTTTATTTTTTTTAATCAGATTAAATCTGAATCCAAGCCCCCATCCTCCATCCCTGGGGCTTCCTCACTCCCAGAGTGACACAAAGATCCCAGGGTCCCGTGCCAGCCAAGGAGGATGTCACCTGTTGTGTGAGCCCAGGGGTCCTTTCATATCCAGTGGCTTTGCTGATTCTGTCCTCACTTGAGGCAGGAGTACTGGCCTCTTTGACAAACGGAGGTACCCGCTCCGAGTCCAGCTCCACGGGGCCCACGGGGCTCCATCCTTGCTGACCTTTGCCCCCTGGGGCAATATCCGGCTTTCCTCTGGATCCAAACCCTTCCGCTTCATTTCAGACAGCAGGAAATCTCATGTTTGCTCTTGCTTCTTGTTACCAGAAAGGCATTCCTTCTCTTCCTGTCTCACTTTCAAAGGCATGCCCTAGTGTAATCTCTTCAGTGAGTTTATTGACTTCTCACAACTTGGGTTTCTACCTGTGAAAATCACTAAAGCAAAAAATCACCAGGAATCTATGCCTCAAGGTGGGAAGAAACAGAGAACAATGCACAAAATAATGGGACACACACACAAATGTACAGGATCACATAAATGGGTCCTACTGTACGTTATATTCTCTAGCTCGCTTTTTTCACTGAGGAATTTACAAAACATATTTCTTTGCCAGTATATTTACATCAACATCTCCTTTTTAATTTTTTTAATTTTATTTATTTATTTATTTGTTTTTAAAGATTTTTATTTATTTGACAGAGAGAGACACAGCGAGAAAGGGAACACAAGCAGGGGGAGTGCAAGAGGGAGAAGCAGGCTTCCCGCAGAGCAGGGAGCCCGATGCGGGGCTCGATCCCAGGACCCTGGGATCATGACCCGAGCCGAAGGCAGATGCTTAACAACTGAGCCACCCAGGCGCCCCAACATCTCCTTTTTTAAACAAAATGAAGTTTTTAGTCCATAATTCATCCACCATTTCTCTCTTAATGGAGACGTCCATTTCCTTCAAAAAAAAAAGCCTACTATCAATGCCACATTTGTACATGTATCTTCATGCACACACACATTTCTGTAGAAAAGAAACTCAGAGTGGAAATACTAGATTGTTCAATTGGGGGCATATGCTCTATATTATAAAATAAATATTGCCAACTCTTTAAAAATGCTGAGCCACTTTATGCTTCCACAGGATCTGAGCATACCAGTTCCCATGCCTCCTTACCAATTGTGACCAGTCATTTCCTTCTTAAAAATCCATCTTCTGGGGGCACCTGGGTGGCTCAGTCGGTTGCTGGAGAAGTTGTGTATGAAGCTTACTGGCTAGGTCTATTTCTCCTTTATGAGTGATCTCCTGGTTTTATCTATTAGTTGTTTAAAACCCTGTTCTTACTGATTCTGCAGAGAATGCACTTTTAAAAAAAACAGATTTATTTATTTGATAGAGAGAGAGTGGGGGGAGAGAGAGAGAGAGAATAACTGGGGTGGCAGAGGGAGATGGAGAGAGAAACTGAAGCAGACTCCATGCTGAGCGCGGAGTCTGACGCAGGGCTGATCTCATGACCTTGAGATCATGACCTGAGCCAAAATCAAGGGTCAGACGCTTAACTGAGTCATCCAGGCACCCTGAGAATGCACTTTTCTATTTCATAGGTACTAAACCTTTGTCTTACTGAAGTTACAATGTTTTATTATAGTTTGTCATTTATCTGTCAACTGTCATTGGGATTCTGACTTAATTGGTAAAGGGTGGGCAAAATCAGCAAATTTTTCAAAGCTCCACCAGGTAATTCTGATCAGCCAGGATTGAGAGCCACCAGGGCAAAGAATAAAATAGGGACCAGAAGGGACACCTGGGTGGCTCAGTCAGTTAAGCTTCTGCTTTTGGCTCAGGTCATGATCCCAGGATCCTGGGATCGAGTCCTGAATGGGGCTCCTTGCTCAGTGGGGAACCTGCTTCTCCCTCTGCCTGTCGCTGCCCATGCTTGTGTGCGCTCTCTCTCTCTCTCATTCTCTCTGACAAATAAATAAAATCTTAAAAAAAAAAAAATAGGGACCAGGAACAAGAGAAAGTGAGCAGTCTCACAAGCCACTGAAATATAAATATGAGGCCATTTGTACACCAGCCCTACAGTCTCCCTAGTTTTTTCTTACTTTCTGTTTCATTCACCATAAGGAGGCCGGAGAGAGGGATGTGTTTCTCGCCAGCCTGACACCCTTCGATAGAATTCCATTGCCCTTACAATGGAATCCAAACTTCTTACCCTGGCTCTAAGATCCTATGTGATCTGGCCTCTATCTAACCAACTTCATCTTTTTTTTTTTTTTTTTAAAGTAGGCTCCATGCCCAGAATGGAACCCAATGTGGGGCTCGAACTCACGACCCTGAGACCAAGACCTGAGCTGGGATCAAGAGTCAAACGCTTAACCGACTGAGCCACCCAGGCGCCCCTATCCAGCTTCATCTTAAGCCACTCCCACCCCTGCTCCCTACACATCAGTCACTGCTCTCTGCTCTCTGAGCTCACCAAAGGCCCTGTTCTCACTCCGGGACTCGCACCTGCTGCCCCCTCCCTCCCCACAACCCTACCCCTACCCCTCGCTTGCACAGTGTGCTCCTTCTCAGTCTCTTTCCACAACCCTTTGGAGATGTCTAAGAGACACCCCCCCATTACTCTCCACTCCACACCCTATTTATTTCCTTCCTAACCTACCGTGATTCGTGATTATTTAATGTACTTATTTATTTTGGTTTTGGAAGCAAATATTCCCACTGACATGTAATGTAAACTCCACGGGAATGGCTACCACAACTTTCCACCGCCAGGCACATTTCTTGGCACATTCTTGATCACAATGTATTAAATGATGGAATCATATAGCTTGGCCCGCCAGGGTTCCCTCCAAGCCCAGCCCTCCCCAGGGTGGGAGTGATGGCTGAGAAGAGGAGGACGTGGCCCTCGGGATCCAAGGTGTAACATGCCTGACAATGTCCTCCCTTATGGCCCATGTGTCTCTTGGTTTCCCAGGTCACCGATGTGCTGGTGAATCTCAACCATCAGTGGGTTCCAGGGCCTCTGCCAAAGCTCGGGAGTATCTGGCCCCTGCCCACTGGTCCTCAGCTGGTGCCATCGCTCTCTCTGACTGCGCCCGTGACACCCACTCTGCGGCACCTGGACTGTTCTGTCTTGGAAAAGGAGCCCCCCTTCCAGCTCAAGATGGTCTTCACCATCTGCACATTGAAATTTGAGAGGTGAAGGGAGGGTGAGAACATTCCTCAGAAGCATTTCGTCTTTTTTCTGAAGTGGACTTAAAGCTCCCAATAGAGGTCACGCGTGTCCCCCCCCCAATGTTTCCATGTCCGCAGCCACGTATGTAGGAAAACTTTAATTCACTCTTGACTTTCGAGAAGCCCTTAGTAACCAGCAAGGGGAAGGGCGGGGCTGCCGCTCCCTGCTGTCCCCAGGGGAGGGCACCTTCTCAGAGCGAGCACCCCAAGGTGTTCAGTTATGAGCAAAACGTCTGCCCAGTGTCTGAGTGCAAACAGCCCGTCACTTTGGGTTGTTTAACACGCCAGTCTTGCCCGTGACAACTTGTCGCGTCTCTATGGTGACAGCATGCAACACATCAGTCTGGAAAATAGGAATTTTACATCCAGGAGAATGCTGAGAAAATTGACCTCCAAATAGTGCTGGCTACACCCAGCCTGATGGATGTTCTTAACTGGGACGTGGCATTGGTGAGCAAATCGACACGCCGCTTCAAGGGGACTGCATACAAAGTTGTGGGTATGAGGACAGGGAGTTTGTCCCTTAACCTGAGGCTATTTTCTGATAAATCTTGGGTCCTCTCAGAAGGGCTTCCACGGAGAGAACCAAGGTCTGCCCTTTGGGATATAAGCTCAGAAACATCAATCATCCCTCTTATACTGAAGCCTAGTATATTTCCAGGGGTAATCCACAAGGCTCTCCAGTTTCCTGGGGCAAAGCGTTAATTACACCAAGAGGCCCTTGGGAACCCTATAGTTTGTACAGTAGTGATTAATATCAGTCAGTTCAGCTTATTTCCATTTCTAAGCAGTGCCACACAGTCTTAGGGGAGCACAGAAGAGGTGTCACCAGCACAACCTGTCCCTCCCACATGTCTACACCTCCACCTGTTTTCTTTAAATCCTCCTTTGGTTAGCTCCCCCACAGCCCTTCATTGTAGCTCCGGCTCTGGAGAGGGTCTTAGTGGGACCTCTGGTTATTTTGTGCTCAGCTGCAGATAAGATCATCACCCCCCAGGCCCCCGCCCCACATTTCCTGGGCTCCAATGGAGCATGGAAGTTACATCCTTCAGCCTAGATTCTGGTTTAAGGCTGAATTTTTTTTCATCCAAAATAAAAATAACTTCACTGAACCTCATAAAAGTGCATATTTTTTTCAACTGAATTACCTACTTTATTGAATAAAGGGATTCAAGAGAACTCTGGGACTGCTTATTAGCCACTAAAATGTCAAAGTTCTGCTTTCTGTGAAAAGTAATAATGAGGAGGCAGTTTTATAGGGTTTCATACTTAAAAGTAGATCTGGGTTCTCCCAATGCTAGGCTGACTGGTAATAGTTCCTCACTGGTTCCTCTGCTCTCTTGCTAATTTCATCACCCCCCCCTTGGAGTCAGCTAGTATCTGAAGATGATGGCTTTAATGACTCCTTCCTTATCTTCAGCCCAAACCTCCCCTGATCCTCACATGGATGTTCTGCAGAAATCCCAGCTCGGTTGCCCAAACGACCTTATCACTTCTCCTCAATCCCCTATGATTCTCCCTTGGTTTCAGCTCCTGGTGTCCAGTCCCCTCCAGTCTGGCCCCACAGCGAATTAACCACCAAGTGTGGCCCCCCAACGGGGTCACATAAGGAGGGAAGATTTCTGGTAGAGGAACGTGTAAGATGAAACTCTAGAGATTCTGGCTTGTCATGTGGGGGAAAGGAAGCCAACGTGCAGAGAAGGAGGTAGAAAATCATGTTGGGGCTATTTCCATTCTTGAGGCTCAGATACAACCTGTCCTTCTTGTTGTTTGCTTGCTGAGCCTTTTCCTGGAATTCGGGGGCCCAAGCTAGTTGAAGTTGGTTTCTGTGGGTTTGTCTGTTTGCTTTTGGGAGGAGGGTTTATTGTTCTTAAACAAAAAGAGGAGAGAGATGTTGTTTTATTTGTCCCCTATCTCCCCCCCACCCCCACCCCAGCATCTAACTCAGCGCCTGGCACATAATAAATACTTGAATAATGTTTTGGAGTACTTTTCTCGTTTCCCCCTCTAGAATTAATCTTTGAAGGCATAAAGCTGTGTCTTATTTCTCTTTGTATGCCCTGCACCAAGCATAGGGCTGGATATATAGACAACGCCCAAGAATGCTCACTGCCCTTGTCTTAAAGAGAGAGAGAGAAAAGAGCCTGACGTAAAGATGTAGGAGCAGACATATAACAGAGCTGTGAATTGGAGAATATTGGATGGTAGAATCAATCGACCCCAGTGATTCAGTACGTGTGGTGTGAATGGAGAAGAATCAGGGATTCATTCAGCAAATATTCTGATTTCTGGCTGTCTGGCTTTGCTAACTGGGTGAATGTTGGTGCTCTCTACCATGTAGACCATACAGGAGAGAAAAACATTTCTTCTTTGTTCTCTCAAGATCCTGCATGTCTTTCTTTGGGCTGAAGAAGTTTCCAGCACTTCCCACTGTGCCCCAGAAACATGACTGCAATCCTCCTCCCTAATAAGCATCTATGAATACCTGTTCTGTTTAGAACACGAGTGGCTATTTTGGGATGACTGTCAGTTAAAAAAAAAATAGACCACAGGGTGCCTGGGTGGCTCAGTCGTTAAGCGTCTGCCTTCGGCTCAGGTCATGGTCCCGGGGTCCTGGGATCGAGCCCCACATCCGGCTTCCTGCTCTGCAGGAAGCCTGCTTCTCCCTCTCCCACTCCCCCTGTTTGTGTTCCCTCTCTCGCTGTGTCTCTCTCTGTCAAATAAATAAATAAAATCTAAAAAAAAAAAAAAAAAAAAAACAGACCACAAATTCCAAAATATCAGAGTTCTGAAAATGAATAAGGGCTTCTTATTTAGCCAGAGTTTCACTGGGAAATGATGATTTTTTAATTTGCAAATGTAAAAATTTATCACATGAATAAAGATAAATTCAGCTAACTTCATGCACTTAATGTGCAGATTCAGTCCCTTGAGAGAAGGGCCTGGAAATGGGGCTATAGGCAAGTTGGGGTGCGGACCTGCTCCTACCACCCGTGCGGCTACAGCTGAAACCCATCGTTTTCCTGACTTTAGAGAATACGAGTCTCTCTGGGTGTGTTATCTGTCTTCATTTACATCTGTCATTTTGGGTTCTTTGGAGATAAGTCAAGTTAATGTCTCATAGGAACACTATCAATGTTAAATTGAAAAATAACCATAGGCTGAAAGGAAATTAATGTTGTGTCTAGGGGTGTGTGTGTGAGAGAGAGAGAGAAAGAGACAGAGAGAGACAGAGAGAGAGACAGAGAGACAGAGGGAGACAGAGAGATGCAGTTAGTCTGCTGGATTAATCTTGGATTCTACCACCAGCTCACCTTTTTGGATGGAAGGTAAGGTTGTTTTCTTAACATTGTGCTAAGATTTCTAGCCGCTTTGGTCCTCTGAATTTATTTTGTGCGTGCCCATGGATAAATGTCAATTTCAGATAGATAATCCTGGTATGCTAAGCCGAGACCCTAAAACCTTGTTTGCAAAAATCTACAGCTTGAACCCATCACCCCATAATTTTCTGAAAGAATAAATTCATTGAGTAGTGGTGATTTTTATCAGTGGTTCTCAGCTATAACTGTGTATCACGATCACCCAAGGAGTATTTTTAAAATATAAGTACATAGTCTCAGCCTAGACCAAGAAATCAGAATCTCCAGGATGGAAACCAATTTTTCTAATCTCCAAAGGTGATTTTAATAAGCACTGATGGAATTAAGAACTGATCAATACCAGTCCTCTTGGGGTGCATGTTTGTTCTTTGTGCCCCGAAGACCTTCAGTCTCAATTTCTGCAGGCAGAACTTTATTCCCTAGAGCTTCGCTGGGCATAGCATGGCCCACTGACCAGCAGCATCAACATCACCTGGAATGTGTTGGGAAAGCCCCATCCTACACCTGTTGAATCAAAGCCTGCATTTTCACAAGACCCCCTGGTGAATTACAGATACATTTAAGTTTAAGAAGCATGGCGGTAGGGTCAGTGAGGCTCAGTCTTGGTTGCACACTGAAATTGTATAGGAAATTTAAAAAATACTGATGCCTGAACTCAAACCTGTGGGCACTGGGAATTTTTACAATCTCCCCAGGTGAATTCAAATGAGCAGATAAAGTTGAGAGCCACCACCCCAGATGGCTTTGGGGATCATCCAAGGGATTCGTGACCCACCTTAAGGTGGGAGTCCAAATCCTACAAAAGCAATCCCAACCTCTTCTTCCTCAGAGCAGAAAGCAAGTCAACTTTAAGCCTGGGTTTTCCCTCCCTTTTGGGGGTTCGGGATCATGGGACTTATATGAAGTTATATAGGAGACAGTTGCTTCCCAGAGGATAAACATTTAAGGTATGGATGTTTTGTATATTTCAAATCTCCAGACAGAGGAACAATTGGCCACATTAGAGCTATGAATAACAATTCCCAGAGTGGCAAATGCGGAGATATCCTCATGGAAGTGGGAAGAAAAAGGAGGGACATAAAAGTGAGCCGTGTGGCATCTGGTGCTGAGCTGGAAGAACACTCTCAAGGTAAAGCAATGCCTTGGGCCCAAGAATAAGGTGCCCATTTTGTGAGCATTAAACTCCTTGCCCAAAAGAAAGTGCCTCAAACTACAGTATTTATGAGAAATCTGACCACTGAAAAGGAATTCTATGTGATTTTTAAAGCAAACAGATCCCTCAAAAAAAGGCTTTCTGCTGGATTTGCAGCTTTTCACCTTGGTTTCATCTGACCTTGTCAGGAGAGTTTAAGAACTGTTGAGGAAGAAGTGGAGTTGAATTTTATGGGGGCAAGCGTGGAGGAAAATACCTGTCTCCAAATCTTTTGTGATAGTAGATAATGATGTGGTCGAAGGTAGGGCATCGCTGTCGGCCCCACCACTACCGAGATCGCAAGGCTGAGCTGCCCGGAGCAGAGGGTGTGTTGCAAGGAGATCAGATACAAGCATAATAGCAGCAACCACAAAGCCAGAGTAGCGACAACTAACATTCACTGAGTGTTTACTATGTGTCAGACATCCTGCTAAAGGTTTTACAAATACCTCCTAGAACAGTGCAGGACTATAAGGTTAAAAGCATGAGGCCTGCCTCTGTCTTGAGTTTCAAGCCTTGGTCTACCCTCTCTTTCTACGATGGAGAAAATTCCTTCTGGAATCTCAGTGTCTTCATCTGAAAATAGGGGTGATAGGAAGATGTTGGAGTAAAAAGCACCAGACATCGGTCTCCCCATCAAGACAATTGCACTAGCAGAATCTGCCAGATACAACTATTTTGGAACTCTTCAGTCTATTGAAAGCTCCAACTTTCAGGGGAAGACTAGGATGGTAAATTGCAGTTAATTTCAGTCCCTTGCAGCTCTTAGCAGAGTAGCCTACCCATCCCCCACCTCCACCCTGCAGAAAGCAGTTTTGCTGGTGTTTCTGGAGCAACCTGCCCAGAGCCCGTGGGAGCCAGGGGGACAAAAAGGACCCAGTACGCCAAATATCAGGGAACCTGTGCTGCAAGTGGCTCTCCCCACCCCTACCACACCCTGAAATCCGGCTGAAGTGACTTCTAGAGATTTAAAATGCTGGTGCCTTTCCTACCCTCCCCTTCATTTTTCTCTATTTCTCCTTTTGGAAGCCAGACATTAAAGACTAGAACATTGAGAAACGACTACATATATGGGGAAAGTTAGAAAGTGTGCACGCCCAGGGAAAGGCTCGGAGAAGATCTGAGAAGACCCTAAGTTTACATTTCAGTCTGATCCTCAGCACAGAAACAACCCACACCAATAAAAGAAACACAAAAAACAATAAGTAAAAAAATAAGAAAAGCCAGAAAACCCTAGAGAAGGGAGAGAATCTGATTTCCAGAGTTACCACATTATTAGATTCCACTGGGCAGAGCCACTGGTTACCCAACGGCCATACTCAAAAAATTAAAAATCGAACTATCATATGATCCAGCAATTCCACATCTGAGTATATACCCACCAGAATTGAAAGCAGGGTCTCCAAGAGGTATTTGTACACCCCTGTTCACAGCAGCATGATTCACAATGGCCAAACGTGGAAGGAGGGTTGCTGGTGAGAGAGTCTGTGTTGTGGGAACGGAGGTCTCATCCTTGGATTCCCCTCAAAAGATCTATGCGAGGATCTGTGCTGGAGTAAAGATGGCCAGATGGAAGGTAGCGAACACAGAGCAGTTTACTAAGGACAGTGTGCTCTCAAGGTGGGAGAGCGGGAGGCCCAGAGGTGGCAACTGCTCAGGGGTGAGGGGAGTCTTTTCTTTTCATGTTTGTGTAGGTTATGGGTCATAGCTAGGGTGGTCTCCGACTGAGGCTGTTTCCAATCCTCTAAGAGACTCCTCCTACCCATTGGGAGGGGGAGTTTTTGGCCCTACAAGGCTCTTGCTGGAACTGACATGGTCATCTTCCCCCGAGCAGGGCAGGGGGCGGGGGTAGGTAAAAACCACAATGTCAGTATATTATAATGAACCTTTAGGTTACCCTGGGGCAGAGGTAACCCCAGGGAGCTTCCACAGGGAAAGAGGAGGGAGCACATTCTACACCTATGGCCCTTGGTCTGTTAGTGTGGGGTGTTGGAAGCCGTGTAAGGCTAGGATGTTAAAAGCCACAAAGTCAGGATGCTGTGCCCCTGGGCTTCGAATGTGTCACCTATTTATCACCGCCTTTCCCTCCAGTTCCTGTCTAACTGACTGCCTACTCTATCAGAAGCAACCCAAGTGTTCACTGATGGATGAATGGGTAAGCCAAATGGGGACTGTATGTATAGCGGGAACTTGGCCATCTTTGAGAAAGGAGGAAATCCTGACACAGAGCATGGATGAGCCTTGAGGACATGATGTGGAGCAAGACGAGCCACTCACAAAAGAACAAGTACCGTATGATCCCACTGATTTGAGATACTTGGAGTAGTCAAAATCATAAAGACAGAAAGTAAAATGGTGGTTTCCAGGGTCTTGGGAGAGAGGAAGGAATGGGGAGTTATTGTTTAATGAGTATGGAGTTTCAGTTTTACAAGATGAAAGGAGTTTGGGAGATGGATGGTTGGTGATGGTTGCACAACATTATGAATGGATTAAATACCATTGACATACACACTTAGAAATGATTATGGGGTGCTTGGGTGGCTCAGTTGGTTGAGTGTCCAGCTCTTGGTTTTGGCTCAGGTCATGTTCTCAGGGTTGTGAGATCGAGTCCTGAGTTGGGCTCTGGACTCAGCAGGGAGTCTGCTTGAGATTCTCTCTCTCCCTCTGCCCCTCCCCCTGTTCCCTCTCTCCCTCTCTCTCTCAAATAAATTTTTTTTAAAAAAAGAAATGGTTAAGATAGTAAATTTTACATTATGTATATTTCACCATAATAAACAAATTGAAAAAACACTAATGAGCCAATATATCCATATAATGAGCCAATATATACAATACAGTCCCTTTTTTTGCTTAAGCCTGTGTGGCCTGGTCTTTCTGTCACTTGCAGAAGAGTCCTGCCACATACCTCTTACATCCCGTTTCACACCGATCACGACTAATGCTGCTGAACACGAATGAGCTGCCCACAGCTCCTTTAAAACCTCCCTTTAAGCTGACATCAGCCAATTAATCAATACACTTGGGTATGGTTATTAAACCAGTGACTCCCCCACTTAATCATAAATAGCATATCATCCATATTTCTTTACCTGGTCCATAAACATGTCATGAAAAATTGTCAAATTCCTGGTGCACTTTCTAGACCTACCTGTCTAGCAAGGCCATTGAGGAGGAGAAGCTTCAAGTAACTGGTTCTTGCCGACCAGCGCCCTTGACAACACTGTGTGAGCCGGTGCTCTTCTCAGCTGTGTGCTCGCCCCACGCCTCTCCTTCCTTGGCGTGAAGGAGTTCCTAAAGACTCCTGATGGAGTTTCTCAGCTCTCGCTCAGGTGCCTCCTCCTCTGACAAGACTGGGTTCTTGAGAGCCGGGGTGCACACAGGCAGATCTTCCCCACAGCATCCGGCCGGAACCAGCCCTGTGTAATGTGTACATGTGTGTTTCCCAGACCCTGGACCTTCCCAATCAATGCATCGTGCTTGGTTTTTCTAAGCGATTGGTTGCAAGGCCAACTTGGAGTGACTTAGACTCTTGATATTCAAGGAGTAGCACCGTCGGGAACTTGTTAGAAATTCAGAATCTCAAGCTCCATCCCAGACTCTCTGAATACAAATCTGCATTTTAATAGGATCTTGGGTGATCTGTGCATTAAAGTTTCAGACACATAGACTTGACCTTTCTGCAGTGACAGGCCCCGTGGCCTGGTTCTCTTCAACACTGGGGTGAGTAGTATTCTGTGTGGTCTTCGTTTCATGTTTTCTGTGATCTCTCTGCATATGTCCTCCTGAGTGGCAGCTCTCCGTTGAAAACCTGAAAATCTTACAACGCCTGAGTTCTTAAACAAAACAAAACAAGCTTTACAAGTCCCTTGAGGGGCGCCTGGGTGGCTCAGTCGTTAAGCATCTGCCTTCGGCTCAGGTCATGATCCCAGGGTCCTGGGATCGAGCCCCACATCGGGCTCCCTGCTCTGCGGGAAGCCCGCTTCTCCCTCTCCCACTCCCCCTGCTTGTGTTCCCTCTCTTGCTGTGTCTCTCTCTGTCAAACAAATAAATAAAATCTTAAAAAAAAAAATAAATAAATAAAAGTCCCTTGAGCTTGCCTCTGTTTTTTTTTCCCTCCCTTAACCAGCCCTCACTCGCTGTGACCTTTTGCATCCTGCTTTTGTTCTCACATGTCTAGATCATTCTCTTCCCTCGCGCATGGTATTAGCCATGTTTCCATTGTCCGCATGCCGTCTTTAGAACCGTTGGCTCTATGCTGTGCTTTCTGGGCATGTGCGCCTGTTCTTTCGGTACCACCCCCTTTTCTTCCAAGATCAGTTGCAAATGTATTGTTAGAATTATATTTGGGGACCTTTTACACCCATAAGATTGCTTCCTCTTCACTGTCTTCTGACACATGAACTTCCTTAGCTTTCCTCTGAAATCAGGATTTCCTCTGAAATAAGTTTGTGTAATACATGCACATAGTTAAAATGTCAAGTAATGCTGAATTGTTTGTAACAAACAGTATTATAGGTGCTGTAAGTATTCTCTGCCTATGATTAGTATCCCCTCTTAATAGTTTCTTCTAATGCTTAGCTTTATGTTTCTATTTTTTATGCTTACACCAAAATTTCTCTTATTAATCATAGGTATGATTTGTTTTTTAGATTAGATCGAAGATTTAGCTTACTTCACTTTATCACCACCTTTGCTTCCTATCCTCCTTTCAACCACAGGTTTATCACAATTTTGATTGAATCATTAGAATTATTGCTTCATAAATATTGTCAACTCCACATCCAAGTAGCGTATTATGATTGTTATTTCCTTCCCTTTATAATTAATTGTTAATTCTGGATTTAACAATGGCATGATTTTCATTTTCCCTTAGGCTTTGATGTACCTATAGCCAGTTCTCGCTTTTCCCACAGCCACACAAAGTTTTCCACATGATCAAATCAATTATAATATTCTTATGATTCTGTGTGTGTGTAGATAATTTTTTCCCACGTCCTCCACAGCCTTTCAATTCAATTTCCCGTGTGGTGAGGAAATCTATCAGTTCTAGCCACATCCCTCCCAGAGCCCTCTGGCTTCTGGTTCCAGTTTGAACTGACTGATGGATAGGCTAGCTGCCTGCTAACATTTTGGGGCCTCCCTTCATTATCACCTTGCACAGCAGTTTGGGGCCAATCAGAAAACAGAAACTGCCTAGTAATTTAAAACCAGGGAGTTTAATGTAAAGAATTATTAAACTATTCCAGGAGGATAACTACAATGATATAAAGAAAATGAAAGAGTGTGCCCTAGGGCTGAGGGAGAGTCCCTGGGGTTGGGGGGGGGGATGCAAACTGGGAAGGGGACCTCCTCATTGGAGAAGGTGTGGTAACAGCGCCCCCCTCCCCAGATGGCAGAGAAGTCGGCTGGGCTGCTGGCCAGAGCTAGCCCACGGTCACCAGGTAAGCAGGAAACAGGTCTCTGGGTGCAAGTGAGCCAAGGCTGGAGGTGAGCACACAGATGGACTTGGGGCCCCACTGCAGTCTGCAGGCCTGAAGGAAGTGCGTGTGTCAGGAGGGCCACAGAGACGGTCCCTGGACCCCAACCAGAACAGCGGCTGGAGCAGAGCACCTCTGGTGTTTCTACCCAAACACGGATGGGCAGTGCAGCAGGAACTTAGCAAAAGCAAATCACAACTGGGACCAGGAAGAAAAGCTTTCCTCCAGCGCCCTCTACTGACAAAGCATAGCCTCATGTTCACTGTGAAAAAGAACAGCTTCAAGAGCTGTGTCCTTTATTGCCGGGCAGGCACTGAAGGGTGAATGTGGAGCTGAGAGGCCTCGAGCGGATGCCTGGCGGCCTAACCCTCGCGCGACTCAGCTTCCTCACGCACCCTTGTGCACACATGTGACTTTCATACAAAACCAAAACCACTTGGTATTTCCACATAGAGAGATATGATATTCCTCCTTGCAAGAGAAGAAGTTCTCACCTTTCCCCCAGATGAGAAGACACAGACTCCCAAGACTTACTGTATCCGTCGCTGGCTATATTAATTAATCTTCGGATTTAGTCATCATCCCATGGAACGTTCTGTTACCTAAACACTAAATGGTAAAGTTAACTTCCAACAACTTGTATAAAAAATTAAAATGGCGGGGGGACGCCTGGGTGGCTCAGTCAGTTAAGGGTCCGACTCTTGGTTTTGGCATGGGTCATGATCTCAGGGTCAGGAGCAGTGCGTCCAGCTCCACACTCAGCAGGGAGTCGTCTTGAAGATTCTCTCCCTCTGCCCCTCCCCCCACTCTCTCTCGTGAGTGCCTTCTCTGTCTAAAATAAATAAATAAATAAATAAATAAATAAATAAATAAATCTTTAAAAAAAATTAAAATGGGGGGCTCCTGGGTGGCTCAGATGGTTAAGTGTCTGTCTTCAGCTCGGGCTCCCAGCTCAGCAGGGAGTCTGCTTCTCCCTCTCCCTCTGCCTCTCTCTCCTGCTCATGCTTTCTCTCTCTTTCTCAAATGAATAAATAAAATCTAAAAAAAAAAAGATTTTCTAAAAAAAAATTAAAATGGGAAGGAGATAAAAGAAAATGGCTGGTATATGCCAGAAAACATAGGCATATAACAAGCAGAGGAAAAATATGCAAAACTTCTACAGAATTCATTTCTGTAAGTGGCCTCAGGGTCGTGGTATCTTTGGCTATCTTCTTCCACTGCCCAGTCCATATCTCTCTTGCCCTCCCAGCTAGAGCCTCAGCTGCTCAGGCTTCTTTACCTGGCGTCGTGACCCAAATCTTCATTCTCAAAGGGCCTGAGTCCCCAGTTGTCCTGCTTTTGTTGTTGCTACATTGTCTTCCATTACTCTTTACGATTGGAAATGCAGTGCTAAGAGATGACTTAGTGAATTCCCCCTGGCTCTCCCAGAGTCCTGTGTGCTCTGTTTTGCGGCAGCCCAGTTTACCCTGCTCTTCTGGGTTGAGCACTTCAGCCGATCAGCATACTGTCATCAGTGTGGTGGGCCGGTGGGATGCTGACCAAGATGATCAGGATCCCTGCAGACTATGTTCTGGCAGAGAGCAGGGCAGCCGATTGGCCCTGAGATAGCACCATCAAGTTACACTGTTGGCCCAATAGCGGCAGACCAAGAGCCAGGAGCTATGTTGATTTGCTCCAGTAAAGATGGTACACTGGGGACAGCCCCTGCTTCGTGGGTCTAAAGTTGCACCTAAGAGGCTGGGAAGCTAAAAGAAAAAAACAGCTAAAAGTCTGAGAAGCTGAGCAGAGCTTTCAGTGCTTCCATGGGGTAGGAGAGACAAATATTATGACCCACCAAAGAGGAGAGGCCCTGATAAACCCCAAACTTGCAGTTGGGACCCCAGAAGGCCATACCATGGAGGGAGGGGAAACCTCAAAATAAACCTGCTTCCCCGAGTCTGAAGGTCTAGCTTCCAATCAGCTCAACCCTTGATTGGATTGGGATCATCTGCCCCAGACTGTTTGCAGAATAAAAGCTAATCCTCTCTGGAGAAAGATAAAATCATTCAAAGCTTCAAATTATCCCTCAGAATTTTTATGCTCAATGTCCAATATAAATTAAAAATAAACACATAGACAATAATGCAAGAATGAAGGGAAAAATTTTTTTTCAATAGAGGATTGTAAGTCAATTTTGTATCCATGTGGGGAAAAAAAAACCCCACACTATATGCAAAAATCAATTCTATACAGATTGTAGATATAAATGTGACAAGTAGGGGCAGCTAGGTGGCTCAGTCAGTTAAGCGTCTGCCTTCGGCTCAGGTCATGATCTCAGGGTCCTGGGATGGGGCTCCCTGCTCCATGGGGAGTCTGCTTCTCCCTCTCCCTCTGACCCTCCCTCTGCTCGTGCTCTCTCTCTCTCAAATAAATAAATAAATAAATATCTTTAAAAAAATAAACATGACAAGTAAAACAATAAGGCTTCTGAAGATAATGTAGGAGAACAATCTCAAGACACTAAGTAGGCAAATTAGGCAAAACGATTTCTTAAACGGAACCCAGAAAACATTATCCATGAAGAAAAAGATTGATAAAGTATATCACATTAAAATAGGAACTTCTGTTCATCAAATAACATGATAAAGGGAATTAAAAATGAAAGACCCAGAGTGGGAGAAGATATTTGTAATAATCATAATGATAAAAGTCTTGATTCCAGAATACATATTTTTTAAAAATTCTGATACATCTAAAGGAAAAG
The DNA here is from genome assembly GCF_964656455.1 of Halichoerus grypus. Taxonomy (NCBI): domain Eukaryota; kingdom Metazoa; phylum Chordata; class Mammalia; order Carnivora; family Phocidae; genus Halichoerus; species Halichoerus grypus. Next base: position 68,013,718 of record NC_135718.1, read on the forward strand.
GTGGGTGGGGGGTGGGTGAAGGGGATTAAGAGCACACATGTCGTGATGAGCACTGGGTGATGTGTTGAAGTGTTGAATCACCATATTGTACACCTGAATCTAATATAACACCATATGTTAATTATACTTGAGTTAAAAAACAATAAGAAAAAAGAGTGATTAAATTCGTTATACTTTTATATAAAAAGTATTTGAGATGATGACAAAAAAAGAAAAAAAAGACCAAACAACTCAATATAAAAATGAGCAGAGGGCGGACTCAACCAAACACTTTATAGTAGAGGATATTTCATAGGATAAGCCTATGAAAATCTGCTTTAGTCATCAGGAAAATGCGAGTTAAAATTGCAGTGAGATTCTAATACTAATCCACTGAAACGATCCAAAGAAAGAGGACTGAACCTATCAAGCAAAAATGGGGAGTAACTGAAATACACAGATATTGTTCCGGAGGGTAAATTGGGACAACTTGGGGAAACTATGTGGTAATATTTTCTAAAGCTGACTATATGCATGTTTATGGCCATCTTTAGAACGTGCCTGTGTCCCCCAGAATACTGGCACCCCCACAGATGAGCACGTCCCAATCCCTGGTACCTGGGATTAGGTTACCTTACTACCAACAGGGACTTTGCAAGTGTGTTTAAACTGAGGATCATGAGATGGGGGGTTATCCTGGATTACTGAGGTGGGCTCAATCTAACACATGGGTCCTGATGGGAGGGAAGCAGGGGCTCAGATTCCGGAGAAGAGGTGTGACGATGGAAGCCGGCATCGAGTGATGGCTAAAAAGGAATGTGGGTGATCTCTAGAAGCAGCAAAAGGCTAACAGACGGTCTCCTGGGCTCTCCAGAAGCAATGCATTCCTGCCAAAACCGTGATTTTAGCTCAATGAGACCCATGTGGGGCTTCTGATCTCCAGACCTGTAATATTATAAACTATGTTTTTTTAAGGCACTAAATTTGTGGTAATTTCTTATATAAGCCATAAGCAACTAATACAACGTCAAAAGAAATGAGTACATATGTGTACCAAAATACATTCACAAGAATGATTCAAGAACATTACTTGTTCAATCTAAAACCAGAAATCTCAGCTCTTTCCACAGTGCTGCAGATGAATGGATAGGGAAGATGTGGTGTATGTATATATACAAGGGAATATGACTCAGCCATCAGAAAGAACGAATACTTACCATTTACATCGATGTGGATGGAACTGGAGAACATTATGCTGAGTGAAATAAGTCAATCAGAGAAAGACAATTATCATATGGTTTCACTAATATGTGGAATATAAAAAACAGCGCAGAGGACCATAGGGGAAGGGAGGGAAAACTGAATGGGAAGAAATCAGAGAGGGAGGAAATCCAGGAGAGACTCTTAACTATAGGAAACAAACTGAGGGTTGCTGGAGGGGAGGAGGGATGGGGGGATGGAATAACTGGGTGATGGGCATTAAGGAGGGCACATGATACGATGAGCACTGGATGTTATACGCAACTGATAAATTATTGAACACTACATCTGAAACTGATGATGTACTATATGTTGGCTAATTGAATTTAAATTTAAAAAAAGAAGAAAGAAAAATAAATACATAAAACCAGAAATCATCCAAACATCAATCAGCAGTAGAATGGATAAATACATGGTGGCATAATCATTCAATAGACTACCATACAGCCAGAAGAAATAAATGAGCTCCTACTATGCACAACAATATGTGATGTAAGTGAATCCAGAGGGGTGCTGGCAAAAATGTAACATTGTCTCTCTGGGGAAAAAAAAATCTCTCTCTCTCTATATATATATACATATACTTACTATAAATTTTACTATTATAAAGGATGGATAGGACACAATCTACAAATAATAAAATCTGTAATACTCCTTACTGGAAATTTCATATTGCTAACTGATTCTCAGTCAGTTCTGTTGATTTTTGCTGAACTCTTGTATCTGTAAGCAGCCTGTGGATGCAATCGACAAACAAATGGAGCTCTGACATGCATATTCCTCGATCGTTTTACTTATGTTAAAGAATAAGACAAAAGAAAATAAAGACTTATGTCAAGACTTCCCTCACTTGTCAATGACGGAGCAACTTCTATACTGAATTGGATAATAGTTTTGAATACTGGAAGACTATTTCCTCATTTTTTTGTGTTTCTCACAATATAATGGCTACAGACACAACATACTTCTAAGGTTGATCTGCACTCTTAATTAACATTTTCTCCGTCACTTTCTTAAGTCTAGACAATCAACAGAACAATAAAATAAAGCCCTAATTTAAAGTATTTACTAATTTCTGTGATGTAAATACTCCCACTGTGGCCAATTTCAAGCTACCAATGTGACAGTATTGAACACAAGATTGGGAAGAAATACACAATACTGTTCCTTTCAGTAATGTTTATTCCATGCAGTTACAATTAATTTAAATAACCTCAGGAGCATAGATAAAAGTAAAAGGTAGTTGAATAAATAGGAAACAATGAGTTTTGAGTATATATTACCTTTGTTTTTAATGTAATTTGTTTAATTATGAGTTTTTATCATTTAACTTTTAATAAGTTATGTTTGACACCTGGTTTCCAAAATTCCTAAAAATTTAACAACCAGCTCTCGCAAGCTGTTACGAGACACACTGCTAGACAAACTTCAAAAAATAATATTGAATGTAATCAGCTAGACATAAAAGAATACCTATTGTATGAGTCCATCTGTGTAAAGTACTAAACGAGGTAAAACTTAACTGTTATGTTAGATGTCAGGACAGTGGCCCAGCTAAGCCCAGTCTAGATCAGCTGATCCCCAGACACATAAATGAACCCAGCTGAAATTAGCAAAACCACACATCCGTGACAATAGCGATTGCTGTCTTAAAGAGTCATTGAATTTTGGGATGGTTTGTTATTGGCATTTTTGTGGCAATAGCTAAATGATTCAAAAATTGCACCCTCTCCTTTCAGGAGAACGGTAAAGGACAATGCCCAGAAAGGCAATGTTTGGGGTGCTGAGAATTCTATCTCTTGACCTCTATTTTGGTTACAGCATGTGTTGGCTTTGTGATAATTCGCTGTACTTTTGATTTGTACACTTTATGTGTGTTTGCCTCAACAACAAAAAAATTTATTTAAAAAAATACAACTGGCTGATTAATTCATGGAAAAGTGCTTAACTTCACTAGTGTATTAGGGTTCTCCAGAGAAACAGAACCAATATGTATGTATATGAATATACGTGGGGGTGTGTATATATATATATATATATCCATGAGAGGTTGAATAGTCCCACCATTTGCCATCTGCAAGCTGGAGACCCCAGAAAGCTGGTGGCATAATTTGGTCTGAGTCCAAAGGCCTGAGGACCAGCAGAGCCGATGGTGTAATTCCCAGTCCAAGAGCTGGAGAAGGTGAGTTGAGATGTCCTAGCTCAAGCAGTGAGGCAGGAAAAGGGATGAATTCCTCCCTCCTCCACCTTTTGTTTGTTCAGGCTTTCAATGGACTGAATGATGCCCACCCACCTTGGGGGAGGGCAAACTGTTTTACGGAATCCACCCATTCAAATATTACCTCATCCAGAAATACCCCCACAGACACACCCAGGAATAATGTTTAATCTGTGCATCCTCTGGTAGATCAAGTTGACACATAAAATAAACCATCACAACTAGTAATCAAAGATATTAAAATTAAAATAAGTAAACACCATTTCCACCTAAAAATTGGCAAAGATGTTTAACTCTGTTACTTAGCGTTGAGAGATTGTTGGAAAATGAGCATTTTAATATGTTGGTATGCCACCAACATATTAAAATACTTAGTATATCAACATCTTGGTGGCGTGATTATATACTGATATAAATTTTTTAAAGAGTTATTTGGCAAGTTTATCAAACACTTATCAAAATATCTCTTGACTCATAATCTCACATTTGGAAGTTTACAGTAAGGAAATCATTTATATATTTGCAAAGATTTAGTTATTAGCATGTTGATCACAGGGTTGCTTTTGATAGTGGAAAGTCTGAACAAATTAAATGTCATTAAATTGTGATTAATTAATAAAGAAGGTACATTCTTGCAAGTGTAGCCGCTTTAATACAATGGGAAACATATAGTTAATTCTACAAAATGTTGTTCGGGATCTACTACTTAATGGGAAGAAAGAAGTTTATAGAATAGTATGTATAGTATAACCTAGCCTTTGTAAAAAGAGCTAAATTTATATAGCTGGATTTACATGTTAGTTGTGAAAGATAATGGATGGTAGGCAAGTAATTAGATAGAATCGTACATAAGTAGGTAGGTAGAAAGCCAAAAGTGTGGCAGGAGACACGCCAAAACACTGATAGTTTTTTATAACTGGATAATTTTCAGGGGCGCCTGGGTGGCTCAGTCGTTAAGCGTCTGCCTTCAGCTCAGGTCATGATTCCAGGGTCCTGGGATCAAGCCCTGCATCGGGCTCTCTGCTCCGTGAGAGGCCTGCTTCTCCCTCTCCCACTCCCCTGCTTGTGTTCCCTCTCTCACTGTGTCTCTCTCTGTCAGATAAATAAATAAAATCTTTAAAAAAAAATATATAACTGGATAATTTTCATTTTCTACTCTTATCTCTATTTCCTAATTTCTTCTCTGATGTGTGTATTTTGTTTAACTGGAAGTGACTAACATGAGCAACGCCACCAACAAAAGAGTATAAATAGCTTCATGTCAGGTCAAGTATTGTTGCCAAATGAGCTTTTCAGAGCTTTGTGGATCTTGCAGTTTCTGCTAAAGTATCCCTGACTGTAACATATTTGCATTAGAACTTTATTACCAGTTTCCTCTACCTGATCAGGTGGCCGTAGAACACGCCCACTGGGATAATGCTTTTGTAATTTCTTTTCTCCAATCCTTACCCCTACGCTCCACCAAGATCCTACTTCCAGGTCTGGATTTCTAGACGTAGAAATCCACGTTGTTGTTCAATTGCTTCTGCTTACAACAAGCTCCCACATCCCTGGGTTCCATTTAAACAGTATCTTCCAAGTCTCTGTGATAGTCACATTTACCACTCGGTGTTATAGCTCAATTCACTTTATTTACTCTGCATATTCTATGTAATAAACATCTGAGGTCATAAGTCTTACCTCTAGCTCCTTTCCTTACTGTTTTCTCATGTGAATCACGGGATACTCATTCCCTTGCCATAACTGCTGTTTTCCATAATAATTCTATCCATGTCGGCGTTTCTCCTCTCTTACTCATATTCAGTTTAAATCACTCTTGATCTGATTAACTAGCCTTTAGGCAAATAATAATACAAGACCTATTAAAATGGATATCATATGTTTACATCACACTGTGTTTTTTATTTTTATTTTTATACTTAAATTTATTTTTAAAAACCTAACAATTTTTTAAAGTTTATTTATTTAAGTCATCTCTACACCTAACGTGGGGCTCAAACTCATGACCTGGAGATCAAGAGTTGCACGCTCCTCTGACTGAGCCAGTTAGGCACCTTGCACCATGTGGTGGTGTTTTTTTTTCTAAAATTTATTTATTTGACAGAGAGAGAGAGAGATAGCGAGAGCAGGAACACAAGCAGGGGGAGTGGGAGAGGGAGAAGCAGGCTTCCCGCCGAGCAGGGAGCCCGATGCAGGGCTTGATCCCAGGACCCTGGGATCCTGACCTGAGCCGAAGGCAGACGCTTAATGACTGAGCCACCCAGGCGCCCACACCAGGTGTTTTTTTTTTTTTTTTTTTTTTTTAAGATTTTATTTATGTATTTGACACAGAGAGAGCACAAGCAAGGAGAGCAGCAGGCAGAGGGAGAGGGAGAAGCAGACTCCCTGCTGAGCAGGGAGCCCGATGCGGGGCTCGATCCCAGGACCCTGGGATCATGACCTGAGCCGAAGGCAGCGGCTTAACCAACTGAGCCACCCAGGCGCCCCACCGCACCATGTGTTTTTAATATAAGAACTCCTTAATTACTCTCAAGGACTATAATTATTAATAAAATTGGAAACGAGGATCGTTTGGTTTTAAAACATCTGTTTAAATATAGGGAGAATGTTGTCACTATTCCCGAACGTTAACACTGGTGCAGGGATGACGGTATCCACATCAAGGCAACACGGGGGGTGCCGAAAAGGAGGCTGGCAGACTCAGACCCCAGCAATGTGTTGCTGCATTAGAACCTTCCCCAGACACAGTTCCGCATCATGGTACTTTTTGTTACAAAGCCACCCACCTGTATCTTTTAAACCTTGTGCAAATGATACGATTTGCCTATGTAATCATGTTATTTATGGCATGCCTTTCACCGACGAATATGCAAGAGCTTTAAAAACCCTAGTTACACAGAATTACAGATGCTTCAGATTTGACCCTGAGATCATGAAGCCTGTAAATGAAAGGACGTGAGAGTACTTCATATCTTCGTATGAACCATCACAAACTCTTTCTTGAGATCACACATCTGATTCTTTAAATACGGCTTAACCCACTTCTGATCTGGGTGATGCTGGCAGCTTTGGAAGCAATGCCTGAATGGCATTTCCAGTGATTTTGTGTGAGGACATTTCTGTGAACAGAAGATGTGTAGGTTAGAGAGAAAGCTAAGAGAGATTTGGGCGCATTCCTAATATTTAGTTTTAACTCATAAATCTCTCGAAGAAATTAACAACTTTTAGGCATGTTTGGTAGCCCTTACTGGCTTCATATTTTCTCAAATGCAGCCTCATGATCTTCAAAAGACCTGTGTTTTGAAGATATTAGTTCTGCATGTTATGGTTTGGAGGAAGAAGATGGGTGGGGGTGAGGGACTGGAGTGGACAGAGCAGAAGTGACTTGCCCAGGGTTACCCAGCTGGTCAGTGGCTCCCAGGGCTTCAAACATTACAATCCCATGTAGACTGTCCTGCCTTAGAATGCAGAGGGCCGAGAATGGGAAGTAAATGTACAAATAAGCAGCATAGCGAATAAATTAACATTAAAGATACTGAAACAAGGAGTTTTATTTTTTTATTTTTAAAGATTTTATTTATTTATTCATGAGAGACAGAGAGAGAGACAGAGGCAGAGGGAGAAGCAGGCTCCCCGTGGAGCAGGGAGCCCGATGCGGGACTCGATCCCAGGACCCTGGGATCATGACCTGAGCCGAAGGCCGATGCTTAACCGACTGAGCCACCCAGGCGTCCCCTGAAACAAGGAGTTTTAAAGATAGCATTTACAGGTCAACTTAAGAATTCAAGAGAGTGACCAAGAATTCTCCACCATAATCATCATGATCCTACTTTTCATCCTCTAATCCTTCCTGGTGGGCTTCAGTTTTCTAGTGCTTTCCAACACTCATTCCAGGGATTTGCAGGAAGTCAGAATCGAAAGGGGATGGAAGCCAGCTATGTTGTCCCTCTGAGCTTCCCCAGGCTGACCCTAACCTTATGCTACAGCCAGGCATTCTGAGAAGGGATGCCCTTCCCCTCTTGGAACAACAGCTGACCATCTGGTGCCAATTAGCTCAGTGTCTTGGCAATAAATTAGCCCAACTCAGGGTCTGCGTTTGGCCTCCACGTTGATGGGCCTATCACAGTTCTGCTCAAGTGGAAGCATCTAAGAATCCCACCATCTGTTCCTGGAGAGGCCTGTCCCAGGATTGGCAGAGAACCCAAAGCCTGGGGAAAATGACGCTGATGCAACATTGGGCCCTCGCTACATTAATGTTAGATATTAATGACTGGGTGTGTACCCTCCTTCCTGCTTTGACCCTGCAGACAAAGCTACAGTAAGCCCAGGTAGAAAGGTTTATTACTTCTTGCTCCTCTGAAGGAGATCACTGGAAAGAACCAGGCCCCCGGTCTCAACCTGCCCAGTCCCCTGCCTCTCAGCATGGTCTTGGACATGAGGCAGCTTGGACATACATCTCCCTTGCACTTGTCAGCTAATGATCTAACTCAACCATACCTTAGTTTCCTCATCAGTGAAAGGAAATAGTATTAGGAACTCTCTCATACAGACATTCAGAAGATTGAACGAGATGATAGATGTGAAAGGGCGGAGTGTTCTCTCATTAACGTTGGCCATTATTATTGGCTGTGTGACCACGGGACAAGGTCAGGGTACGTGCCTTCCTTGGTAGATAGACCAACAGAAAGACCTCCTTAGTGGGTGCACAGCCAATATTCAGTAGGATTTCCCTCTCTCTCGGCACCAGGATGATAGTACTGCTCAGTACTTGAGAACATAGGCATTGGAATCAAGATGGAATTCTGGCTTCTCTGCTTCGGGAAGTTGGGCAAAAGACTTGTCATTTTGGAGCCTTATTTTTCTTGCCTGTGAAATGAGGATAACAATACCTGTGCCTCATAGGTTTGGGCCCTAAGTTGGTGCATGGACAAATTGTATGTGTTCCCTAAACTGTAGCTATTCCTACCGTCATATTATTTTTCTAATTATCATTTTCTCTAGTTCTAGTATAGTAGGTCAGGAAGATAAATTAGGATTATGGAACAGACTTTTGTCAGGTGTGAATCCTTTCTGATAAAAAGAGGGAGAAAAATCTAGAAAAGATGCCCTAGGAAAAGAGGTAAACAGAAACAGGGAAATACAGTTTTTTGGTGTCTGGTCTGTCTCCCTTTCCTTCCTTCCTTCCTTCCTTCCTTTTTCTTTCTTTCTTCTTTCTTTCTTCTTTCTTTCCTTCCTTCCTTCCTTCCTTCCTTCCTTCCTCCCTTCCTTTTTCTTTCTTTCTTTCTTTCTTTCTTTCTTTCTTTCTTTCTTTCTTTCTTTCTTTCTTAAATACATTAGGCTTTCAATGGAAACAATTTGAGTGAAGGAATTTAGTTGAGCAGTATTACATTTCAAAGCATTTTGGTTTTTTGTTTCTTATAAAAAGAAATCTGTCAAATATTTGCAAGTCATATGTCTGATAAAGGATTAATATCCAGCATATATAAGGAACTCCTTCAGCTCGGTAAGAACAGTAACACAACAACCCAATTTAAAAATGGGCAAAGGACTTGAATAGACATTTTTCCAAAGATATAAAAATGGTCAATTATATATATATATATATATATATATGCATATATTTTCCATACACTAATCATTTGTTGACCACATGTGTACCAGATATGTTCTCAAAGGTTGTCTATCTTTTTAGTCTGAGTCTTTGATTTGAAAAAATTTTAATTTTAAAACTGTTGTTAAATTTGTTAATCTTTAAGTTATGGTTTCTGCTTTTTCTTTAATAAACTCTTATTTTTCCTCAAGTCATAAAGATATTTTTCTATATTGTTTTTGAAACATTTCCTAGATTTTGCCTTTCACAGTTAGGACTTGAATCGTCTTGGAGTTATGGGGTGTTTTTTGCGTGTGAGTTTGGTCTTTTTTCTTATAGACACCAGTTTTTCTCATGCTATGTTTTGAAATGCCAGTTCTGTTCCCAATGACCTAACATGTCAGTAGCATCATCTATGAAGTACATCTATGTGTGGGTTTCTATCACATTCCAGTGGCCTATCTACACCTCTACACCTGAACCAATGCCATGCTATCCTAAGTATTAGAGCCTTATCATAAGCTCCTTCACCTTTTTAAAGAGTGTCTTGACTGTTACCAACTCTTTGTACTTCTTTTTTAAAAAAAGATTTTATTTATTTATTTATTTAGAGAGAGCACATCACTAGCATTGGCGGGGAGGGCAGAGGGAGTGGGTGAGAGAGAATCTCAAGCAGACTCTGCTGAGCATGGGGCCCACGTGAGGTGTGGAGCCCTAAGTGGGGTGCAGAGTCATACATAGTGCTCATCTCATGACCCCGAGATCATGACCTGAGCCGAAATCAAGAGTCAGCCACTTAAGCCACCTAGGCGCCCAGGCTCTTTGTACTTCTATTTATATTTTAGAATCAAAGCATCAAGAATCTCCACCCTAACAACCATGTCGTTAAATTATTTTTAACTTCCGTCTGATGATATTTGTCTTTTAAGATTTATTTACTTAATTGAGAGAGAGAGTGTGAGTTCATGTGAGTGGGGGGAGGGGCAGTGGGAAAGGGAGAAAGAGAATCTCAAGCAGACTCCCCTCTGAGCATGGAGGCCAACATGGGGTTGGATCCCAGGACCCTGAAATCATGATCTGAGCCAAAATCAAGAGTCAGATGCCTAACCAACTGAGCCACCCTGGTGCCCCGATCTTTGTCTTCTAATTCGTTGTGATTACTTTTATATTTGGACTTTGTCATTGCAGTTACAGCCACTGTCTTATTCCATACTTCCCCCCTCCCCCCCCCAGTTTCACTCTTTTCTATTTCTTTTCTGTCCCTTTTTCTTTTTTGGGGGGCTAACTTTTTAAAGATCTCATTTTTAAGTGATCTCTACACCCAACATGGGACTCAGACTCACAACCCCAAGATCAAGAGTCACATGCTCTACTGACTGAGGCAGCCAGGTTCCCCTAACTTTGTTTTTCTAATAATTTTTTCCTCTAAGTTTTCCTTTGACTTAGTTTTACTTTTCCTTTGACTTTCCTTCCTGTAGAAGTAATACATTCTTTTTATTCTTTTGTTGTTTTATTAATGCTTATTTAATTTATCAAAGCCTAGAGTTAATAAATATTTTTATATCCTTCCAATCATTTGAAGGATTTAAGAATAAACTCCACTTGTCACAAACTGAATTTTATGCTGTTTTTGTGTATTTTATTTCTATGTCATATTTAGACCTACAAAACATCACTGTTATTGTTTTATATAGCCATTTAAAAGTACATTTTCCCGGGCGCCTGGGTGGCTCAGTCGGTTAAGGGTCTGCCTTTGGCTCAGGTCATGGTTCCAGGGTCCTGGGATTGAAACCCACATCAGGCTCCCTGCTCAGGAGGAAGCCTGCTTCTCCCTTTCCCTCTACCTGCCACTTCCCCCTGCTTGTGCTCTCTCTGTCTCTGTCAAATAAATAAATAAAATCTTACAAAAAAATAAAATAAATAAAATAGAAAAAATACATTTTCCCATATAATTACCACTTTCTTTGCTTTTTATTCCTTGCATTTAGTATCACCTTCCTTCTACTTAAAGAATATCCTTTAAAATTTCCCTAAACTCTCCAATGTCTGGGGCACCTGGGTGGTTCAGTTGGTTAAGTGTCTGACTTTTGATTTCGGCTCAGGTCATGATCTCAGGGTGGTGGGATCGAGCTCCGTGTCGGGCTCCATGCTCAGTGTGGAGTCTGCTCGAGACTCTCTCCCTCTCCCTCTGCCCACCCCCACTCGCATGCTCTCTTTCTCTCTCTCAAATAAATAAATCTTAAAAAAACCAAAAACTCCCCAATGTCTGCTGGTTTTTAATAAAAAGCTGAGTTTTTATTAGCCTAAAAATAGCTTTTTTTAGCCTTTGCCTTTGACATACACTTTGGCTGGAGGTGTGGGTCTGTGCATGTCCACAGTTGTCTTCCCTCAGCACACTGAAAATACTCTGTTTTTGTCTGACTTCTACAGTTGCTATTGAGATTTAGCGAGCTAATGGCTGCTTCTTTGAAGGCACCCTCTCTCTTCTCTCTGATTCTTTTTAAGATCTCCTCCCTGTCAGGTTTTCTGCAATTCCAGTATGTGAGCTATTTGTTGGACCTTTGTGTGTGGATTTGTGTCTTTTGAAAGTTCTTGAAAACTTGTAGCCATTACACCATTAAATATTATTTCTGCCTCATCTCTTCTGTCTTATCTTTTTTCTTTCCTTCTGAACATCTTGTTACACCCATGTTAGACTTTCTCACTTTACATTCGTTGCTTCATAACTTCACTTTCAAATGCCCCATCTCTTCCTCTTTCTATGGGACATTTAGTAAGTTCTTAAGATCCATATTCTATTCTTAAGATCCAATTCTCTCTTTAGTCATGTCTAATGTGTTAAACTCATCCATGCAGATATTTATTTTACTTACTAAATTTCTTTCTAGACATTCTACTTCATTCTTTTTCAGATCTCCTTGGCCATTGAGGTTTTTTCTTTTTTAACATAGAAAACATGGTTATTTTAATTCGTGTCTGATAATTCCAGTATCTGAGCTCTTTGCAAGTCTATCTCTATTGTTTGTTGTTTGCAATGGTTCTCACTCATGCTACCTTGTTTCCTTAAATATTTATGATATTTTTCTGTGAGCTGCTTGTTTTCCTTGGAAATGTATTTGAGAAAGTTCTTTGAGGCTAAAGAATTCCTAATTCTGGAGAGAGGGGTTAAGATGGCAGAGCAGTAGGAGGACCCTGAACTTGTTTTGTCCCTGGAACACAGCTAGTTATCAAATTATTCTGAACACCCAAGAAGTCAGTCGGAGGTCTGAGAGAACAAAAACTGCAAGTCTACAAGTAGAAATGCAACCACCTTTTGGAAGGTAGGAGGTGCGGAAGTTCACTTGTGGGAGACATAGCTGTGGATGCAGCAGTGGGGAGGGGGCCTGCTTACAGGGGCGACCACAACGTATTAGAGGCAGGGCACAAAATCTGAACTTTCCAGTTCGCTACTGTGGGGGTTGTGGCTGGATTAAAGGTGCTCAGGTGGCGAAGAGGGGCAGAATCCCAGGAGTGACGGGATGGTCTAAGCATCCTCTGGGTCACAGGAAGAATGGGTGGTGCCAAGGTGCTACACGGTTTCTAAGCATAGGAGCTGGGAAGCCAGCAGAGAGCAGTGGGTCTTGGTGCCAGTTTTCTGCTATAAACTGCGAGCTGCCACTTGGCTGTGGGACTGCTTTCCTGGGATGGGCCCCAAAGCGAGTCGAGGCCCTCCCCTGGAGGAACAGTGCTGGATCACACCGTGGGTGTCCCGGAATTTGGGAGTTTTAAAACTCGGTTCCGCGCCTTAGATAAGAAGGCTCAGACATGGGCAGGATGAATGCAGGGTACAGACTGAAACCACGGAAACAAATAGGGTGATTGCTTTTCTAGGAGGGCTCACTGAAGAGTAGGGGGGGCAAACTTTCAGCTCAAAGGTACAGAGCAGGGCGCAGCCGTATTCATCCCGCCCATCAGTGCGCCTTCAGGGAGCAAAACAGCGCCGCCTAGTGGAGACATATACGCCTAGCCCTGCCCCCTGCGCCCTGGAGGCACATTACCACTGAAACAAGTCGGCCTGAGAGTCAGCACAGCAGGCCCCTCCCCCAGAAGACCAGCACGAACAACTCGCTCACACCAAGTTTACTGATCATAGAGCGCTGCAAAGCTTCAGATCTAGGGGAAATAAGATGGAGCTTCCTTTTTACTTTTAATCTTTATTTCTTTTATTCTTATTTTTTCATTTATTTTCTTATATTTTCAATTCCTTTTTACATTTTTTATTATTAATTTTTAAAATTTATATATACACTTTTCATTTTTTTATTTTTTCTTTTCTTTTATTTTTATTTTTTATTTTGGGATCTAGATTCTTTTAACAAGCAGACCAAAATACACTTAGGATCTAGTTGGTATTTTTTAAAGACTTTATTTATTTATTTGAGAGAGAGAGAGAGAGCACAAGCAGGGGGAAAGGGGGCAGAGGGAGAGGGACAAGCAGACTCCCTGCTGAGCAGGGAGCCCAACTCTGGGCTTGATCCCAGGACCCCAAGATCATGACCTGAGCTGAAGGCAGACAATTAACTGACTGACTGACCCAGGCACCCCGGATCTAGTTTTTTGGGGGGTGTCTTGTTTTGTGTTTTTGTTTTTCTTATTGTTTTCTCTTTCTTTGTTTTTGTTTTTTGTTTGTTTTTGTTGTTCTTTTCTCTCTCTCTTCTTTTCTTTTCAGGACAAAATGACAAGATGGAGAAATTCACTCCAGAAGAAATACCATGAGGTAGAACTCACAGCCAAGAATTTAATCAATACAGACGTAAGATATATGAACTAGAATTTATAGTGATTATGAGGATACTAGCTGGGCTTGAAAAAAGCATAGAAGACCCTAGAGAATCTTTTACTACAGAGATAAAAAATAAAATCTAGTCATGCCAAAATTAAAAATGCTGTACCTGAGATGCAAACTCAAATGGATGCCATATCAATGAGGATGGATGAATCAGAGGAGAGAATCGGTGATGTAGAAGATAGAATTATGGAAAATATTGAAGCTGAAAAGAAGGGGGAAAGAAAGGTAATGGACCACAAAGGTAGATTTAGAGAACTCGGCAACTTAGTAAAACATAATAACATTCGTATCATAGGAGTCCCAGAAGATGAAGAGAGAAATAAAGGGGCAGAAGGCTTATTTGAACCAATTATAGCTGAAAAATCTCCCTAATCTGGAGAAGGACACAGACATCAAAATCCAAGAAACACAGAGACTCTCATTAAATTCAACAAAAGCCAGCCATTGCCAAGGCCTATCAGGGTCACATTCACAAAATACACAGACAAGGAAAGAATCCTGAAAGCAGCAAGGGGAAAAAAAATCCTTAACCTACAAGGGAATACTGATCAAATTCACAGCAGATCTGTCCACAGAGATCTGGCAGGCCAGAAAACAGTGGCAGGAAGTATTCAGTGTGCTGAATGGGAAAAATCTGCAGCCAATAATACTTTAGGCTGTCATTCAGGATGGAAGGAGAGATAAAGAGTTTCCCAAACAAAAAGGAAGGGAGTTCATGACCACTAAACCAGCCCTGCAAGAAATATTAAGGGGAAATCTTTGCGTGAAGAAAAAAAGAGACTAAAAGCAACAAAGACTAGAAAGGAAGCGGGAACATCACCAGAAACACCACCTCTACAGGTAACACAATGGCACTAAATTCATATCTCTCAATAATCACTCTGAATGTAAATGGACTAAATGCTCCAATCAAAAGGCATAGTGTATCAGAATGGATTAAAAAAACAAAAACAAAAACAAGATCCATCTATATGCTGCCTACAGGAGACTCATTTTACACCTAAAAACCTCTGCAGATTGAAAGTGAGGTGATGGAGAACCATCTGTTGTGCTTAATTAATGTCAAAATAAAACCAGGGTAGCTATACTTACATCAGACAAATTAGATTTCAAACCAGAGACTGTAACAAGAGATGAAGAAGGGCATTGTATCATAATTAAGTGGTCTATCCATCAAGAAGATCTAACAATTAGGGGTGCCTGGGTGGTTCAGGTGCTTAAGTCTCTTCCTTCAGCTCAGGTCATGACCCCAGGACCCTGAGATCAAGCCCTGCTTTGGGCTCTCTGCTCAATGGGGAGTCTGATTCTCTCTCTCCCTCTCCCTCTGTCCCTCCCCCTGCCCCTCTTCCCACCCCTCCCCCTTCTTGTGCTCCTCTCTCTCTCTCTCAAGTAAATAAATAAAATCTTTAAAAAAAATAAAAGAAAAAAAGAGAAGATCTAACAATTGTAAAGATATATGCCCCCAACTTGGGAGCACCCAATAATACAAATCAGTTAATAATAAACAAAGAAACTCACTGATAATAATACAATAATAGTAGGTGACTTTAACACCCCATTTACAGCAATGGACGGATCATCTAAGCAGAAAATCAACAAGAAAACAATGGTTTTGAATGACACACTGGACCAGATGGACTTAACAAATCTATTCAGAACATCATCCTAAAGCAGCAGAATACCCATTCTTCTCGAGTGCATGTGGGATATTCTCCAGAATAGATCACAAATCAGCCCTCAACAAGTACAAAAAGATCGAGATCATAACATGCATATTTTCAGACCACAACACTATGAAACTGGAAGGCAACCACAAGAAAAAATTTGGAAAGACCTCAAATACATAGAGGTTAAAGAACATCCTACTAAAGAATGAATGGGTTAACCAGGAAATTAAAGAAGAATTTTAGTTGAAAATAGAGCTACCCTATGACCCAGCAGTTGCACTACTGGGTATTTACCCCAAAGATACAAATATAGCAATCCAAAGGGGCACGTGCACCCCAATGTTTATAGCAACAATGTCCACAATAGCCAAACTATGGAAAGAGCCAAGATGTCCATCAACAGATGAATGGATAAAGAAGATGTGGTATATATATACAATAGAATATTAAGCAGCCATCAAAAAAATGAAATCTTGCCATTTGTAATGATGTGGATGGAACTAGAGGGTATTATGCTAAGCAAAATAAGTCAATCAGAGAACGACAATTATCCTATGATCTCAGTGATATGAGGAATTTAAGAAACATGAAGGGGATCATAGGGGAAGGGAGGGAAAAATGAAACAAGACGAAACCAGAGAGGGAGGCAAACCATAAGAGACTCTTAATCTCAGGAAACAAACTGAGGGTTGTTGGAGTGGAGGGGGGTAGGAGGGATGGGGTGGCTGGGTGATGGACACTGGGGAGGGTATGTGCTATGGTGAGCACTGTGAATTGTGTAAGACTGATGAATCACAGACCTGTACCCCTGAAACAAACAATACATTATATGTTAATAAAAAATAAAAAAATAAAGAAGAATTTAAAAAATACATGGAAGCAAATGAAAATGAAAGCACAACAGCCCAAAACCTTTGGGATGCAGCAAAGGCAGTCCTAAAAGGGAAGTATATTGCAATACTGGCCTACCTCAAGAAGCCAGAAAATTCTCAAATACACAATCTAACCTTACACCTGAAGAAGCTAGAAAAGGAACAGCAAATAAAGCCTAAAGCCAGCAGAAGAAGGGAAATAATAAAGATTAGAGCAGAAATAAATTATATAGAGACAAACAACAAGAAAACCAGTAGAACAGATTAACAAAACTAAGAGCTGGTTCTTCAAAAAAATTAATAAAATTGATAAATCTCTAGTCAGACTTATCAAAAAGAAAAGAGAAAGGACCCAAATAGGTAAAATCACACATAATAGAGGAGAGATCACAACAAATACCACAGAAATACAAACAATTATAAGAGAATACTATGAAAAAATATATGCCAACAAATTGGGCAACCTGGAAGAAATGGACAAATTCCTAGAAACTTACAAACTACCGAAACTAAAACAGGAAGAAATAGAAAATTTGAACAGACCCATAACTAGCAAAGAAATTGATTCAGAAATAAAAAATCTCCCAACAAACAAAAGTCCTGGACCAAATGACATCCCAGGGGAATTCTACCAGACGTTTAAAGAAGAGTTAAAACCTATTCTTCTCAAACTGATCCAAAAAATAGAAATGGAAGGAAATCTTCCAAACTCATTCTACAAAACCAGCATTACCTTGATTCCAAAACCAGATAAAGACCCCACTAAAAAGGAGAATTACAGGTCAATATCCCTGATGAACATGGATGCAAAAAAATTCTCAACAAAATACTAGCAAATCGAATTCAATAGTACATTAAAAGAATTATTCACCATGATCAAGAGGGATTTATTCCTGGGCTGCAGGGGCAGGTCAATATTCACAAATCAATCAACTTGATACACTATATTAATAAAATAAAGGATAAGAACCATATGATCCTGTCAATAGATGCAGAAAAATCATCTGACAAAATACAGCATCCTTTCCTGATAAAAATGCTCAACAATGTAGGGATAGATGGAACATACCTCAACATCATGAAGGCCATATATGAAAGACCCACAGCTAAATCATTCTCAATGGGGAAAAACTGAGAGCCTTTCCCCTACAATCAGGAACAAGACAAGAATGTCCACTTTTACCATTACTATTTAACATAGTACTGGAAGTCTTAGCCTCAGCAATCAGACAACAAAAAGAAATAAAAAGCATCCAAATTGGCAAGGAAGAAGTCAAACTTACACTATTTGCAGATGACATGATACTCTATATAGAAAACCTGAAAGACTCCACCAAAAAATTCCTAGAACTCATACAAGAATTTAGCAAAGTTGCAGGATATAAAATCAATGTGCAGAAATCTTGCATTTCTATACACCAATAATGAAGCAACAGAAAGAGAAATCAAGGAATGGATCCCATTTCCAATTGCACCAAAAACAATAGGATACCTAATCATAAATCTAACTAAAGAGGTAAAAGATCTATACTCCATTGAACACTTATCAAAGAAATTGAAGAAGGCACAAAGAAGTGGAAAAGCACTCTATGCTTATGGATTGGAAGAACAAACATTGTTAAAATATCTATAACTACCAAAAGCAATCTACACATTTATTAATGCATCTTAATACCACCAGTATTTTTCACAGAGCTAGAATAAATAATCCTAAAATTTGTATGGAACCACAAAAGACCCTGAATAGCCAAAGCAATTCTGAAAAAGAAAAACAAAATTGGAGGCATCACAATTCTGTATTTCAAACTATATTACAAAGTTGTAGTCATCAAGGCAGTATGGTACTGGGTGCTTGGGTGGCTCAGTAGGTTTAGCGTCTGACTCTTGATTTTGGCTCTGGTCATGATCTCGGGGTCTTGGGATTGAGCCCCATGTCAGGCTATCCGCTCAGTGGGGAGTCTGCTTGGACTCTCTCTCCCTCTGCCCTCTGCCAAATAAAGAAATAAATCTAAGACAGTATGGTACTAGCACAAAAACAGAAACATAGAACAATGGAACAGAATAGAGAACCCAGAAATGGAACCACAACTATATGGTCAACTGATCTTCGACAAAGCAGGAAGAATATCTAACGGAAAAGACAGTCTCTTCAACCAATGGTGTTGGGAAAACTGGACAGCAACATGCAGAAGAATGAAACTGGACCACTTTCTTACCATACACAAAAATAAATTCAAAATGGATGAAAAAACTTAATGTGAGACAAGAAATCATCAAAATCCTAGAGGAGAACAAAGGCAGAAACCTCTTTGACCTCAGCCATAGCAACTTCTTACTAGACAGGTCACCAGAGGCAAGGGAAACAAAAGCAAAAATGAACTATTGGGACTTCATCAAGATAAAAAGCTTCTGAATAGAAAAGAAAACAATCAATAAAACTAAAAGGCAGTCTGTAGAATTGAGAAGACATTGACAAATAACATATCTGATAAAGGGTTAGTACCCCAAGTCTACAAAGAACTTATCAAACTCAACATCCAAAAAACAAATAACCCAGTTAAGAAATGGGCAGAAGACATGAATAGACACTTTTCCAAAAAAGACATCCAGATGGCCAACAGACACATGAAAAGATGCTCAACATCACTTGGCATCAGGGAAATACAAATCAAAACCACAATGAGATACTATCTCACACTTGTCAGAATGACTAAAATCAACAACACAAGAAACAACAGGTGTTGGCAAGGATGCGAAGAAAGGGGATCCCTCTTGCACTGTTGGTGGGAATGCAAACTGGAGAAGAGTATGGAGGTTCCTCAAAATGTTAACTGTAGAATCACCCTACTACTCAGCAATTGCACTACTAGGTATTTACACAAAGGATATAAAAATACAGATTTGAAGGGATACACACACCCCAATGTTTATAGCAGCATTATCAACAATAGCTAAACTATGGAGAGAGCCCAAAAGTCCGTTGAATGATGAATGGATAAAGATGTGGCATATATCTACAATGGACTATTACTCAGCCATCAAAAAGAATGAAATCTTGCCATTTGCAATGATGCAGATGGAGCTGGAGTACATTATGCTAAGTGAGATAAGTCAGTCAGAGAAAAACAAATACCATCTGATCTCACTCACAGGTGGAATTTAAGAAAGAAAACAGATGAACAAGTGTGAAGGGGAAAAAGAAGAAGCATAGAGGTACACGAGTCCTAAGAGATTCTTAATGATAAGAACAGAGGCTTGATGGAGGGAAGTGGGTGGGGGATGGGCTAGATAGGGGATGGACATTAAGGAGGGCACTCGTTTTTTTTTTTAAGATTTTATTTATTTATTTGTCAGAGAGAAAGAGCAGGAGAGCACAAGCAGTGGGAACAGCAAGCATAGGGAGAAGCAGGCTCCCCGCTGAGCAGACAGCCCGATGCAGGGCTCAATCCCAGGACCCTGGGATCATGACCTGAGCCGAAGGCAGACGCTTAATTACTGAGCCACCCAGGTGCCCTAAGGAGGGCACTCATTGTGATGAGCACTGGGTGTTGTATGTAAGTGATAAATCACTGAATTCTATTTCAGAAACCAGTATCGCATTGTATGTTAACTACCTAAAATTTAAATTAAAAAAAAAAAATCCTAATTCTTCTGGAATTAAAGCAGAACTCCTTGTAGAGGAGTTGCAGTTATTTTACCAGATGCCCTGGGAGACCATTAGCACAGTGTCCCTCCGAGCTACATTTCACCTTGAGTGTTGTTGTTTTACCCAGGCAGTGTGAGTCTGCGAATGTGCGTACGGCCTACCTGGTGGCTACAACCTCCCATGGGTGTGGTTTCCCTCTACTGTACACCAAGGAGCTGGGTGATCTTGCTTGTAGGGCTGTGGTGTGGTGAGGGGAGAGTTGGGTATAATTCCAGATCAAGCTGCCCCTGCAGGTGTGCACACGTTCTGTGGGGTCCCAGATTTGGGGGAAGAGGGTCTTCTAGGATGTGCCACTTTGGCCATCCCCTGCCGTGTCTCTGTCTCCCGGGCTCCACGAAGCAGTGAGAACTGGAGCTCAGGGTCACCGAGGTTGGCAAATGCCCCAGGCTGAGAGCTGACTTTGCTACTTTCCTCTGTTTCCATGTTCCCTTGGATTATGCCCTGTGTTATGTCTTGATTTCTTGCCAGCTCATCAGCGCTTTGAAGAAGGCTTTGATTTTCAACCTTTTTAGTTATTTTCAGCAAGAGGGATGATTTGGGTAATTAGGTTGCCATATTGCTAGAAAGAGAACCCTGCAGGGCTTGTTTGTGTGAAACATAAAGAGAAGAAAATGATGCCTAATAAAATGCACAGGTTGGTAAATAAAACTCTGCTATTAATTTTGTAAACATATTTCAATTCTATTGGGTGACTAACATACATCGTGACTTTTGCTTCTGGCCTGGGTGGTATGAAGTGCTACAAGTCAACCGGGTGACTTTCTTAGGAAAAGAGAAAAGACGTGAAAAAGGAAGTGGATGACAAAATCGAGTGATCGGTTTAATCTTCCTAAAGACCGTTACTATCACCCAGCTCTCATGCCCCAAATTATTGAAGCTGCCTTCGGCTTGCACAATAATGTCAAAATACCTTAGCCTGGCTGTCAGGGTCCTCTAGGATCTATCACTGGCTTACAACATTCTGAAATTCTAAAATTCTAGCGTCCTAGAAATGCCTGGATCCACACCCACCCTTGAGTTTCTTACCGTACACATATGGTATATGGCATTCATTGGTTCTGAGTGTAGAATCACTCCTCTATGGCTGTGTAATAAATTACCCCCAAACTTAGCAGCCCAAAGCAATACATATTCAAGCAGTTATGATCTCACACAGTTTCTGAGGGTCAGGCATCTGGAAGCAGCCTAGCTGGGTGTTTCTGCCTTGAGGTGTCTCATGAGGTTGCCATCAAACTCTCAGCCGGCTGCAGCTGTCTGAAGGACAAGTCCACTCACATGGTGATTGGCAGACCTCAATTCGATGCGGGTGACAGGTGTGGAGGGCTTCATTTCCCTGCCACTTGGGTATCTACAGGGCTGCCTGAGGGTCCGCAAGAGCTAATGGTGAAGCGGGGAGGAGGGAAAGAGAGAGAGAGAGAGAGAGAACAAAACAGAAGCCTCAGTGTTTTTTATAACCTAATTCTGGAATTGATTTACCCCCATTTCTGCTATATCCTGTTAGTCACACTGAATGTGGGGGTACAACACAGTGTGCAGATACCAGGATGTGGAGATCTTTGTGGTCCTCCCGGAGGCTGGCTACCACACTGACTTACGCTTTTACCCCCACGCATTCTAACATCTTTGAAATTGGGATACATCTTACCATCAAAGGTGTAGCATGGTTTAAAAGGCAAAATTCCGTTTTAGCAGCATTTAAATCATCATATGCCTTATCACCGTGATTTGAGGATATGCTCTCCTGGGAAATATGGTATATGGACATTCAGGCTTTAAGGAGGCTTCCTGGCTCCTGGCTGCTTGCGTTGACCACAGGCTCTCACGGCTCCACCTGACAGTCCAGTTGCCACCAGCCAGATGCGCTCGGCTCCTCTTCCACACCACCCCTTCTGACGTGCCCTCTTCATGACTAAATGATCACATCAGGTACTGAATCCTCCAGAAGCTTTCCCTGACCACCTGAAAGCATCACCGTCTTTTCTCTCCTCAATATTCCTATAGCTACTGTTGCCATCCATTCATCAGTGCTTATGCTTCTGTGCTTTGTAGACTTGCTGAGTTTTCAGGGTAGATATTTCAGTGTGCAATAAATTTTTCTGTGTGCATTTAGAGGCCTGTTTTTTTTTTTAATAGCAGAATTTCTGGGCTCTTCATAACACAACTACAACAAACCTCTGCTCCTCAGGTGAAACTATACAATCTGGTACACATCAATAATGGATAGCTGGGGCGCCTGGGTGGCTCAGTTGGTTAAGTGATTGCCTTCAGCTCAGGTCATGATCCTGGAGTCCCGGGATTGAGTCCCACATCGGGCTCCCTGCTCGGCGGGGAGTCTGCTTCTCCCTCTGATCCTCTTCCCTCTCGTGCTCTCTGTCTCTCATTCTCTCTCTCTCAAATAAATAAATAAAATCTTTAAAAAAAAATAATGGATAGCTGTCCAAGAATGCACAAGCCCACTGTTATAAACCAAAGCTGGAAAGATCCCCATTTCCAACAGTTCATCAAACTGATGATTGTTCTGTTCCCTACAACATTTAAATTCTAAGATTTGCTTGGACAAGTCTTCGATGCACACCATTGCATAGGAAGGGAAAGGGGTGCCTGCTCTATTTCTACTCACAAAAATAGGGGTTTTGTCCAACCACGGGGTTAAGAATAAAAAATTGGTACTTAATGACACTCTCATAAGTGGTTTAATTTGTTGTCTTGTCATTTATTTTCAGGTTTACAGGTGAATCGATGTGATCTACAGAAAGCAGGTTGAAAAGAGGGAGCAGATAAAATGCATGAACCGCAATTGAAACTGATTAGAAACCCAGTAAAGAAGACTGTTAAATTTGAGGATTTTCTTTCAGTTACTTGCCTGCTCAGAAGGAAAGCTGTGCTGGACCATTGCCAGGAATACACTGGGAAAGACCCAGGCTCGTTCTTCTCGGGGATGGGCTGGAAAGCATTTCTATCATTGCATGTATGTATGGGAAAACAAATCATCACTCTTATTTCACACCATATCAAAAAATTAACTAGAAATAGATCATAGACTTAAACATAAAGGCTAAAACCATAAAACTTCCAAAAGAAAATGCAGGGCAAAATCTTCATATCCTTGGGGTAAGCAAGGGTGGATTGGGCCAGGTAGAATATTCCCTGGGCACTACTTTTCAATTCAGGGCGCAGGAAGTAAGGAGTCCTATTTTGGTTTTGAATCTAAGCCAGGTTGATTCACCTAGCCCTAAATACCTATTGCATTGGATTGAACTCAGTTTGTATCTATTGTCAGTCTAAGTTAGAATCCAGAACGATGATTCATTGGCACCTTCCCTCATCTCTAAGAGCACATGGGTCTAATGTTCTTCAGTTTTCCCAGATGTGGGAATAGCTGTCTTGTGGAGGCATTGCAAAAAGGTGGATGAGAGGTTGTCTATAAAACACTCAGATCTCTAGAAGAAAGGCACCTAAGATTCACAAGGGACCACTAGCATAACTGTTCTTCCCAAGAATATGTTCTGACTTGTTGCCAAGGACCTGTCTTTGATCGGTCTTGGGATGTCTGTGTTTAAATGCACACAGTTAATGACTGGGTTGGTGGTAGGGGTGAGGGGATGGTCATTGAACACAAGGTACCCCACCTATTCTCTGTCCTCTGTCCTCCCCCCTCTTCTCCAGCTCCCCTATATAGCATGTGACAAGCAGAATTAGCTCACATAAAGCTATCAGTCTCTTGTTAACCTAGACCCCAGGTGTCAGAAGAAACAGCCTAAGTCCCTGAAACATGAAATGAAGATGTGTCCCCAGCTTAACGATGTAACTCCCCAGCCCTCACACACTGCACACTGTGGGAAGCTCTAATTACATCCATTAGGGACCCAGTTGCAGAGCACATATCAAAGGAACAGGGCAGGAGGGAGGAAAGACAATTGTGTTGAACAAATGAATTAAAACAATTACACAACCACCCACTGAGTACAGAGCTTTGAGCTCTGCTTCAAATAGGATATGGAAAGAATCAACCGAGAAATTGTATTGCAATCAAAGCTGGCCATCTCTTTCAGAGAACTTTTTCTCAGGATCAGAATGCAGACATTATTGGTTAGAGAAACCTAAAAGGTGCTCTCTTATCAGATATCTTGTCAATCTACAGTAAATGATTCTCTGTAACCATCAAAAACCCAATAATAACGATTTCAAGACATTAAAACACCACTTCTGGTGGTCAGTGATATTTAGTCATGTTTGTCATAATGTGCAATTGCCAGCATCCTTTGGACTTTTTCCCTACCTTTGAGGAATTTCCCCATTTTACCTTTCTACCCCAAAAGAGAAGCCAGAAAAGTACGTCTCATTCTACCTTGCAAATGATATAAGGATGTGACCTAAGGCCTGCTGATCAGATGCACCCACATGAGGCTTTGATGGGAGAAGAAGCAGCAAGCACCAAGTAGGTAGGATCTGTTTCTAAGGACGGAGGCAAAGAACTGGAGTTCTCTGAGCAGCCGTGGCCATGGTTCCATCCAGGGCTCACTGTTGGGGCGTCACTGCAGTATCTCGCCTGGGCAGTCTTGTGGTAGTACAGCCCCTGAACCTGGCATTGGCCCTCCGGGGGTCCTTCAAGGCCTCTGATAATGTTCAATAAAGTCCTTTTCTGCTCAAACTAGTTAGATCGTTGACTGATATGCATTGCCTTGCAGAAGCTAAATAATAGGAAGAACTCATAAGTGCTTTGAAAACTGTAAAAGGCTATACCGATCTATGGCAGCAATTACAGTACTTGGCTTTTAAAGGCAAGAAGCATCAACCCAAGTTTGCAAATAAATAGACCACTCACCTGCTTGCTGAATGTTTGGCATTCTACAAAGTAAAACATGGGTCACAGGATGAATGTTCTAGATGTTCCTTTATAGCCACATGGGAGGGAGTCTTACCAGGATGACGAGTTGGGTTTTCAGAAGTTTCCAAAGCTACTCTTAGTGTAGGAACTAACTGAGGCTCTTCCTGCCCCCATGCTCTGACATTGGACACTTGTCCTTTGGGAGGGCAGACAGCAGGAAACTCCAAGCTGCTGGGGCCATGCAAGGTTTCAGTCTAGCCCTGGCTGAGGTCTCAGCATGAACCACCAGGCACGTCACCCCATGCTCCTTTCTTTGTAAGGCTGAATAATCTTCCATTGTATGGATTTACCACATTTTGTGTGTCTGTTCATCTGGTGATGGACACTTGGGCTTCTCTTTCTGACATGTACCTTTCCATTCATTTTGCACAGCCCTTCCCTGTGACACAGCCCGCCTGGATGGCAGAGCTGTTCTGCAACTGCCCCATGATCCAGAACAAAATCTGCTTCCTTATTCCCAAGGTGATTTTTTGCTCACAGCCTCATTGCCCTACTCTGGTTTGGGGACTTGATGATTAGAGTTACTCTGGCACATTTTTGTATTTGCCCCCACTTGGTGGAGGGACAGAGTGCATGCTACCATCAATGGGAAAAAGAAAATATGGCTTCTTTATTGTCTTATCCATTCTTGCTCATGGAGCTCTGCCTTGTAGGAAGAGTGAGTGGGGGAACTTCCAGTATCTCAGCATCTTCTCGGTTAAGTAGAGTGCATTTAAAATCCAGCTCCCTCACTAGGTGGGGTTAAACATTCAATTGCACCACGAAGTCTTTTTCAGGCAAAGACACTCTCTCTCCGTTCACCTTCCTCCCTACCATGGGTCTGGATGTAGGGTGGGTTGGGACTGGAGGCTGTGGGACACAAAGCCCTTGGATTTGTGCTGCATCCTGTGGCACTGGAGGTCTTTGTTGCAGGATGCTGGCTTGTGGATGGCCCTGGGCAGGTCTCATGGGCTCCTACTGCTGGGGGCTAGCTCCTATCATGAAGTCTCTGCATACTGTGGCCCACTCATCCCAGCCCCATTCCTCTTGGTCTTCTCTCTGCTCCCCAGCAGGAGTTGGGTGGGGGGGACTTTGTGTCATCTGCACACCACACAGACTGTGTGGAGCCAGGAGCTCGCCTCAGCCTCTTTTGTCTGCACCCCCATATCTTCCTCCACCCAAACACTAAGCTTCTTGACTCAACTTTAATGATGGGAAGAGTGTTCTTGACACACCAGGAAAGAAGCACTCCCATGGAGTCCCTCAGGCCTGGCTCCTAGAAGGTTGAAAGGAAAAAGCTTTTTCTAGCTGGAGACTCAAAAAAAACTCAACTTTGAGACTCAGATGATGAATGATCTCTTTGATTTCAGTGGTACCTGCAGTCCTTCCTGAGACTTCTGGAAGTCCACATGGGAATGTAGTTTTGGACCCAACTGAGATTATACTGACTTCATTTTTGAAGAAGATAATCTTCATTACTTGATTTCAGTCTTAGAACAAGCAGAGTTGTTGTTCTCTTCCCTTTTGGAGACCCTGTTCTGCTTCTGCCAACTTCCCCACACAATCCCAGCAAACCTCAGTGATCACAGGGAAAGGTGGGCATGGGTCCATTTGCCAAAGCAGGTGGGGTGGGGGCTCTACTTAGATGAAAAATCTGGTTATACTCTCACCATCTAAGGATGGGTGGATATTTGCTTAACTTTTTGGTTCATTTTTAAGGAATTAAAAGGGAAATTGATGTTTCCATCTTCAGAAACCAAAACTTGTCAGAATCTCCCAAATGGCTCATCCCAGATACGTACAACCAACTCCCCTCCCCCACCTCTGCCACACTGACAACGTCTGCACCTGTGAGCCCGCACCCTGAATCACAGATGAGTCTGACATCCTCTCACGCACCCCTGTAATTGACCCAGTTCATTCCCAGTCTCAGCTCTTTGAAAGTCCGGGAGGCACAGTAATATGCAGAACCAGAGCCCTTGAATGGACACAGAAATTCCTTCCAGACACCCACAAATATCCTCAGTGTCTCCCCTTTTTACCTGCTTCCTCTCAAGTACCCAATCTCCCAATAAATTTCTGTAAGTACCTGTCGTTCCATTTAATTTTATTTTGTGTATATACTAGAATTAATCTTTATATTTTTATTATTTTGAGTCAAATGTACAGTGTTTAAAATAAATGACAGATTAGGAACGTTTTTAGGAGGGGCTTACAAGCAAGTCAGTTATTTTAACCTACCAATTCACAAAATAGCTTTCTTTAATATCATAGGAAAAAATATATAATGTCAGAAGGGCAGAGAGAACTTCCTCTTTGTTACTGCTTATCTCTTACGTCTTGTAGAGTACCTGCCCGTTTATTTATTTATTACATTTATTTATTGATATAATAATATAATATTATGATTATATTTCATATATTATATTTAGTATATCATATTTTAGATTAATATGTATGTTATTTTATAATCCTGCATTATATCATATATTAATACATATATTAATATTTTGTTATAATAATTGACATTCATATTGAATATTCGATATTTATTGAAGCAGACTCCAATAACTATTGGTTGAATAAGTAAGGATTCAGAAACAATATCTTTAGACTCACATATCAGTATGCCAATGTCAATTTTAAGTCGAGGAAATACTTTGTAAAAAGTTTTTATTAAAGTAATAGAAGTCCTAAGCCTGCTTGAGTCTCTGTCACCTTGAAATCTATTGAGCAGAATTCTCAATGGCTAAAGGATTGTGCAAAGTGAAAGCCATAGATTAATTTAGGGATGAATCCTGGCATTCATGATTGTGTCTCATCATTTTGTAAGAAAGAAGAGTCAAGAAAATGTTTAATAGAAGAAAATAGAAGAAAGAATCATCACATGGTATTTAGGGACACAAGTCCTAGCCCTGGTTTTACCATATTCTCTGTATGTCTTTTGTGAACACTTAACTTCTAATGAAACTTTATCAGTAAAATAATGAGATTTGCCTGTACTTGGGAAAATACCAAAACAGAACTTTTCAACTTTTAAATCAATGGCATCCTTTTTCTTTTCTTTTCTTTTCTTTTTTTTTTTTTGAGCAAAAATACCAGCTAATCAAGAGAATGGGAAGATAAGTCACAGACTGGGTGAAAGTATTTGCAAAACACATATCTGATAAAGAATTGGTATCTGAAATATACGGAGAACTCTTAAAACTCAACAATAAGAAAGCAAATAACCCGATTAGAAAATGAGCAAAAGACCTGAACAGACAGTTTATTACCTAAGATCTACAGATAGAAAATAGCAAATGAGAAGATGCTCAATATCATTTGTCATTAGGGAAGTGCAAATTAACAACAATGCCACTGCACTCCTATCAGAATGGCAAAACTCCAAAACACTGACAACCCCAAATTCTGGCGAGGATGTGGAGCAACGGGGACCCTCATTCATTGCTGGTGGGAATGCAAAATGGTACAGCCACTTAGCAAGGCGATTTTGCAATTTCTTACAAGACTAAACATATTCTTATCATAAGATCCAGCAATCATGCTTCTTAGTATTTGCCCAAATGAGCTGAAAACATATGTCCACACAAGAACCTACACAAAAATATTTATTTTTTTAAAAGATTTTATTTATTTATTTGAGAGAGAGAGACACAAGCAGGGAGAGCGGGAGAGGGAGAAGCAGGCTCCCCACTGAGCAGGGAGCCCTATGCGGGGCTCGATCCCAGGACCCTGGGATCATGACGTGAGCCGAAGGCAGATGCTTAACCGACTGAGCCACCCAGGCACCCCCACAAAAATATTGATAGCAGCTTTATTCATAATTGCTAAAACTTGGAAAATGCAAGATGTCTTTCAGTAGGTAAATGGATAAATGAACTATGGTACAACCATACAATGGAATATAATTCAGCACTAATGTTGGAGATCAGAGAAAGAGGAATTTAGCTCTCTCCTGTCTCTTCCCACAAGGGCACTAATCCCATTATTAGGGCCCCACCCTCATGACCTAATAACCTCCCAAAGGCCTATCTGTAAGTATCATTACACTGGGGATCAGGGTTCTAACATATGAATTTGAGGGGGGACAAACATTCAGTCTACAGCAGAACCTAAATAAATTCTTTTTTAAAAAATAGGGAAAAATTAACTAAAATCCATTAATGTAAAAAACAATGAAAGTATATTTTATTACTACAGATTTATTTTATAACTGCAAATGTATAGTATTTACTTAATATAGTCAATCACCTGGGGTGATAAAAAAATGTTTAATCAGCAGGTATGGTTGACAATTTGAGTCAGCATCTAAACCATATCTGTGTTTTATTTTGTGTTTACTTACATTTCTTGAGAAAGTTTTGATTATAAAGGTAAGCAATTGTAGATAAATGCTGACTCATGACAATTTGCCTTAAAATCTCAGGGCACTCCTTAATTTAACCCAAAGGTTTGAAGAAAAGATGATAAAAATCTTTGCTTCAAAGTTGAATCACTAAGAACATCAAATACGTGTTCACGTTCCTAAACAGAAACATGAACATTTTATTAAAGCAGCTGAAATTTACACTGTGATGTGTTAGTCCCTCACTTGCTATTGTATAACGGCTATCATGTCCCGTACTTAGACAGCATGAATATCCCAGGGAAGAACAGGAATTGAAACACACCCACTGGAGCAATGTAGTGCACATTTAGCATCTTTGCCTAAGGTTTTAAGGGTTATCAGAAAGAGACACTTTAGGCTAAAAACTAACCTATGCTTTGCTCCCCAAGCAGTCTGCACAGCACAGAGCTGCATCCGCCCAAAGGAAGGAGCTTCTTTTCCTAATCCACACACAGGCATCATATAAAGATAATAAGGCACCATATAGCCAGCAGTGTGAGGGGTAATTAATTATGTATTCACGCATATAGTTTCAATTTTATATGCACGGATATTCACAGGCCTGAATTTTTTAAAAGAGCGGTTCAGAGTTTAAATTTTCCTAATAATTGTGTATTTGGAAGGTCGAATATAGGCACAATAATGCAGAGGAAAAAATGTATTCAATAGTCTGCATGAGGATAAATGAATAATGGCTGCATAAGTAAATGTGGTGGTGGAAATTCAGAATATAGCACACCTCGAGTGTTGTTGTCATCATTTTAATAAAAAATGTGAAGGGCGCCTAGGTGGCTCAGTTGGTTGAGCAACTGCCTTCGGCTCAGGTCATGATCCTGGAGTCCCTGGATCGAGTCCCACATCGGGCTCCCTGCTCAGCAGGGAGTCTGCTTCTCCTTCTGATCCTCCCCCTCTCATGCTCTCCCATTCTCTCTCTCAGGTAAATAAATAAAATCTTTAAAAAAAAAAAAAGTGTGAATAAAAATATTTTTAAGACACATGAGTGAAGACTAAATGTGTGGGCTTACAGACTATCCACATAAAATGAGGTCCCATATCCATTACATCAAAATTAAAATGACTTAAAGTTCTCACCTCCTTCCCTAGAAGGAATTTGAAGGTCAAAGTTTGCTGGAGCTGTTTGGGATACCATTGTTGGTGCTGCCACCTTGCAATGACAGAAATATGCACAAATTATTATGGGATCATAGAGAAGAGACACAGAAACCTGATTTAGGGGAAGAGGGTGAAAAAAATACCAGGGAAGAATAACTGAACACTATATGTTAACTAATTGAATTTAAATAAAATAAGTTTAAAAAGAAAAAAATATCAGGGAAGACGAGTAACCATGTCTTTTATTTTCTGTATTCGGACGCTTTGACAATCAAGAGTTCTTGCTGATGCTGGAAGGACTGCCCCTCCCAGGGTTGATCAATTCCTCCAGAGAGTTACCAACTTTCCTGGGAGTGTGCTTTTTAAATGCAAAGCAATGAATCCAGAGTCTGAATCCCTGACCGCCTCCTCTGTGGAGCTCATACTCAGGGTCCTAATCACCCCAAGGCCAGGTATCAGACAACCAGGGACAGCCCCTATACCCCAGTTCCTGCTGAAAGTATTCAAACCAGCCAGTCCTAACCTGCTCTCCCTGCTTCCCCCATTCCTTCCTACAAAAACCACAATAAAGGCTCTTACCCTCAGTCCCATCCTGACAGACCCTGGTGCTTCCCTGTGTCCTCCCCCACCCCTCCCTGGTGGCTTGGCGTGCCCCCTCCTTCTGGGATCTGTGAGTAACCAACTATCTTTTCAATGGCAATGGTCTCCTGGTCTGTTGGCCTTACTATCCCTAAATAATAATAAAACCCAGAAGTCCAAACAAAGACTTCCCGGAGGAGGTGATGTACGAGGTGTACGATGTGTGAAGAATGTTTGGAAGTATTATCTTTGTATCACAAGCCAGCAAATAGTGTTTTAGGCACAGAGCGCAGTAGGTGTGGTCAGCTGCAGGTAAGAGAAAGCCAAAGCCATCCAAGAATTCACAGTTGGTCACTGCGGCTCAAGCACAGAACAGGAGGAAGGAGCGGATAAAAGTGGAATTGAAGAGATCACGTAAATGGTGGAAACTGTTGGCTATGTGTTGTCCCTGACCGCTGTGCCTTCTCATCTTCCTCTTTCTGGGGACTGAATGCTGTTCCTTCTGGGTAATTTCTCCCATGCTTTATGTAGTCTGGGGGGAGGGGCACACATATAAACACACACAGTGATTGGTCCACCTGACAGCAATAGAACCAATCAGAGTCTCCCTGGGATTGATATGTAAATGATGGGAAGGAGAGGTTCTCTTCTTAGCGTCGTTGCGGGCCTTGCTGGATGGGATTCAGGAGCTGACAATGCCATCTTCCCCGACACTTGAAGAGACTCTGACCAGAGAAGAAAGCAGCCACATGGAGACAAGTAAACATGAGACATGGACAGAGAGAAAAGTGTTTTTGCTGGTTTTCAGTCCCTAGTTCTTGATTCTGAAATTTTAGTTCTGCAGCTCTTCTTTTGATTTTATGAACTACCAGGGTATCCTTCCCTACATGAACCTGAGCATTCCTTTGTTTTGTTTTGTTTGTTGGCTTTTCCCCTTTTGTTCAATCCAGTTTTCTTTAGATTGCTGTCACTTGCTACCAAAGGTTCTTGCAAAAACCCCACACCAAGGAAATTTGCACATCCTTAGGAGATACTAATTTTCAGTAGGAGAAGGACATAATGAGATGTGCATTTTATAGTGAACATCTTGGAATAAGTTTAGAGGATGACTTGGTGTGGGGAGGGGAGGTAGAGAGGCATATGGCTGGAGATGAGACAACAAATTGGAAGGCTATTATAGTAATTCTGGCAGAGTATGGTGAGTGCCTGAAACAGAAGAGAAAAAGGGGCAGTGGAAAGATTAAACATACACAAGGTGAGAAGATTATGAGATTTTGTGAAATCTGAATTTGTGAAATCCAAAATTATTAGGCTTTTAATACACTTACTTTGGGATCTAATATTTAAAAATTTTTAAATGGTCTCTGGTGGTGACGACACCATAATCTTTTTGGTGATTGAGAACTCTGAAATCTTAATCTGGCCTGGTCTGTAGATTGTCAACTGGGGCTTGAGCGCAATGAAAAGCCATTGAAGGGTTTTACACTGGTAGGTGGAGGGTGGTCATGGGATTCCTTTTGCATTTTTAGAAGGTCACTTTGGCTGCTGTGTAGAGAATGGATAGAATGAAGGCAAAAATAGAAACAAATCATTCTTCAATATTTATGGAACACCTACTATGTATCAGGTACTGTTCTAGACCCTAAAGATAAAATAGTTAACAAGAGACTAAATAAATTTGCTGCCCTCATGGAGCTTCCATTTTAGTTGTTGAGTGAGAAAATAAGCAAATAAATATACATATATATCAGGTGTTGACTCAGTAAAGCTGAGTAAGGGGACATAGAGGGTGGAGGTACAAGGGAGCAGGTTGGTATTTTCTATAGGATTGTGTCAGGGAAGTCCCCCTCATTTGAGCAAAGACCTGGAGGAAATTAAAGAATGAACAGTTGTGCTATTTGGAGAAGAGCATTCCAAACAAAGCCAACAGCAAGCTCAAGGTGGGAGCACATCTGGTATGTTTAAGGAATGACATGGTGACCAATAATGCTGGACAAAAAATGAGCAAGAGGGCAAGTGGTAAGAGATAGGTAAGGAAGGTAGTGGGGTCAGATCACATAAGGCCTCGAAGGCCATTTTAAGCTTTGCCTTTAACTTAGTGCCAGACGAGAAGCCCTTGGATGGTTTTGAAGAGGCTTGACTTGACTCAGATTAGAAAAGAATCACTCAGGCTACTGTGTGCAGAACAGACTTGTGGGATGGGGAGCAAGGGTGGAGGCAGGAGACCAGTTAGGAGGCTATTTGCATTAACGTAGATTGAGATTTCATGACTTCTGTACCGTTGACATTTTGGGCCACATAAATTTTTGCTGTGGGGGGCTGTCCTGTGCACTGCATGGTGTTTAGCAGGGCTCCTGGCCTCTGACCACTAGATAGCACCCTTTCCACCAGTTGTGACAACCAAAAGCGTCTCCAGACCCTGTCAAAGTCCCCTGGGGGGGCAGGTGCACAAAACTCTCCCGGTCGAGGACCACCAATCTGGGTGAGAGGCGGTATTGGCCCAGACCAGAGTGGTAGATGCAGGTGTGGGGAGAAGTGGTGAGATTCTGGGTGTATTGTGAAGGCAAAACACACAGGACTTGTAGATATATTAAGTGCAGAGCATGTGGAAAAGATGAGTTGGGATGGTTTTATGATTTTTGGGGCCTGAGGCACTGGAACAATGAAGTTGCCATTCGCTAAGATGGGAAAGACTGCAGGAGAAGCCCGTTGGATGGGAAACAGGTGTTTGGTTTGGGAGACGTTACGTTGGAGAGGGCGGTTGAATCCACATGGGGAGGCCAAGCAGGCAGTTGAATACATGAGTTCGTAGTGCAGGGATGAGGTCCAGGCTGGAGACATAAATATGAGCATCATTAGGATATAGGTGATATTTCCAGCCCTGAGAACGGATGGACTGACCTACGCAGTGAGTATGGACAGAGGTGTGCTCGGCAGCATGCTAAGGCAGCTTCATGATATCTGTCCCCTGGTGTTTGTCCTGTGAGTGTGGACGGGAGTGTGGACAGGACCTAGGCTTTGCTTTTAACCAGTAGAATTTGGCAAGGTAAGGGGATGTCACTATTATGATCACATTATATTAAATCAGACTGTTTTTACTGACTGGAGTGAGAGGCTATCCTGCTGGCCTTTGAGAAGCAAAGAGCCATATTTTGAGCCACATGTGGAGAGAGTCATATGGCAGGAAACAGCAGGTGGCCTCTGGGAGCTGAGGACAGTCTCTAGTTAACAGCCAGGAGAATCTCCCCCTGACCGCCCACTAAACCATGCAGGTGCAGGGAAATGAGTTCTGCCAACAACCTGAGTGAGTTTGGAAGCACAGTCTTTCCCAGTGGAGCCTGCAGGTGAAAACACGGCCTGGTTGACACCTTCTCTTCGCCTTTGAGTGAGACCCCGAGCAGAGGACCCCAATTAAGCTGTGCCTGGCCTCCTGACAGACAGAAATGGTAAGATAATAAACTGAGTTGTTTAAAGCTACTAAACTTGCTATTATTTGTTATGAAGTAACTATTACAAACAAGACAACGGGCCCAAAATGGAGTTGTTTGTGCTAAGGCCCACGTCACCCAACTGAGACTTAATTATGATTTCAGCTCTCCCAGAAATGGAATCTGAAACCAATCAGGCCCCACCTGATCCTCACTTGTTATGTCATCTGCCTGACAGACCCCTGCCATCCCCTGAAGCAAAGTCACCTTGCCATTACCAACCTGCTTTTTTGCCTAATGTGACTTCCTTGCTCCTCCTCCCTTCTGCCTATAAAAGTCTTTCATTTTGTACAGCTCCTCGGAGGTCCTTTCAATCTGCTAGATCAGATACTCCCCATTTCATGAATCATTGAATAAAGCCAATAGGTTCTTTAAAATTTACTCAGTTGAATTTTGTTTTTTAACACAACAGAAAATTCAGACTGAAGGTCTGAGTCCCAGAGCACAGGACTGATGTTTAAAGGTCAGGAAGCTTAAGAGAACCCAGCAAAGAAAGGAGCCATCACTGACAATTGTGGAAGAAGAAGGGAGAGCCAAAATCTCAATGAATGAAATAGAATATTTCGAGAGAAGTGAAGGGACTTCTGTGTCATTTAGGACTGATGGGTTGAATCATTTGAGATCTGAGAATTAATCATTGGATTGGGCAATGTGGTGGTGATTAGCGATCTTGTAAAATGTCTGTGTAGGTGTAGTTGTGGGACCAAAGCCTGTTAGCAGTATTTGAAGTGCAAAAAAATTTCAGGGTTTGGATTCAAATGGGAGCGGTGGATATGAAGAGCAGTAATCAAGTCTGACTTCTGTTTTGGAGGTAAAATCAATTGGCTTTGCTGATGGATTAGATAGGAGATAAGGGAAAGAGGGAACTCTCCCCAGGGGCTGAGGCTTTAGCCAGTAGGTAAGTGGGGATGCCATTTACTAAGTTGGGGAGGCTGGGAAAGGAGCAGGTTAGAAATCATGGTGAAAATAAGACTCCTGTTACATATTCATGGAGAAATGCTGCAGGCAGCTGGACACTGGGACCGGGAGGCAGGGGGTTTTGCTCCCAGGGTAGATTGAACAATATCCAGAGACATTTTTGGTGGTCACAACTGGGTTGGTGCTACCGGCATTTAGTGGCTAGAGACCAGAGATGCTGCTAACCATCAAGCAGTGCACAGGACAGCCCCACAGCAGAGAATAATCCACCAAAGTGTCAAGAGTGCCAGGTTGTGAAACCCTGATCGAGCATGGCTACAGAAGACCCAGAATCAAGCTCTTCAAAGGTGCAGAGATGAGTTAGAGAAGCAGTTTGAGAATATAGGTCCAGGATGGTAGGAAGAGAAACCACATGACTAAGAGGGCACTAAGGAAGCTGGAACCTAGAGACGCAGAGTGTATGTCCATGTTTGCTAGAAGTAGGCGCGTATGGTGCACAGACCCCCTATGAGAATTCATACACCTTGCACATTTTTAAGTGGACATCTGAAATTTTTAATCATAAACTTTTCATTGCGGTTTATGTATATTTTATTAACTAGACATTGAAAATGTTAAGCATTTAAAAAAAATGAAGTAGGAAGGGATTGACTTCATTGGAATAACATTTTCCTGCTACAATTTGATATTTTTAAAAGCAGGACAACCTAGTTTTCTGTTATTTTATTTACCAAACTACACTGGAATGGAAAGAAACCATTAAAATGCTTACTTGTGTTTTTTCCTATTATGTCCCTAAAAATATATAGTTTAATGTAAATATAAAGGAATCAGTGTCACTAACCCAAGCTGATTGTTTTTCTGATTTCAGAGCACTTAAACATCTGCCCAAATACCCTTTCCAATGCTAACCTTCACCCTTATTAAGGAAAGGAAGCCCCGAAGGTGGAGCCCCAAGATTACCCACAGAAGGACGTTATTTGAAACAAAACTGGTATTTCAACTTTGGTATATCAGCCCATGATACCTATGCTGTAATAAGATTTGGGAGGATTGTGCTGTTCTTCCAGGAAGCGAGAGGAGTATCGTGATATCAGACCCATCCTTGGGCATATCACCTATACTACAGAGCATACATGGAGTTTGGATTTGGAAATAGACTCCCTTAAAATGATCTTCACACAAGGATTCTTTAGAGATTTTTCAAGTATCCTTGCGGACATGGTATGCTAATAGGGTACCCACAGCTGTAGACAAATATTTTACAAGTTATGCTGGGAATGAGGTGGGGAAAGAAATACAGAGGTTGTTGTAGGAAGATATAAGGTCAAAGGAAGTCTTTGTTTTTTTTTCTTTTTCTTTTATTTTTAAGACAAAGGTCATTTGTATGCTGACTGGAAGGATCCATTAGAAAAGACCTTGATGTTAACCCTGGGAGTGGAGTCCTGGTGAGGGCTGGAGGGAGTGAATCCTAAGCACAAGGAAGGGGACCCAGGTGGGTGGGTTAGAGCAGGGGCCCATATTCCCCTAGGATATTCTCTCCCTGCTCTTCTCAATAACCCTGCTCTATCTTCAGCTCTTTCTGTGTTTCTTGTACATTTCTCCAATTACCATGTAAATTCCATGACGCCAGGGACTTTTCTGTGTTGTTCACCACAGATTTACAAACACTCAGGGCAGTATGTAGTACATAGTAGGTACTTACTAAATATTTTTTGAGTAAATGTTTAAAAACAAGTAAAAATGGATACAAATGCAGGTATAGATTTGATTTGATGGCGGTAAGATAAGGGAATTCCTGCACAAGTGGCTTTTATTTTCTTGAAGTGTGACCGTAGGACAGGAACTGAGAGTGAAGGGGCATTGTTCAGAGGAGGTGGGGGTGGAGGGTGTTGAGGCAAGTCTTGAAGGTGTGAAATGGTCATCCATTAGAGGGAAAGCAAACCCACTGGAGAGACAAGGGAGTTTGAAGTCAGTGTTGAGTACCCACTGGAGGTTTGTGGTCAAGTGTTTTAAAGTACAGCAGGTTGGCTCAGTTGTATGATTGATTCCTGGGTTTCTAGTCCATGCCTCTGGCATTGGTGGAGCCATTTCCAAAGAAACAAAATGAAGGAGGTTAAGCCAGTCTTTCAGAAAAGATGGTGAATCAAGTTTAGAACATGCTGAGTTTTGAGGCACGGGTGGAACATCACAGTGAAATAGCACAAGTAGGTGGTCGGTTACACGGGTCTGGTGGGGAGGAAAGAAACAGATGGTGGTGAATCGATGGGAGAAGTGTTGGCTAGGGAATGGGAGCTGAAACCAAGGGCCCAGTTGATATCACTGCAGGGGAGAGTAGCATGGAAGA
Organism: Halichoerus grypus; assembly: GCF_964656455.1. Taxonomy (NCBI): domain Eukaryota; kingdom Metazoa; phylum Chordata; class Mammalia; order Carnivora; family Phocidae; genus Halichoerus; species Halichoerus grypus. The sequence continues at coordinate 68,051,540 of NC_135718.1, forward strand.
GAAAGGTTAACTGAACCCCGAGAAACACCGATGGGAAAGTCATATACATTTGTCAGGCATGCCAATGTCAACACAGATGGTTGTAACTGCTCAGGAGCAGATGCCAGGTCTTTGAGCTTCATGCATTCTACCCCTCTGGCATAGCCTGGCCACACAGAAGGTAATTCTAAAATCCGCTCTGATTTGATTTCTCTGCACTTTGCATTTACCAGAATCCTATCACAATTTATTATTTGACATGCTGCTAATGTATCATTGTCTTGAAAAGATTAAATAATGACCTTTTTACAAATATAAGATGAACACTTGTAGAGATTTTATTTAATTCATTCATTAACAAGGGAACCACTAAGATGTTACCACCACTTCAAGAGAGAATCTCAAGAGCAGACACATATACACTCAGTAATACTTAAATGAATTTGCTTTGATAGATGCAAATAGGTATGCAAATAGAATGCAAATGGATGCAAAATTGACTTCTACCAAAGGAAAGGGGGTCAACTGGACTTCCAGTGGACAAAATTCATTTGCATATTTCTAGACAAGATCATCTGCATCCATATCAATTATGTATGATCTATGGAGTTGCAAAATAGCTCAAAGACAAGAAAGGCACAGAATATCCCACAGAATCAGTTAGCCCAGAAGGGTACATGAGACAACACCTGTTTTCCCTTGGAAGACACTATAATCTTTTAGGTTCATTTCAAAGTCTTTCATGATTTTTCCCTATAATGCTTAAAAAAAAAGTTATCCCTATCATTCTTATTAGTTTGAAAAAAAAAACTAATAAAATGTTAGTCTGTTATAAAACAGACATGGAAGGATGTTCCAGCACCATCATACCCGATTTAGTGTACTAATTGATTAGGGAGATGAGGCAGGATTTGGGAGCCCCTAGGATGACTCTGTTTTCTAGTTGGAATGGGAAATATTTAAGAATCAAACCAAATGACCTCAAATCCACTCTGGAATGAAACAGGGTATAACGAAAATACAGAAGATGTTGAAATGGTCCTGTTGGCTCATTGTGAGCTTTCCTGGTCGAATGGAGGCCTCTACCATGATGCTTATCCTCCGTGTCTCTCCCGCCCCACACCTGCTATCCTGGCACCCAAGGACCACCAGACTATAGTATAGGCTCAGCCTGCAGGTCAAAATGGAAACCCTCTGTTCCCACAGTAGCGAACAAGGATGACTCTGGTTGCTGGTAGAAGAGTTGGCTGTCCAACAGTTCAAGAGAGGATCAGAAGAACATAAGGATGATATTGGAGAAAATGCTCGTGTGAATTTCCGGAGCACAATATTTCTCTTTGCAATTTTTGAGTGTTCTGTAGCAAACCTGGCAAAAATGTGAAAACTATAAATAGAGAAGAGTGGGAAGGAGAAATGAGGACCTGTCATGATGCCAGTGAAAATAGGGAACTGAGAATTTTCCAGAGAGTCAAAGTCAAAGGGGGTTAATATTTACTTAGAAATGAAGTCGTGGGCACAAGCTTTAGGATGAAATGAAGGCAAGAGAGACAAGTTAGGGAATAGAGAGAGAGCCTTGAAGATAAAAAATGTCAACTTAAAGTGTCATTCCTCATTAAGGAAAGTACAGGTCAGAGAAGAGGGGAGAGATTAGGATATACTGACTGCTGATTATGTCTGGCACTGATGAAGAGCTTTTTATCTACTTTTTAATTTAATCTTCCAGCTCCTGTTTCCTATGAAACAGGTGTCATCACCAAAGATGAGAGTCAGACATTTAACAGTAGACAAATCTTTAACAGCACAGACAACTAACCAACCGAAAGCTGGCCAGAGGACCCCTGCTGAGCCACGTGTTAGCCTTCCAATGGCTGGATCCCACGGCCATGGTAGGGATCTTGGGAAGGGCTCAGGGCAGGGGACACACAGCAGGCTCTGGCCAGAGGCTAGTCACCAAACTTTGCGTGGCTGAAATGGTGTGTACCAACTGAATGTCAGCTCCGAGTGGAAGCTGAGGGCAAAGTCCTTCGGGCAGGTTTCAGCTTACTCTCCACCTTTCCTTTGTCCTCCCCAGAGTGTTCCATTAGCAACTGGGGTCTTTCCTGTTGCTCCTGGCTTTGGTGGGCCGCACCACTGCCACAGTCTGTGGCTCCAAGTGGCAGCCCACTGTTTGGGGTCTTGGCTGTTCCCTACTGACCCTTGGCTGTTCCCTACTGATTTCTGGGAGGAGAGCAGGCAGCAGAGATTTTCATTCTTTGTTAGTGCCTATTCCCTTCAGCATCCCCAGGATTAGCACTCCAGGCTGCACAAGTTCAGGCTCATGTCTTTACCAAAGGCCCGGCAATAATTTCAGAAGGGAATTACAATTAAGGTAAGAAACAGTTCAACTACTAGCTCAGCTAGACTTTAGGGCAGGCAGGGGGTCCCAGACATCTTTGTTTGGTCTGCCCCACATCCTCGCCCCCTCTCTTGGTGCCTTGGTGAGGAGTGTGGGCGTTGCAGTTTGCGCTGCCTGAGTTTGCACTTGTCACTTAATAACAGTGTGGCCCTGGGCTAAAAGTCATGCCTCTCAGAGCCAATCGGAATAGCTTATTAGACCTGTTGATTTTGGCATTGTGGGCCTGTACAGAAATCTTTTCTTCTTCATCCCTCCTCCTTCTCCTTCTTCCCCTCCTCCTCTTCCTCCTTCTTCTTCTTTGATGCGTAAACCAAGGTATTTGGGGAGCAGGGAATGATGTGATGTTTGGGATTTACTTTAAAATATATTCCAGACCTCCTCCCTCCAAAAAAAAAAAAAAAAAAACAGGGTGGCCCTGCAGGGGCAGTGGTAGGAGGAGGGCATATGAAACAGAGGATTGGGGAAGCAGAGTGATGAGTACATGGAAGGGCCGGGATCCTTGTGCTCTCCACACTTTTGTGTATGTTTGAAAATTTTCATAATAAGTGTAAACAAAGACCAAATAATGAGGCTTTCATTCCCTATATCCAAACGAACATAACAGGGCATAGAGTGTACTTTTCATAATTGTTCCTCTGGCAATTTATTCTGCTTCTCCAGATAAGATTCCAGCTCTCATCCTGTCTTTCATATTCTCTGGGTATTGGCTGGGAGTATTTTCTTCAACAAGGCTTGCCAGGCCCACTGCTAAGGAATATATTGTTTCAGATTCTATACCTACGTTTTTAAAAAGTGACCAGTTTCCGGTTTGGAGTGACTTGAATACAAGACTCTCATTATAAGATATTGTCTCCCACTGTTCCATCTCTTTATAAGGACGATTAGGGTAATGTTATCTCTAGGAGAACACAGCATTGGGAGGAGCAGCCTAGGCCTGGTTTATTACAGCAAGGCTGCGGGTGAAGAGTGAGAAGTGAGATTTGTGGTTTGAGTTGTCAGATTCTCAAGGAGAAAAAAAAAAAAAAGGAGAAATGAATCATCATCATTTGACCATGGCATTCACACTAAAGGGGAGGACAATGGGAGAGCAAGGGAAGAAGAAAGAAAATTTCAAAATAAATGTGGGATGGATGGGGGGAGGAGGAGGGAGTCTCAGAAATTGGGGGGAGATGTGGCGAATGCACCAACGCTGGCCACAAACACAATTTCGCCTATTCCCGGCTTAGATTAGAAATTAACATGCACGCACATCTATTTGTCGGCTGTGTTTTGTCAGCCGGTAGCGAGGCGATCCTTTAAGAGCCTTGAGGACCCAAACTTGTGCTCAGAGGCTGGCCACCCTGGAGCTGAGCCCGAAGTGGAGCAGGGAGCTGCCCAGCTGCCCACCGTCCTCCCTACAGATCGCTGGGACCGAGCCCAGGGGAGGAGAAGCTACGGTCGCCCGTGGGGGCCGGGGCTAAGGGCGGAGGCCAGGCTCCCACGGAGGCCTCAGCGCCCGGGCGGCAGCGGCGGCGGCACACGGGGACCGGAGGACTGACACGGTGATGTGCCCAACTCTGGAAGACCGGCCTCAGAACCAAAGGGCCAGCATCCCGCCACGGCTATGCTTCCCACGGAACAATCTCGGGGAGAAGACACTGGCAGAGCCTCGCAGGCCGATTTTCCGATGGAAATGGTGGGGTTGGGAGGCAGCGCCCCTGACCCTCCCCGCCCGTCCCCTCCCGGGCTCACCCGGCCTCGCCAGCATCTGGGCGGCCCGGCAGCAACGTGCGCGAGGCCGTAGTGCCGCCCTCCGCCGCACGGGGGCAGCACCACCTGCTGGCTCAGCGGCGGCGGTCCGCGCGCCTCTCTTGGCGACGGCAGGCGGAGGCGGGCCCGCGGCGTCCTCGCTCATTGGCCGCGGCGCGGGCGCTGCCATGTTGGCGGAAGCGGTGCCTTCTGTGCCGTGGAAACTGGCAGTGGCTGCGGCAGCAGCGTCGGGGAGCGCCGCCTCCTGCTTTTCCTCCTCGCTCGAGTCTCGGCGCTGAGAGGCGGCGGCCAGCGGGATGGAGAAAAGTAGGATGAACCTGCCCAAGGGGCCGGACACGCTCTGCTTCGACAAGGACGAGTTCATGAAGGTGCGCGCCAGGGCTCCTCTCCCCGGAGCCGGGCCGTGGGTGGCCTGCCCTCCTTTGCCCTCCGGGGTCTCTCCTCCGGCTTCTCCTGCGGGCTTCCTGGGCCGTGCCCGCCCGGGACGGGCCCTCGGCGGGGACCTCGCTGCACTTCGCAGTGAGTCTCTTGACCTCAGGTTTGGTAGGTGCAGCCTGGAGAAAGCACTTCGGTGAAATCGTGCACATTGAGTGAAAAGGCCTGAAAGTTCAGGGCAAGTGGTTTTGAGCTAAACGTGAAAGCCCCTGTTAGGACCCGATTCTGTTACCGTGCGGAACAGTCAGACCGCCGGTCCCCTGGCCTGACAAGAAGCCTCCCAGTGCCTTGCACCTCAAAGCTCAGCGAGTGTGTGTTGAGCACATTTCTGAACGCATGTACTTACCCAGGAATCGGGTCGGGTGAAAAAGGCACTTAACCTAAAGTTTTTGCCTAACTTTCGTCTAAAGCTCCTGGAATGACAAATTTGAAAGACTGTACTATCCTTACTGATTCTGTTGCGGTACTACAAAGCAAACCAAGCTCCTTTTCTAAAGTTGCCCTACTTCTCTTCATAAGGTCAACTCGAAGCTGGTCTGCAGATAACTGTAGCACATAAACTTACAGAATAGAAATTTAAACTGAAAACATTTTGACAATAAAGGTTCATCAGGCATAGCCTTGAAAATGTCCAAGATTTGAATCAGAGCTCGGAGGAACTTTATCTATTTTGTGTATCCCTCTGGGTCTGTACTTAAACTATCAAAAAATATATGTTTAATTTCTAAGGATTGGGATTTAGTAGCTGGTTTCAGTGTTAAAAAGTTAATACGTTTTGGCTCTGTAGGCACCTAAAATTTTGAAAGAGGGAGTTTAAATTTCTTATTTTTTGATGACTTCAAGTCATACTGTGTTTCTTTCTTTTTTGGGTTAACCAGCTAGTCCCTTTTTGATATTTGCATTCAGGTCACATCTCCCAAACTCTGGCTTTAAAAAAGTGTTTATACCTGGATCCTCCGCAGTGCGGCCATATCATTTCTAACGTGTAGGACTGTCTAGACAGAGGAATATTATACTCTTGTTCTTGTGCAGAGATGTTTCTACTAAACCACTGTAATAAAAGGTGTAACTTGAATGGAATGTCTGAAAGAGTACAGAGTGAATTCACTGATCCAGAAACCTTTTGTTAACTAAGGATACATGATGAGGAGAGGTCATAGGAAGAAGAAAAGGCACACACAGAGACTTAATCTCAAAGCACAGAAATCTCTGTAGCTTGTCCATCTTTGGACTTCTTCAGGCTTCCTTTGGGCCTAACACCAGCATTTTCTCAGACTTACTAGCCCCATTTTCTCACTGTGAGCTGACGGAATGCCTTTGGTCAAAGCAGCTTCAGAAAATAGAAATCTCAAAATAGAAGTTGTAAAGTAGGACTTAGAGGTAGGGAGAGAGCAAACTGGGAAAGTGGCTAGAATGCTAGCAACTCCATGTTCTTTCATGGCTCTTAAACTTCTGAATGTAGCAGACAATTTGTAGTGCTCCTGAACCTGACCACTTCATACAGAGAAGAAATATACATAGAACGGCTGTTCTGTGTAAAATGTTATTGATTTTCTGGGTGGGACCTGGAGATAAAGGTTATTTGCACTTTGTGTTTCCTTCAGAGAGATATTTTATAAGTTACAGTTTCATGGCAGCAATGATGAGTGGAGAGCTTGCTGTCAGGGTTATAGTTCTACCTATATGTCTCATTCAGCGCGTTTTGGAATGAGACTGGGAAGGTAGAAAGGTAGGTGGGGTGGGGCTTCCAGTTGTACCCTGGACGCTCCCGTGAGGGGGGTCTAAGCTGATGCAGTCAGTATTCATTGTGGAGTTACAGTCAGGTTGAAAGGAAGTTTCATGGTCATATCTGGTGCATTGGAGCTGACTGGTGGCAGGAGACTACTTAAAAAGTCATGTTAATGGTTTTTATGAGATCTAATGAGATATACAGAGGAGGGGAAAGGTATGTGAAAGATGGAGGTGATCAAGATGCAGGAGTGGCAGATGGGGAAGAGTCACCTGGGGCAGAGGCGGTGGCAACATCAGACTTTGTCAGCTTAGAAATACAGAAATCCTTAGGGTTGACAGCCATCTAAGATGAATAGGACATAAGGTATTGGTAGTAGGGGAGAGAAAGTGGCATAACAGAGATAAAGTAGACCCATTTACATGGGTGTGCTGTTGACATCCTACATAGCCTTCCCCTTCCATCTCAACATACGACTTCATCTCCAGTTGTACGGAAAAAATAGCAACCGTCATACAGGAGCTCCTTCATTCTGCCGATCACAGTCCCATTCTTGTATTTGTACCCTTCTCCTCCTCGCCTGGTACGTGGAGGGGCTCTCCTTCCTCCTCAGGTTAAGTCTCCACCCTCGCTCGGGAGTCCATGCCCTCCTGCCTTTCCAGGACCCTGTGAGGATCCTCTCACCTGCACTCCTTCCCATCGGCTTGCACACACGCTCCTATTTTAGCCTCTTCCACTTGACCCTCCCGCCTCTAGATATTGCCCTGTCATTCTTGCACATTGTAGCCAGTGCTCAAGGGTTGACTTTACTTTCTCACCTTCCACTTTTAAGCCCCCACCGTTCCACTAAAAAGTTCTTACCAAAGTTAACTAGGTGTAAGTCAGTCCAGCAGACCTTTTTCTGTCTCCTTACTTGACCTCTCAGTAGACCAAATGCTCTGCATTGCTTTCTGATTTTCTTCATACCTCTCTGGTGTGTCTTCTATGCATAATCATGCTCCTCCTGGTAGCCATTTAATGGCTGGGTATGGGCTCAGCCATGTGCTCTCTCCTTTCCCTAGATGACCCTTCATGCAGCTTCATGACCACCTATAGGCAGGTGAGGCAGATTCCTATCTCTGGCCCAAATGCCTCCTGAGCACCAATCCTATATATTGAACTTGCTGACATTTCTTCTTGGATATGTCTGTGGCCTCTCAAACTCATCATGTTCAAGACTGAATTCATGAGCACCTCCTCCCCTGAAAACCAGCTTTCTTGTTCTATTGCCTATCTCAGTAAACACTTTCACCATCCATCTAGTTGGGAGTTGGGAAACTGGAAGTCAACTCCTCTGTCACATTTCCAAAATCTAGTCTGTTACCAAGTCCTGTAGATTTCGCTTCCTAAATACCTCTTGAATCCATCTACTTCTCTCCATCTGTTCTCCTACCTTCACAGTGCTCTCTCACCATCCTGCCATAGAGGCTTCTTACCCAGTCTCCTTGCACCTTCCTTGTCTTTTTCTGGCTCGTGGTCTACACTGCAGGCAGGGCACTCTTGTAGGTAACAGGTGACTAGTCAGTCCACTGGCTCTTGAAAAAATATTTTCCAACACATTTGAACATATTTCAAAGAGACTCAGTCCCCTGTGGGGTCGTTTTATTAGTAGACAGTTTGTTTCTGTGCTGAGCCAGAGTCTGCCTCCTTTGAACGTCTCTGCATCAGCTCCTGTCCTGAACCCCCAGCTTCATTGGCACCCTGGGTAGGCACACAATACCTTTTTCATGAGAAGTGAAATCGGGAGCCCTCCTTATGGTGACTGTAAGCATGTACCATAGGTTAAAGAACCGGTGGGGAGTAAGTCATCGAGGCTCCTCCCTTTTCTAATTGGGTGAATTGGGAATTTTGAAACAGGAAGTGTGTCCGGCATGTCCTTGTTCTCAAGGAGCATGCATTCTAATAACGGACAAAATGGAAAAGGGGAAAAAATGACTAGCTGCTCAGATCTCTTTGTATTGTGCGGGTGATTAGCTGTGACCTGTGGCTGTGGGTCCCGCCTTCAGCTCTGCGTCCGCCTGTGTGTGACTTAGGGCAAGTCACTCGCCTCCGGGCTTCTATTTGCTTGTTAGTGTAATGAGGTGGTGCTTATCTACATGATCTTTGCGGGCTCTTCTGTGAAAAAAAGACGGTAGTCCATTTTTCTGGTTTATAGATAAGGAAACTGAGGTCTGAGGTGTCATGACTTCCTCTAAAGTCGCACAGCTAGTTGGCGCGAATCACAGGCCTGATCTCCTGACCCCTGTGCATCAGTCCTTGGGAATCATACTGTAACATGTTCCTTTCCAGAGGCCGCAGGTGGGAACTTGGGGAAGCGGGATAATCAGAATATTAAGAACAGCCCACAAGATGGCACAATGTCCGTATGCCTTCGTGCCTGCATTTCACCAACAGGGCGCCTCCTACCGTAGAAGAAATTTCGACAGAGCTGGTGATCTGGACTCTCGGCCTGTGGCTTAGCTACAGTAAACGGGAAAGGTGGCTGTTTGAGGTGGCTGTTTGAGGTGGACCTTGTTGATGGCAGCCAGAGACGGTGGCTGACAGGAGGAAGAGGGAAGAGTGACGGTGGCAGATGGCAGCGGGCAGGCAGGTCAGCCGCTGTTGCCCAGGGTCCCCCACCCCCGGGAGCCCCCTTTGTGTCACAGGAGCTGAGTGCTTACCCTGTAGGTGCTTAGTTTGATGCCACGTCTTGATGACAAGATCCCATTCTCTTCCGCGTCGGTTTGAGACAGACATCATAATAAAATTCGAATTAGCCAAACGTGGAATGTAAGGCTACATCTCATTTTATAGAGAAATTTTCTTATGTGAAATACTTTCCTTGTTGATAGAGGAAATGTAACACCAGACAAAGGTTATCTGATTGGCACTTGGTAAGAAGAGGTTCCGGCAAAAAGAAGTGTTTTTTTGTTGTCCACGCTTTTGATTTTCCTTTCTTTTTTTTTTTTTTATGTGAGCGATCATCTGATTTATAAAAAGATGCAACAAAATTTAAAGTGATACAAAAATATCAGTTTCAGAACATCAAAAAGTGAGTGTATTTAACCATAGCTCCTAACAGGAGATGGTTAAGTAGAATAATTCATGCGATAGCATATTGCTTGTATGAACTGGCAACAGAAAAAGTCGGTAAAGGAAGGCTGAGGAACTCTATTAAGAATTAGAACCGAGGGGCTCCATCATCATCAGGCATTCACTCAGTGTTGTACCTATAGTTAGAAATGTCCATGATGGGAACTCCAGGGATCTTCTGGATCTGGGTCAACTGATGCCACAATGTAACTGAATTACTCTGAATTACTTCTGTACTAAGCAGTCATCTGTGTAGGTTCCCTTGTGTGTATGTGGTAATTGAATCTTGGATCCTTGGCAATCCTTAGAGCCAGTGGATACTTTTACCCAGTTTCTCAGTTTCAACCATTACACAGGCAGTTATACAACAGATACACTTGGCATACAGACCGTCCATCATTGACTGTACCAGGTCAAGTTTGGCTTTAATGGAAAAGTTGATAAAGTCGGTATTAACCAGGATGTGGTAAGGTGGCCCAGCTGTGTGTTTATATTGGAGGAAGAAACAGGAAGGGTGTTGGGGGACTTCTCTTTCCTTGAGTGAGCTGGGATCTTTTCTTTCTTTTTAGGTTTTAATCTGTCCTTCTCTTTAAGCCTCTGATCTCGGAGCTAAGCATTTGCTTCATGGTCACATACTTTCTTGTTTTCTTTTGCTTCCCCATGTTCATGCCACACTTGTTTCTCCTTGCTTTTGATTTCCTAATTCACTCTTCGTAATATTATAAAACTTACCATCTGAATAAAATGTTGGCTTACTGAGTTACTGATTATTAGTAATTTCTTTGTTCAAAATTTGAGAGCAAGAAGCATTATGTAAATATATCTTTTTGTTATTTAACTAGTCTTATAGCATTTAGCATCAAATTTCTTGAAACATTTAAACAAATTAATCACAAACTAGGGCTTGGGCTTTTTCTTTTTTTTTTTTTAAGATTTTATTTTTAAGTAATCTCTACACACAACGTGGGACTTGAACTCACAACCTCGAGATCAAGAGCTGCACACTCCACTGACTGAACCAGCCAAGTGCCCCTTGGGCTTTTTGTTTTAAAGTTCCTCAGGTGATTCTAATGTGCAACCAGTGTTGAGAACTCTGGAAGTGGATAATTCCACTTAATAGCTCAAGAAATTAAATTGGGAAAGCAAACTAAAAGCCTGTGTAGATTATGATTGGTGTTAAATTGAGGGGAAAAGGAGAGATAAAGAGAAGAAATCAGCTGGAACAGAGTGTAATTAGGTGCTCAAATATTTGTTAGATGGATGAATAAATTTACAGAATATAGGTTTTCTTTGTCTCTTCATAAGTATGTCAAAAGGTATATAAATTCAGCAAAGGAGTTAGATACAAAATTGATTAAAATGTTAGAAGTACCTTAGAATTTCAGTGTTACTATTTCATGATACTTTTAAGATGATCTCTCTGTAGATGGTGGGAAGAACTCATTAGCATATGTTTTTTAATTTCTCAAGCTTGAATAATTTAGTCGCCAAATAAAGATTTAGAATGAGTTTTGGGAGACACAAGTCCTAGATTATGTCACCACCTACCTGGGTGAGAGATTTGAGGGCAGGGGCGGGAGGGAAGAGCTCCAGGGACATTTTTGCACACATGCTGATCCCTCAGGCAGGGGCATTCTTCCCCACACTTCCCACGGCTAGCTCCTTTGTGTCATTTGAATCTCAACTCAGATATCATTGTTCTATAAGTGTCTTTCCTGGTCATCCAAGTTAAAGTACATCCCCTTTGTCACTCACCTTTATGGTGTCCTGTTTTCTTTTTAGCTTTGATCACTATTCATTAATATCATGTTTATTTGCTTACATGTTTCTTTTCTCATTTCTGCATTAGAATATATGCTCCTTAAGAGCAGAGACCTTGTCTTTCCTTTTCATGACTGTGTCCCCAGGTCTTAAAGCAGAGCTGGAGTTGCATGATAAATACTTACGTAATATTTAAGGGATATACAGGGACATTTACTCATCTCTTTTGTCCATTGGTCTTCAAGAATGGTTGGAAACACACACACACACGAGCTCACACTAACTTTTTATGTCTTTCAACCCCTATGTAGTGTGCAGGTTAATGCTTGACTATTTTGTTTTTTTGTCTCAATGAAATGGGACATGTTTTAGGGCAGAGATCATAAATTTCATGTGCCCTCTTAGTACTTCGCATAATTACAGATACAGCGTGATGGTGCCAGGGGGATTCTGGTTCTGTTGTGGAGATAGTATGCAGTGATTTTATAAGTCCATGTATTTGGCGGGGAGTGTTTTACTTCTTGGCGGCTTAGAGAACTTTGATCTTTCCAAAATTCTATGTAGTTTTCGTAGTGTTAAAAATACTAATATTTGGATTTTTGTTAAGTTTTAAATGATTAATTCCCAAATTATTTTGAATTCGTCTTTGTTTGCCATCCCTGAATGCAACTAGTTAGTAAAGTAGCTAAACTTTTAAACTCTATTTGGTTTTAATTTTGAGTGATGTCACTGCTTCTCTGATAGTTAATGGTACTTAAATTGCCTGCAACTTGTCTGGTTTGCTGATTTCTTTTCCTGTATTCCAACACCTCTTGTGATCTCACAACTTCTGGCCTTTTGGGGGATTTGTACTTTACCTGGGTTCAAATAGGAAATAACCCTGAGTACAAAGAGAAGCTATTTTTCTTCTAATTTCAGTATCTCCTATTAATGTCTTACATTGTTGTGGTACATTTGTTACAACTGATGAACCAGTATTGATAAAATATTAACTAAAGTCCATGGTTTACTCTTCTGTCTATAGTTCTGTGGGTTTTGACAAATGTGTAGTGTTACTTACCTACTTTCAGTATCTTACAACCTAGTTTCACTGCCTTGAAAACCCCTGTACCTCACCTATTCATTTCTTCTCCTCTGTTTGCACCCTCCTCCCTCACCCCTGTAACCCCGGATCTTTTTACTGTCTAATTTTTCCCTTTCAGGGGTACCTGGCTGGCTCAGTCACTAGGGCATCTGACTCTTGATCTCGGGGTTGTGAGTTCCAGCCCCCCCCCCCATTGGGTGTAGAGGTGACTTAAAAATATAAATAAAAAATAAAAATGCTGGTTAATTTTTACCTTTTCCAGAATGCCATATAGTTGGAATCAGACTGGTTTTTCACTTAGCAATATGCATTTAAGGTTCTTCCAGGTCTTGTGGCTTAATAATTCATCTTTTTTAATTGCTGAATAATCCATTTTGTGGATGTGGCACAGAGTATCTATTCACCTACTGAAGGAAATTTGGATTGCTTCCAAGTTTTGGCACTTAGAGAATAAAGCTGCTGTAAACATCTGTGTGCAGGTTTTTATGTGGACATAAGTTTTAAGCTCTTTTGGGTAAATACCAAGGAGCACAATTATTGGATCTTATGGTGAGAGTGTGTTCAGTTATGTGAGAAACTGCCAAGCTGTCTTACAAAATGTCTACCATTTTGCCTTCTGACCAACAGTGAATGAGAGTTCCTGTTGCCCCACATCCTTGCTAGCATTTGGTACTGTTACTGTTTTGGATTTTTGACATTCTCACTGATATGTAATAGTATCTCGTTTAAATTTGCATTTCCCTAATGACATACAATGTTGAGCATCTTTTCAGACCTTTTTCTTTAAAAAAAAAAAAAAAGTATTTAGTTATTTGACAGAGAGCGCGAGCACAAGCAGGGGTAGCGGCAGGCAGAGGGGGAGAGGAAGAAACAGGCTCCCCGCTGAGCAGGGAGCCCGATGCGGGGCTCGATCCCAGGACCCTGGGATCATGACCTGAGCCGAAGGCAGACGCGTGACTGAGCCACCCAGGCGTCCCCCCATTCAAACTGTAGAATCAACTTGTTGATATCCACAGAAGAACTTCCTGGCGTTTTGATTGGGATTGTACTGCACTGTAGAGCAATTTGGGAAGAACCGACCTCTTAACAGTATTGAGTGTTCTTATCCAAGATTATGGACTGTCTTTCCATTTTAGATCTTACTTTCCTTGCTATCTTTCATCAGAATTTTGTACTTTTTCTCATATAGGTCTTTTGCATGTTTTGTTAGATTTGTACCTAAGTATTTAAATTTTTTTTGTCTGCTAATGTAAATGGTCTTGTGTTTTTAATTTCAAGTTCCACTTGTACATTGCTGGTATATACGAAAGCATTTGACTTTTTAAAAATTTTTTATTTAAATTCAATTTAGTTAACATATAGTGTAGTATTAGTTTCAGGGGTAGAATTTAGTGATTCATCGGTTGCATACAACACCCAGTGCTCATCCCAACAAGTGCCCTTCTTAATACCCATCACCCAGTTACTCCCTCCTTCCCCTCTCCTCCAGCAACCTTCAGTTTGTTTCCTGTAGTTAAGGGTCTCTTGTGATTTGCCTCCCCATGTGTTTTTGTTTTTCCTTCCCTTCCCTTATATTCCTCTGTTGTTTCTTAAATTCCACATGTGACTGAAATCATATGGTATTTGTCTTTCTCCCTCTAGTTTCCATTTTGTTACAAATGGCAAGATTTCATTATTTTTGATGGCTGAGTAGTATTCGTGTGTGTGTGTGTGTGTGTGTGTGTGTGTGTGTGTCTTTTTTATCCATTCATCTGTTGATGGACATCTGGACTCTTTCCAAAGTTTGACTATTGCGGACATTGCTGCTATAAACATTGGGGTGCATGTGCCCCTTCAAATCACTGTGTTTGTATCCTTTGGGTAAACACCTAGTAGTGCAATTGCTGGGTCGTAGGGTCGTTCTATTTTTAACTTTTTGAGGAACATCCATACTGTTTTCCAGAGTGGCTACACCAGCTTGCATTCCCACCAACAGTGTAAGAGGGTTCCCCTTTCTCTGTGTACTCGCCAACATCTGTTATTACCGAGTTGTTAATTTTAGCCATTCTGACTAATGTGAGGTGGTATTTCATTGTGGTTTTGATTTGTATTTCCCTGATGCCGAGTGATGTTGAGCATTTTTTCATGTGTCTGTTGGCCATTTGGATGTCTTCTTTGGTCTGTTCATGTCTTCTGCCCATTTCTTGATTGGATTTTTTGTTTTTTTGGACATTGAGTTTGGTAAGTTCTTTATAAATTTTGGATACTAGCCCTTTATCTGATATGTCATTGGAAAGCAGTTGACTTTTACATATTAACTGTGTATCCTGCAACTTGCTATAATCACTTGACTAGTTTCAGGAGGGTATGTGTGTGAAGTCTTTGTATTTTCTGTAGACAGTCATGTCATCTGTGAACAGTTTTATTCTTTCCCAAGTTGTGCGCCTTTTATTTCCTTTTCTTACCTTATTTCATGAGTTTGGATTTCCAGTACAGTGTTGAATAATAGTAGTAGTAAGAGGGACATCCTTGCCTTGTTCCCCATCTTCTATTTTCTCAGTATTAATACGATGTTAGCTGTGGGTTTTTTGTAGAAGTTGTTTATCAAGTTGAGGAAGTCCTCTTTCTTTTCCTAGTTTCCTGAGGGTTTATAATGAAGGGGTGTGATTTTTGTTAAATGTTTTTTTCTCCCTCCATTGATATGATCATGTGATTTTTCTGTTGATGGGATGGATCACATTGATTTTCTAATGTTGACCCACACTTGCATATCTGGAATAAATCCTACATGATCTTGGTGTATAATTTTTTAATATACTGTTTGTTTTTATTTGCTAATTTTTGTTGAAGATTTTTGTATCTGTGTTCATGAGAGATACTAGTTTGTAGTTTCTTTTCGTGCAGTATTGGTTTTGGTATTAGGGTAATGGTGGTTTCCTAGAACGAGGTAGGAAGTATTCCTTCTAGTTTTACTTTCTGGAAGAAATTGTAGAGAGTTGTATAGTATTTCTTCCATAAATGTTTGGTTGAATTTACCAGTGATTGGTATTGGTAGTGGTAGCCCTTCTTTCATCTGATATTAGTAACTTATGTCTTCTACTTTTTTTTCTTTGTTCACCTGGCTAAGGGTTTGTTTATTTTATTGATATTTTCAAAGAACCAGACTTTGGGTTTATTGATTTTTAAAAAATTTCCTGGTTTTATTTACATTGATTTCTGCTCTAATTTTTTTTTCTACTTACTTTAGATTTAATTTGGTTTTTTTTGTTGCCTAAAATGGAAGCTTAGATTATTGACTTTCAGTCTTTTTTCTTTTCTAATATTTGCATTCAAAACTATATTTTCCCTTTAAGCAGCATCCCACACATTTTGCTATGTTGTATTTTTTCACTTAGTTCAAAATACCTTCTTATTGTGCTTGAGACTTGTCTCATGTGATATTTAGAAGTATGTCATTTAATCTCCATGTATTTTGGACTTTTTCAGCTATCTTTCTGTTACTGATTTTTAATTTCATTGTAGTCTGAGAACATACTTTGTATAATTTTTATTTTTAAAAATTTGTTGTGTTTTGTGGCCCAGAATTATTCTGTCTTGATGAATGTTCCATATGAGCTTGAGAAGAATGTGTATTCCACTGTTACTGGATTAAGTTGTCTGTGGATGTCCGTTGTATGTTGTGTTGAGTGAGCTATGTCTTGATAACTGATGGTAGTGTTGAGTGAGCTATGTCTTGACTGAATATCTGGATCTGTCAGATCCTTATTGCCCTACTGCTAGATCTGCCCATTACTGATGGAGAAGTGTTGAAGTCACCAGCCATGATGATGGATTTGTTTATTTCTCCCTGCAATTCTGTTTGGTTTTGTCTAACCTTCATTGATTAGGCATATATGCATTAAGGATTATTGTGTCTTCTTGGTCAGTTGATATCTTTATCATTATGTAATGCTCCTTTTTATGCCTGATAATTTTCCTTGCTCTGAAATCTGCTTTGTCTGAAATTCATATAGCTCCTCCAGTGTTCTTGTGATTAGTGTTACTTTAGATTTTTTAATGTATCTGACCATTTAACTTGTTGATATTTAAGTTGTTTCATTTTTCATTGAGATAAAATTCAAAAGCATAACATTTACCATTTTAAAGTGTATTCTTCACTGGTTTTTAGTATATTTACTATGTATGTGGTGCATATGTCACCACTGTCTAATTCCAGAACACTTCCATCACAACCTATTAGTTCCAGTTCTCCCCTCCCCTTATTCCCTGGCAGTCATGAATCTACTTTCTGTTTTTATGGATTTGCCTATTCTGGAACATACCGTATAAATGGAATCATATAATACATGACCTTTTGCTTCTGGCTTCCTTTAATCTTAGAGTAGAACGTTTTCAGCGTTCACTCATGTTGTAGCATGTAACAGTACTTTATTCCTTTTTATGGCTGTGTAAGAGGCTCTTCCACATTTTAAGTATCCGTTCATCAATTGATGGACGTTGGGTTTATCCTCTTTGGCTGTTATGAACAATGCTGCTGTGAATATTCATGTACAGGTCGTGGTGTGAACATCTGTTGTTAGTTCTATCGGGTATACCGCTAGATGTAGGATTGCTGGGTAATTGTATGTGGAACTGTTTGAGGAACTGCCGAACTGTGTTCCGCATTAGCTGGACCATTTTACATTCTCACCGGCAGTATAGGAGGGTTCCAGCTTCTCTGCCTTCTTGCCAGCACTTATCATCTTTTTTTTTTCTTTTTCTTATTTTACTGTAGCCATCCTAGTGGGTGTGAAGTGGTATCTCAGTGTGGTTTTGATTTCGCATTTCGCCAGTGACTAATGATGTTGAACATCTTTACATGTGCTGTTGACCATCTGTGTATCTTCTTTGGAGAAATGTCTCTTCAAAAGTCTTTTGCTTGTTTTTGAATTAGGTTATTTGTCTTTTTATTGTTGAGTTGTAAGAATTCTTTGCATTTTCTGGTTATTTGATCCTTGTCAGATAAACGATCTGCAGACACTTTCTCCCATTCTGTGAGTTGTCTTTTCATTCTCTCAGTACTGACCTTTGACACACACAAGTTTTTATTTTGATCAAGTTCAGTTTATCTATTATTTCTTAATGCTTTTTGTATCATATTTAAGAAAGCTTTGCCCAACCCAAAGTCACACAGACTTTCACCCGTTTTCTCTAAGAGTGTTACAGCTTTTACTCTCATATTTAAATCTTTGATCCATTTTGAGTTACATTTTTGTGTGTGTGTGTGTGAAGTTGGTGTTCCAAATTCATTCTTTTGCATATAGATATTCACTTGTCCCAGTAGGAGGCACTTGAAAAGACTGTTTTTTTGCCCCCATTAAATGGTCTTGGCATCCTTGTGAAAAATCAATTGACCATAAACGTATGGGTTGTAAATACTTTCTTTTTAAATACTTGGTAAATCTACACTATGGTAAAACCATTCCTGGTAAGTGAGATGTGTCTGTATTACGGCACTGTGAGTTTGGGCTTGCTTGTTGTCATAGCAAAAGCTGCCTTAACCCAGTATTCACAGATGTTCCGAGTTATTTAGTCTTGTGTTATGCAGCATTTGTTTATCTGAGAACAAATACATAAATGGTAAGTTGAATACTAATATTAACTAATAGCATTTGTTCAGTAGGGCTGAGTTACACAATTTAGAATGCCATCATGAAGTTCAGAACTTCAAGGAATATATAACTGAGGCTGGCAGAGTGATCAACCTAAAGGCATACAGCTGGTGAGTAGCACGGCCAGGATTATGAGCTGAGTCCTGCTCCCATGTTCTTTCTCTAATGTGCTACGTAACTATGATGTAAGGTGTTGTCTGAGATGGTCTCAGGAGACAAAAGTCCAGGCTAATTCTGGCCCCAGTTTAAGAGCAGGTGGTTTTCAGTAGATGACTGTGAAATTATGGTTTAGTATGAAGTCCTCTTCTCTGACACTATCAGGATTGGCGTTTGGTTGATTAAGAAAGTCAGTTTAAACAAGTATTCTTTAAGGAATGGTGCATATAGTTCTTAGCATTTTATTTGAAAAAAAAGTATATATATATATATATACACACGTACATTTATTTTCCGTTGAAGTAGTGCCAGGCTCTATTCTCTGACAGCTGGTCTGCTGATTAGATTTCTAAGTTGTTGGGGCGCCTGGATGGCTCAGTCGGTTAAGCATCTGCATTCAGCTCAGGTCATGATCTCAGGGTTCAGGGATCGAGTCCCACATCAGGCTCCCTGCTCAGCAGGGTCTGCTTCTCCCTCTCCCTCTGCCCCTGCTCATGCTCTCTCTCTCTGTCTCAAGTAAATAAATACAATCTTTAAGAAAAAGATTTCTATGTTGTCTTTTTTGCATTCAGTTTCAGTTTCTTTAACTGAATTGAATGAGAATCCTGTGATCACCCCCTCCCTACCTGGTACATGGTCATCTCACCTATACCTAATTTAGCACAAATTTTCTTATTGATTTCTTTGTATCAGGTCTTTCCAAAGTACCTGCCTTAGTTTTCATAAGAACAGTGATCTTTTTGCACTCATATTTTGTTGGTTTACATAGTGTTTAATAAAATTATATAATTATGAAGTAAGTGTAAGTGGCCTTAACTAGTTTGGGAATCATCACGTCTGATTCTTGTCGACTAAACAGCTCAATGAGTAGCAAAGTCATGGGTGAAGTAGATAGTAATTTGCTGCCTCTAAGCATATTAGCCTACCAGGGGCATCACAGTGTTCCAGAGGGGAAACAGAGCATAGCTAATCCTGTGAGACCAATACTTGGAAATTGATTATGCAAGATTTGGAACATCTGCTCAATGGAACACTCAACATCCACATAAAATATTAATAGAAATGTGTTTTATGAAAAGACATTGAAGTTGTATTTTTAGATGGAAAATAGCAGTTTAGAAGAGCATGAGTATTAAGCTTCTGTGTGTGTGTGTGTGTGTGTGTGTGTGTGTACATACGTGTGTGTACACACATAGAGAAGGTCTGGGGTTTCCATTCAAGATGGTGGCATAGGAGGATCTTGAACTCATCTCTTCCGACGGATACACTGAATCTATAGCTCCATATGGAAAATTTTCCTCTGGAAAAAAACCCTCAAACTAGCTGAGTGAGTCCTACACATTAGGTGAATAAGAAAAAAACCTACATTGAAGTGAGATTCAATCCTGCCATATACCCCACCCCTGGCACAGCGACCCACGATTGGGAGGGTACTCACAACCCCAAGCTTCTCCCTGAGGAGCAAAGGGTTTGAACCCCACATCTGATGCCCCAACTTTTAAGACGTGCATCTGAGAGACAAGACCCCACAACATCTAGCTTTGACAGCCATCAGGGCTTGCATGCATGAGACCCACAAGGCTATAGCAAACCGAGAAACAGTTCTTAAAGCAGTTGCGTGAGTGGACTCAACCACCTCAGAACTCAGCACAGAAGCAGTGTTCAGCCTTTCTGTAAAAGAGGCTCATTTGCTTATCTCTAAGCCCTGAGGGACAGGCATCTAATTTAACATGCATCTGGGGGCCTAGTAAGGTATTCTCCAAAGATGGAGCCGGCAGGTGCCGTCTTTGCACTCTCCCTCTCCCTCGCTCCTGCTCGCTGGTATCTCCTGGAAAGGAGCTTGTATGCTCATATGATGCCCCAAGTTTTGCATTTGCTACCTAGGGAGTACTTCTAGATCACTTGGCTCCAGTGGCCAGCAAGAGTTATATTCAGGGGAGTGAGTATTGCAGTATTTACAACAGCCAAGACTTGGAAATAACTTAAGTGTCCACCGATGGGTCGATGGATAAAGAAAATGTCATGTGTGTATACAATGGAGTATTATTCAACCATAAAAAGGAAGTCTTGCCATTTATAACAACATGGATGGACCTTGAGGATATTATATAGCTAAGTGAAATAAATCAGACAGAGAAAGACAAATACTGTATGATCTCCCTTCTATGTGGAATCTATAAAACAAAACGAAGTCATGGAGAACAGATTGGTGGTTGCTAGAGGCGGTGGGGGTGTGGAGGGAATGGATGAAGGGGTCAAATGGTATAAACTTCCAGTTAATAAGATGAGTTCTGGGGATGTAATGTACATCATGTGACTGTAGCAAATAACACTGTATATTATTGTATATTTGAAAGTTGCTAAAACTTATAAAGAGTTCTTAGCACAAAAACAAAAATGTGTGGTGATGGATGTTAACTAGTCTTATGGTGATGATTTCACAATAGATAAAAATATGGAATTGTTATGTTGTACACCTGAAACTAACATGTGTCCATTGTATCTCAATTTTTTAAAAAGTAATTTATATTTTAAAGAGAAAGACCAGGGAACCTGGGTGGCTCAGTCGGTTAAGTGTCTGTCTTCGGTTAAGGTCATGATTTCAGGGTCCTGGGATCAAGCCCTGTATTGGGCTCTGGACTCAGCGGGGAATCTGCTTCTCCCTCTGCCCCTTCTCCCACTTGTTCTTTCAATCTCTTGTCTCTCTCCCCCCACCCTCCCTCTCAAACAAATAAAATCTTTAAAAAATAAAAATAAAAAATAAAGAGAAAAACCAAAACAAAGTCTGGAAGGATGTGAATCACAATGTTAAATAGTGGGAAAAAAACATTAATAGTGCTTAACTGTAGACCATCAGAGAGTGGGTGATTTTTTTTTTACTCTCTTTTATATAATTAATTCTTTGTTGGTTGAAAGTTTGACACTGAACATTTGTTACTTTTAAAATTAAGAAAAAGCTGTTTCTGTTTTGAGAAGAGCCTGTTTGAAATGTATAATTAAGAAAAAATAAAATGCCTTGTAGAATTTAGGCAACAGGAGAGAAGGCTTTTGGTTAGGGGTCCCATTTCCTGAACCCTTATGAAGTGAGCAGACCCCCTGATGTCCCTGTGTGTACTCAGAGGTACTTTTCCCCTGCAGTAATATAGCTTCTTAAATGAATAGAATGGCGTTTCTCTCTTATTCTTTCTCTGATTTTATTTTTATATGGGAAATGTGATATCAGTGCAATCATTTTTTTTTTCTGGTTTGATTTTCAGGAAGATTTCGATGTCGATCATTTTGTGTCTGACTGTAGGAAGCGTGTCCAGCTGGAGGAACTGAGAGGAGATCTGGAACTCTACTATAAACTTCTTAAAACAGCCATGGTCGAGCTCATCAACAAGGATTATGCAGATTTTGTCAACCTTTCCACAAACTTGGTAAACTGAAATTCACAAGTCCTACACACACACAGACACACTTTCTCATTCATACTTATTTAAAGTGCACAGTGTTTTTAGAAACCTTTCAGTTGATGCCCGCCCCCCCCGCCAGAAACTTGAAGACATTGCCAATCTCATTAATAAAATAACTAAACTTTTTAGAATACATTTTTTTGGTTTTAGTTTTTATTCATTTAAGGCTGCTTTAGCTTAATTATGTTTTGAATTCTTAAGTCAATAGTGAGAAGTAAAGGATAATAATAACTGAGTGGTTGTTTTGTTAGTTGCTAAGTGATTACCCTGAAATCTTCCTTGGTTTAGACTAATTTGCAGGAGCAAATATCAACTACTCTTAAAGAAATGTTTAATTTACTCCCAGGTATATGTATTAGCCAGAGCTAGGTTGAGGGAACATTGGCCAATATTGATATTTAGAAGGTTTGGTTTTATAAAAACGTAAGAATGATTTGTAATGAGCATATCAGTTGTTTGTAAAAACCATTTAGAAATGTTGAGTTTTACTACCTGGCAGAAAAGTCTCCTTGTTGATGTTTCATTTTGTTTTAAATCTGTCCAGAGAAGCACAGAAAGTAGCAGCTCCATGGGAATTTCAAGAAGCATTAAAATTAATGAGGTATAGTTGCTTTGGGGAAATATACCACTAAGATAAAAGTTCCAGTAGGATTAGAAACCTAGAAAATTTCATTTCTGTTCTTTTTAATTTGAATTTTTCTCAAGGGTTATAATAATGTTTAGGAGAGACATAGCCCATCAGACTTTCACATCAGCTGCCTGAGTATCATAAATTACAGACAGAGAGCTGTTCACCTTCCGTGAAAATTTTTCACATTCATTTAAAATGTTATCTAAAGGCAAATTGTTCCTAAGGAGGCTTTCATTTATCATGACTTCCCTTATTTTTATAGTTTCATGTGTATCAACCGATTTTTTTCATATTCTGTGAGCAACGTTAATGGCAAAATAACATTTCTGTTGTTTAGCTAGTTACTTAGCAAAATATGGTTGTACCAAAAAAATAACTTAAGCCTGGTACTGCTTTGATCATTAAACAGATACGTCACTATTACTCCTGATTGTGATGTGTTTGTGCCAACCTGATTTTGCCTTTAGGTCGGCATGGACAAAGCCCTCAATCAGCTTTCTGTGCCTTTGGGACAGTTACGGGAAGAAGTTCTGGTAAGTCCCCAAATGATATAAAACAATCTACTGTGAAACATGTTGGCCTTGTTGGCTTTTCTCCAAGAATTCCTTTCATCTGTTAGGTTGGTGGTGGTGGTGGTTGTTTTTTAATGGTTCATGATTATAGTATTCACCTTCAGAAAAGTTGTAAATGATTTTCTATTTTTGCATATGCTATTACAACCTGAAAAATATGTTCGATTTGAAGAAGACAGATTCTCAGAGTAGACAGCCTTAAAATGTCAGGGGAGAGGAAGCGTATTTCCAAATTCAGCTTATTATGCCACTTTGCTCATATGTAAGTGGTTTCCAACTTATGAATGACTTGTATTTTAACAATTTTTAATCTTGTAAGTATTCCCCTCCCACTCCCTCCCCCTCCCCGCCCCTCCCCCCGGGTAATTTACATGCGGTTAGGTTCCTAGACTGGTATACGAAAGCTATGTAATCCCTAATGTAGCTGAAGGATAATATAAATATAATGTAATACCTAATAAATATTACATTTTAATGTTTTGCTCAGAAAATCTCTGCTGTGGGAATGAGACTCCCCACCTCTAAGCCATTGGGAATAGGAACTCCGCCTGGCTGAACAGTGGAGGGGGAGTTTTGGCATCACTTCCAACGGAAAACTGTGCTGCCCTGTCCTCCCCACCTCCCCCCATCCGTGTCTGGTGCCCTGACTTTCAGCCGCCGTCCGTTCTGATGCACTGTCGTAAACTTGGTGCACGACACCATCCTTCCTTGTGTGTCTCCTCTAGCTTGAGTGGCCTTGTGCATCTAGCCCCTAAGACAGTGCCTGCAACCTAAGGAGAGAATATAAGTAGAAGATAATTTAAGGGAAGACACCGTGCATGGTTAGAGCCGAGAAAATGCAGAGTAACAGAAATGTCGGTGCTGAGAAGCCCCATGGGAGGGGTGGGCAGGAAAGAATTTGTGAAAGAGGTAAATCTTGAGCTGTGCCTTGAGCCAGCCAATACTTGCCATTGTTTATGTCTTGTTTGAATTTTACAAAATCTTATTAAGGTACTTGTCCTTGGGACAGAAGAGTGATTTTTGTGGTCCGCTGTTGGATTCCACACCAGCTGCTGTGTGGCTCTCCCGCCTCCTTCTTGGTGTGCCTCTTCCTCCCGCAGCCTTGTAGCGGTGCTGTTTCCTGAGCCCAGCCTTCCTTTGGCCTCTCGAAACCCCCTCCCTAGAGGCAGATTTGCTCTGCTGACTGCTGCGCGGCTCGCACAGGCTCCCCTCCAGCCTCGCCCCCTGCCAGCACCGTATCCCATCCCTTTTCCACGGCCTGTCTTTATAGCCACAGGCCTGACCTGCCTTTCTGGTCCCAACTCATGAAGCTACTTTGTGAGATTCTAAGACCACTGAGGGATACGACTGTTTCTCTCTTCTTCACTGTATCCCCATGGGCTACCACAATACTGACGTCCAGGAGGTATTTCCTAATGTTGATGGAATGAATTAATTCACCTTCCTGTAGAAGTTTTGTGATATGTCCACTTTATTCTAGTTGTTTCCATTAACCTTTGTTTTGGCCCTAATTCCTAATTATTTATACTTGCCTTCATTCATTAGCTTCTGGACATGTTTCTCCACCTATGCGCTTTCTCCCTTTTTCTGGCCTTCTGTTCTTATTTTTTGATTCCTAATATTTCCAAAACAACATTTCGTCATGATGCATCAGTGCTTCAACATTCTTTAGTTCTCCAAAATGTGCAGAATCTAAAGACCTCATCTGAGTGAAGTCCTCCTAAGTTGATCCTCCCTTCCTATTTGTACTTCTCTCCAGAAGGAAGCCTGCAGTGCACATGGCTGTGTGCCCGTCCGACCCTGACCCTGAATTGCGTATGCACTTACATCTTCTCAACTTCCCTTCCTGACCTCGGCAGCAAACAGGCTTTCAGAGTCCGCTTTGAGCCCCATCCCATTTCGAGACTCTCCTGTACCTTGCTTCAGATTATCCATTCTCCACCCTGACCCCTCCATGACTTTCACTCTATATGTATTATTGTTTTTCTGCCCGTGCGACCCTGACTTTGTGTCATTTTGCCCCCAAATCATGAGTACCCTCAATAGCGATTGTCTGGTATTTCGTATTTTTGTCAGTATCTGCATAGTACTGGTGTGCAGGTATTAAGTTCTGTGGAATTGAATGAGATTTATAAACTTGATAATGTGACAAAACAATTTCTACAATTCATTTGCTTTATTGTTCTTTTAAAGAGTCTCAGGTCCTCTGTCAGTGAAGGAATTCGGGCAGTAGATGAACGAATGTGTAAACAAGAGGACATAAGGAAGAAAAAGGTATCCTCCATTAGATTTCTTACGCTGCATGCCTCTCGTCTCCTCATACTTGTCAACACTATTCAACTTTTTTCCAAAGCTCTTGTGCATGTGCGTTGTACGCGTTATAATGTCACATTATCTACTTGAAATAATAAGAATTTTAGAGTTACCCACGTGGTCTCAAGATCACTCACTTTTTCCAGAACAAGAAACAGTAATAACTGTTGTCGGTGAAGCATTTGACAATTTAACCACCATATAAATTTTCAGCGCCCCTGTAAAGAAAATATGCCTGTTTTAGAGAGTAGGATAGAAGTGGGCTTTCTAAAGTAAACTCAGCATTCTGCAGGTTTGTTGTTTTAGAAAAAGCAGTATGTTGCTCTCTCATTCTGCCATGTTTGTTTCTTTTTTTGTTTCCCTCCTTTACATATACCTCTGCATGCATTGCCTTTATTGTTCAGTGGTCCTGGGTTTTCATTTTATTTTCTGATTTTGTTTTCTTTATGTTCGGGTGTTAACTTTTCTTTTATTTTTTCTAATTCCTTAGTTGTGTTAGTTTCAGGTGTGTTAGTTTGTGCTGTGTTAGTTTCAGGTGTGCAAGACAGGCACAGCTCCGTACATCCATGGTGCTCACCCCCAGGAGCGTGCTCCTTAGTGCCCATCGCCTATTTTATTCATGTGTCCCCGATTTTATTCATGATCATAATGATGTAAGGGCACAGTGGGCATTGGGATCCCAGACTTCTAACTCTAGCCTGCTGCTCTATACAGTGTTTTCTATGTGTATTTATTAGCATATTTGTTAAAATCTCAAGGGGGAGAAGCCTATTTGAGAGACCTTCTGTTTAATTCTCCTTTAGACTCCTCTCAGCTTTTGTCCAAAGAACTCATGTAGTGCTTTTCCAGACAAAATGATAAGCTTCATGAGAGCAGGGCATTTTTCTTGTTTTATTCACTTAATGTCCCCACTGTCAGGAAGAATGTCCAGCTCCCAGGGGGTGTTCAGTACCTATTTGTTGAATGGATGACTTCGTATTTTTTTGTTCTTTTAAGGATGAGAGTTTTCATAATGTCCCTCAACCTCTTTGGTAATATTTGTAGTGTAAAAGGTCTTTAATGAATTGACGCTTGCATATAGGTATATGCACATGTAGACTGAGAGGGTAAATATGATCAGAAGCTAAAATTAAAACATGAATAAAGGGCTATATGAAAATAAATGGAGGGGTGCCTGGGTGGCTCAGTTGGTTAAATGTCCAACTCTTGATTTCGGCTCAGGTCATGATCTCAGGGTCGTGAGATCGAGCCCCACACTGGGCTCTGTGCCCAGCAGGATGTCTGCTTGAGATTCTCTCTCTCCGTCTGCCCCTCGCCCCGCACGTGCACACACACTCTGTCTCTCAAATAAAAAAAAATAGAAAAGAAATGGAGTGCTCATAGAGAGATTCAGGATGGGAAAAAGAAGAAATAAGAGTACAGAATATGAGAAAGCAAAAGTCTAGGGTTTTTTTTTTTTTCTATAAACTTGCAATAGAATATTGAAATAGGCTGTTCTAGAAAGCCAGAATTAAGATTTGCATTCTTGAGAATTCCGTGTTTTGTAGAAATATCCAAAATGTAGGATGCTCTATATATTCAGAGTTGACTTTTGGTTTTATATTTTCCTGCATTTAGCATGGGAAATAAAGATGATTAAGGTTAAAGATGGTAACTTTTTTTGTTTGCTTAATTTTTATTTTTATAGATGTGTGTGTTGAGGCTTATACAAGTTATTCGATCAGTTGAAAAAATTGAAAAAATCTTAAATTCTCAAAGTTCTAAAGAAACCTCTGCACTAGAAGCAAGCAGGTAAGCATTTTTTTTACTAAGTAGCACAAAAATTAATACTTGACATCCAGTCTAATTTGGGGTTTTTTTTTAGTTAGAATTCATTTCTGAACAAGAAGAAAATCCAGGTCTGTGCCTTAGTGTTTTTGTATGTAGCTCCAGGAGAGTGGAGCGCATAAAATGGTAAAGTTTATAATATGTCCCTATAAACCCTTTGGTTATAGGCCACAGTTCCCAACACGTCACCTTTCAGGGGGTCAGAGGCAGTGTGCTTCCAGTGGAAAATTTTTATATTTGGAATTACCTTCCCTGAGGACTAGCAAAATCCTGTTGATCTTCAAGGTGTCCCATTCATCTTTCTTAGATTTTTTTTTGTAGACATGCCCAGAGTATTACAACATTATCAACATTATATCATTATGAAACAGTATACGACACGTTTAGTTGAAATTTATAAACAGGAAAGAAAAAGCGTATGAAATGAGACAAAGATGATGGCTCTCTTTGTTATACTGTGACTGTCTTATTCCCTTCCTGGTGTGAATTTCCGATCAGCCACGTAGATGAGTGACTCAGAAAATGAGTTATTAGATCGTGTTAAGGCCAGTGGGATGCAGTATGGTGCAGTGGGGAGAACACAGGCTTGTCCTGCATGTAGCAGCTGGGCCACGTGAGTCAAGGTCGCCCGGTGCCCTGTGTCCTCTGTAATGTAAAGCTAACAGTCACTCCACCTGCAGGCTTGTCTCGACCACTGAGATACACTCAGCCGTACCTGGCATACACAGGCCCTCATACGGGTCAAATTTCGGTCTAACGGGCTTTTCTTAAAATCACATTGATAGCTGTAATATTTTTCCATGAGTAATATTGGATAAACTGCTGCAAAACCAACCAACCAAATCCAAATTGAATGGGCCCATAGTTCAAAGGCTTGGTCATCCTTTAAAGGCATGTTGCATTTCTTAATTTTAGGAATTAAGGTTTTTGATTTGGAAGGGACTTTAGAGACCATAGGCTCCACACCTCTGATGATGTAGATTAAGAACGGAGACATCCCAAAGGAAGCGATTCTCGGGTCCGAGGTCTCTGCCTCCTTTCATATCAAGGCGTGTAACTAAGTGGTCAGTCCCTGCCGTGTTTGTGTCTTCAGCCCGTTGCACTCGTGCTTCTGCCCCTGGCCCCGCACACTTGGTAGAGACTCGGTGAGCGTCTGTTCTGAGCAGTCCGGGGGGCCCTGTGTGTCTCCAGCTGCCCCACTTTGCTACGGCCCTCGGCAGTGCTCACGACCCCTCCAGCCGTGTCCTCGTTCGGCCCCTGGGAAGCCTGCCTTCCAGTGTTGTTCCCATGTTTGCCATTCCTGCTGGGCTCCTCTGGTAGAAACACCTCAGTGATCTCTGTTCCCATAACCATGTCCCCTTGCAGTGCTGTCTTTGATAGACGTTCTGCTGGCTCTTGCTCAGAATTACCTTTGAGGATTTTTTTTCTTGAGAAGAGCAGCTCTGAGCCCTAGAGTAAGGAAAAGCCGGAGTGGCCTCGGTGCGTAGTAAATACATCATGCTTGCCAGGCCAAGAAACATTGAGATAAGGATCAATATGAAATGCACACGAGGTTAGTCAGTAGAGTTAGGGATTAGGCTTCGGGCTCAGTTGAGCCAGGCGCTTGCTTTCCCTACACACTAGTTCGGATGCTTCAGGACTGGGTGCACCGCCGCTGGGCTCCATACATTCTGTGTTTCCTTATGATGCAGGTCTTCCCCTTACTACCTCACTGCTCATCATCAGATGTAGGGTGCCTCAGAAAAGCCCAGAGGTGCTTTGGAGGCTTTATAGTTTTTTTTTTTCTTTCACTATTCAGCTTCCTTTTTTTTTTATTTTATTATGTTATGTTAATCACCATACATTACATCATTAGTTTTTGATGTAGTGTTCCATGATTCATTGTTTGCGTATAACACCCAGTGCTCCATGCAGTATGTGCCCTCTTTAGCTTCCTTTTGAGCAGTGTTGACACTTTATAATAATGTGTTTGTGGGGTGGGAGGGAAGTGCATTCATTACACTTGGTGGCAGATTCACAATGAGTGTTTTCTCACTAGCACCCAGAGCATAGAGCTTGCTCTTTCCACTGTTCGGTAAATGTAAAATTAAAGTCAGCTATTCTGAGGTATTTCATTTATTGCTGCTAGAGGGCCAGTTTTATTTGATTGAGGAGAAAACAGTGGTTGGTACTTCAGAAGAATTAGAGGTGTTTTAGAGGGAGGGAGAATGAGGCAGGCGGAGAAGAAGAGGATTCATGTATGAATGATAGGATAGGGCCAGAGAGAGAGAAGGGGGCTAGAGATGAAGAAGGTCACGAATTGGAGAGCCTGAGGAACGTGGTGGAAACACACAGTTGGACCCACACTGACCTAGAACAGCTCCTGTGGCCGGGGTCGGGCAGCGTCCATGCTTCTACGGAACGACCCCTCCCCCCCCGCACCTGGAACCTGCTGCACATATAGCTTGTCCTGAAAATTGATGGCACGCGGGTGCAGGTGCGTTAGCTCCGTAAGGGGGGCCCTGGAAAAACACTGTGAAGAAAGTTACAGCACAGGGGGCGCTAAAGTCTCACCGTTGCTAACCGGGTGATGTGGTCTCTCAGAAATTAAACAACTTCGGGAACTACATTTCTACAATTGTCTCTACTAGCCCACTTTGGACTGGACAGATTTTGGAGAGAATTGCCACAGAATTTAACCAGCTACAGTTTCATGCTGTTCAGAGCAAAGGCATGCCTCTTCTGGACAAAGTAAGACCGGTAAGTGTTGATTTAGATTTTCAGTTTGCTGTTTGCGAATTTCCTGGATGATTTTGGTTTAACCCAGCATCGCCCCTGATAATTGCTGCTCTACAGGATTTTGAAGCTAGCTTTGAATTTTTTCTTTCAGTTTCTGTTGCTTGGGACCCTGCTTCCAACGTGTCACGCTATGTAGATTTTGTGTAAAGACACAAGCTTATTCTCCAAACTATACGAGTAAAATTAATTGTGAATTCCATGGAACTTGACACATTATATGATGTAGTCAGAGTTCATTTATCCAAAGCCCTTGACTGGGTTTAAATGCACCCTTGTCCGAATTACTCTGTGGCTTAAGAGGAAAATAACTTTTTGTCCTTCGGTAATTGTCTAAACGTTCCTTTGATGAAGCAAAGATTTACTTACAAAGAAATCGTGGGGAGAAGAGATTCGTTGCTACTCTCCAGGAAATGTTACTATTTTAATCTTACATATATTCTGGTAGAATAAGAGGTTCGCTTTATATATATATATATATATCATATATATATATGTTTGAATTTTTAGAAACTGTTCTCCCTGGAGCTTTCTTGACTTGTCTCTTTGTTCTTGCAGCGTATAGCTGGCATTACGGCCATGTTACAGCAGAGCCTGGAAGGCCTGCTGTTAGAAGGTCTTCAGACTTCCAATGTTGATATAATACGGCACTGCTTACGGACCTACGCCACGATTGACAAGACGCGGGACGCAGAGGCATTAGTTGGTCAAGTACTGGTGAAACCATACATGGATGAGGTGTGTGCACCTCATGTTCTTCATGCAGCAGACACTCACAGATCGTCTGTTCTGACTTCCATTCTTCCCTGGGTGTGAGAGAGATAGATCAGGGATCTGTCTGTGAAGATTCTCCTGGGTACTGCACTTCCGGTTGGAAGAAAGGGTTGGTCCCTGTTGGTTATCGTCAGCATGGCAGGAATCAGGCATGCGCTCTGGTATCTTCTAGTGATGCCAGAGCTCGGGGATCGTCTTAATTTCTTAGGGGTGGGGGTCTTGCCTAGGAAGAAGGTATGGATCGGAACATTTTCAGGTCAGTTTTAAGTTCTGTAAATTATATGTCAATGAAATTGCTGAAAAGCATGTTTGCACTGCTGGGGTCGAATAGAACAGTTAGGCAGATGACCCCACTGCGGCACACGTGCCTGCTGGAGGACCTGGAAGACATCCCTGTGAGCATGGAAAGTCTGTGAGGGGAGATGTCTTCACAGAATAGATTTGGCCTAAGTCTTGAAAACTGTGGAGGAGTTTGCCAGGCCAGGAGGGTGGGAGGGAGGGAATATTCAAAGATGAAGGGCTTTTATGGGCAAGTTAGCAGGGTAGTACCTTAAACACGGAACTTGGTTACCCATTGTCCTTGACCTACGAGGATATAGGTAAATACAGGGAGTAAGGATATCCTGCCCCTGAGCAGCCAGAGTATAGGTTGCTCCGTATGGAGTTGCCAGCACTCCACAATTTCCGACTTAGAGAGTGTCAGTTTCATCTGGTTCAAGCTGATAGAAGTCATGAAGCCAGTCCTCAGTGTTTGAGGACTTTCTTCCAGTCACCTGCCAGTGGGAGTGTTCTTTCTGTCCAGTGAGTACAAAGCTACCCACCATGACTTCAGGATGAAAGGCTTCCAGTTTTAAAACGGGACAGTGAATCCCATTGATGAAAGTGAAATTGAAGGATTAATTTCAGTAATCCTCTCAGCTTCATTAGGATTACTAAAAATAAATGATCTGTCAATTCTTTGTGTGTATCCTATTATATTTCATAGCCATCTCTAGGGGGTGAAAAAGATTATGTTATTCTTTATCACTAAGTGAAAATATTTTAGTTACTAACTTACGCCTTTTTCATTGAACTGAATCGAATGTGCTAAATTAGGGAAGTACTTTAAGTTTCAGTGGCATGTTAAATGAACCATGGCCACGTTTGTATTTTAAGTTTGTATGCTTGTCATTCACCTCCTGGAACTCAACCTTACCACAAAAAATAAAACACTAAAGCAAAATAAAATGTGTTTTCTTCCATCACTCTCTGTCTCAACCCTTTCCCTAATCTGGAGATGGTCAAGGTGAAGACGATACAGAGCTGTTGTCTGGGGACACAGTGTTTTGCTTTCAAGCTCAGAAGGGAAGCAGATTGTGTGTGGTATTTCAGCTTCAGGCCAGTCTCTGTCACCCAGCCTTTGTGTCCCCCAGGGTCAGAACTGTGTCCCCTGCTCCCAGGACCTAGATTTTAGTGCAGCTGTTACCCCCTGTATAGAAAGCATGTCAGGTGGGGAGGAGGAATGAGGACGCGTATTTGTAAGGTTTTCTTTATTCTTTTCTCTGTAGTGTGCAGTTCATACTTCTCTTTTAGGTGCTTTAAAAAAAATGCTCTTCCTTCCAATAGGTGATCGTAGAGCAGATTGTCGAGTCTCATCCGAACGGCCTTCAGATCATGTATGATAAGCTCCTGGAGTTTGTTCCTCACCACTGCCGCCTTCTTCGAGAAGTCACAGGAGGAACCATCTCAAGGTGATGGAAACTGCTGTGCTTGCACCTCAGCTCCGTTTAGTAACCACCCGTTAGCTCCTAGTGGGCTGCTGATCATTGGCTGTCTTGTCTGAACTGGGAATGTGGGCACTTTCCTGTTTGTTACCAGTGCCGTGAGGCGGGTATCGCTAGCCTGGGTTTACAGGGAAGGAAACTAACAGTGGGATGAATCTTGAAGGTTACATTTCTCAGACTCCAGAGCCTCTACTTTTCCCTTCTCTACACTTTCTCCTTCATCAGGTTCGAAATCAAGATTCGTTTCCTTCCATTATTCTGATGTCATCATCTGTCTAGAAATACCAATTCAGTTTAATTCAACAAGTTTTATACTGATTGTGATTAAAGTCATGTTCGGTTTTCCCTCCCTCTCTTACTTCATTTCCATGGCTTTCCAGTTCTGTTTCCTGAATACCCCATTACCTTCAACCATCACCAGTCCAGACCTTTGTCGTCGTCTTTTGTCCAGGATAGCAGGCTCTCCCCACCTGGTCTCCCCGGCTCCACCTGTCCTTCTTCATTGCAACCCTTGGCTATCCCATCTGCCCAGAACTCAGCTGCCTTCCTAAGTCTTTCGTGGCTTCTCATCGCTCATAGAGGAACATCCACTCTTCCTTGCGCAGCCTGTGAGGCCCTTGATGCTCTGGTCCTCGGTGGTTCTCCACTGTAAAACTTTCTACTGTGAAACTTTCCCCCACACCACTATGGTTCCTGGCCAGACAGTAGCACTTGATCTTCCCTAACACACCTTGTACAGAAGATCCCTGCCTTCACATTGGTTCCACTTATGGTTTTTTGACTTTTTACAATGGTGTGAAAGTGATATGCATTCAGTAAAAACTGTACTTCAAATTTTGACTGTGGATCTTTTCCCGGGCTAGCGATCTGCAGTAGGATCCTCTCTCGTGATGCTGGGCAGGGGCGGCGAGCGCAGCTCCCAGGCAGCCACGCAGTCACGAGGATCAGCAACCAACACACTTAAACCATCCTGTTTCTTGCTTTCAGTGCAGTGTTCAGTAAATTACATGAGATATCAGATACTTTACTGTGAAATAGGTTTTGTGTTAGATGATTTTGCCCAACTGTACAATACTGTAAGTGCTCTGAGCACATTTAAGGTAGGCTGGGCTGAGCTCTGATGTTCGGTAGGTTCGGTGTATTAAATGCATTTTCAGCTTATGAGATTTCCAACTTAACAGTGGGTTTATTGGGTGCGCCTGGGTGGCTCAGTTGGTTAGGCGACTGTGTTCGGCTTGGGTCATGGTCCCGGAGTCCTGGGATCGAGTCCCGCATTGGGCTCCCTGCTCGGTGTGGAGTCTGCTTCTCCCTCTGACCCTACCCCCTCTTGTGCTCTCTCTCTCTCAAATAAATAAATAAAATAAAATCTTTAAAAAAACCAAAAAAACAATGGATTTATTGGGAGCTAACTGTCGTAAGTCGAGGAACATCTGTATTGTGTGCTTCTGTGTTTTCCCTCATTGTCTCCTGCCCTTCCCATTCCCTTTGTCTTTCTGTTGACCTGTCACTCCACATGAAGCTCCAGCTCAGATACCACTCCTTTTTTTCTTTTTTAGATTATTTATTTATTTATTAGAGCGAAAACATAGGCAGAGGGAGGGGCAGAGGGAAAAGCAGGGTCCTCACTGAGCAGGGAGCCCAATATGGGGCTCAATCCCAGGACCCCGGGATCACGACCTGAGCCGAAGGCAGAAGCTTAACCTACTGAGCCACCCAGGCGTGCCTGAGATACCACTTCTTTCAAGACACCATCCTTTTATCCTGGTGTGCAGCATTAAGCACATCCTCTGGATTCCAGGGCACATTGGCTTTTACCTCTGTTGAGGACTGATGTCCATAGGCTTAGCTTGTGCTCCCCTCCTGCACTGCCCACACCTGGCACAGCATCTTCAAGAGAGCAACTACCCGGTGTCTGCAAAGTGGAAGAACTAATCTGTTTTCAGCATTAGAAAGGCTCATGAGGTCCCTAATCTTTATGAAGTAAGCAAGCAATATATTTGGTCTTGAATTTTTGTTCTTTGAAAAGAAAAATCTGAGGTAATAAATATGCCACCTGACCATTGAAGTACCCTATTTCTACTACATGATTTTAGAGAAAGCCTGGTTTTGCCACTTGCATTTAGTAATCATGAAGATTTTGTGGATTTGGATCTCACATAAGAATTTAGAAGTCATGATGTAGGGACACCTGGGTGGTTGTTGGTAGAGCATCGGCCTTCTGCTCAGGTCGGGATCTCAGGGTCCTGGGATCAAGCCCTGTGTCGGGCTCCATGCTCAGCGGGGAGTCTGCTGCTCCCTCTGCCCTCTGCCCCAACCCCTGGCTTGTGCTCTCTTGCTCTCAAATAAAATCTTAAAAAAAAAAGTCATGATGTAAAATTAAAGAAGCCACAGTTAGGAAACAATCAGTCATTAGATTTGACAGGGCTAGTCTTGGTCCTGAAATGTCAAGTTTCAAAGCTTTGCAAGTTCTTCCACAGTTTTCAGTGTGGCAGAATTCACGTAGAAGCCTCAGAAATTTGGGGAATCTATTTTTTTTTTATTTAAAGATTTTATTTATTTATGTGAGAGGGAGGGGAGAGAGAGAGAGAGAACGAGAACATGAGCGGAGGGAGAGGGAGAAGCAGACTCCCCGCTGAGCAGGGAACCCAATGCAGGGCTTGATCCCAGGACCCCGATATCATGACTTGAGCCAAAGTCAGATGCTTAACTGACGGAGCCACCCAGGCACCCCATTGAGAAATCTAAATTGTGCCTTGGTAGGTCGTCATTTGCCTTAAGCACCCTGATTATGCCTCCCCCGATCACCCCTTGCTTTAGCTCCTGCCTTCAGGTTTCCACACGCTCGGCTCGGTGCTTCCCTTGTCCATTCTTTTCTTTTTCCCCGTGTCGCATCTGTATGTGCCCTTTATAATCTGGCACCAGCAGCATGCAGAATTTATCTTCCGAAGAATAAGGATTCACTTTTCATATTTGCCATCTGTTTCAGCTGTTAATCTTGAGGATGTAAATTTTCTCTTTGGGGCTTTAAGTGATATTTAACTTGGGGGATGAGGAGATCTTGTCATTTAATATTGCTTATACTGTGTGCATCTGTAGTTTTAAAATCCTTAATGTTATTCTTTCCTTCTCTAGATACCTTAATAGAGCTAGTTCTTAGTATGAGGGAAAGTATATATACTACCGTGAAGTGTGGCATTGGGTATGTGGGAAGTAGGCATCTTCTTTGCCCTCCCCAGCCCTCCTCCAACCCACCGGTGATTTCTTATCAATACTGAACTATAGTAAGATTATTTGATATCCCTTTCTGGAAGTGAAGTATAGCTTCCTTGATAACTTATCTTTCCTGATAATTTTTGCTAAGCAGGAAAATTATGAAAGCATTTTTCTGTTTATTTTTAATACCAGCATAGTAAATCCCAACTTGCTATCACAACTTAGCCACAGAACTCCCAGTTTTTCTAAAATAAGAACATACACTGAATTGCTGACCATTGTTAAAGAAAATTATCTTAAAATAGAGCATATTAAGCAATATACAACAATCAGTGTGGGTAGTCATCGAGGTGGTATTTGCTTCGAAGATATTTATGTGTCTTTAAGTTCAGTAGAAACTTAAGGAATCTGCCTTATTTACTTATGTATGCAAGCATTACTAACATAGCACTTACTGTATGCTAGGCCCCAGCCTAAATGCTTTATAGATACTAACCCATATGATGATCCTATGATCCGTATCCTATCATGTCCATCTAAAGACGAAGACAACAAAACATAGAGGTCAAAGGGCCCACGATTTGAACCCAGGCACTCTGGCTCCCAAGTGGATGCTTTATCTCAGCGTTGCTTCTCATCGAAGCCTGTGACTGAAATCCAGAGTCCAGCCTTTTGCTAAAAAATGCAAAATAAAGCATGGACACACAAAAAAACATTAATGTGACAAGTTTTTTGTATCAGGATTTGTGATCAAGATTTTACATGGAACAGTCCTAGAATTTTAGAACTGAAGGTGATCTTGGAGATAGCTTCATCTTCACAAAGCTGTTAGTGATTGGTAAATTAGCATAATTTACAACGCTTTAGGGCTTAGCAGTATTAAGATTGAACACAAAGATTGCTTTTCTTGTGTTATTAGACTACTTCTTTTCCAAGATAGAGTGTAAATATGGTGGCCTAATTAGGGGAGGAATCGTGCCAAAGCAATTTGACACCAGCTTGTTCTCCTGGATGATAAATAGAAGAGTTAGGATACAGAGGACATACTGGCTTCAAGGTGAGACTGGGATCAAGGAGTAAAATAGAAGTGTGGGGCTATAAACCAGCTAATTGACAGAGTTTTTTGTAAAGGTCGAAATAAGTTTTAGGCTGAGGAACTTTTAGTAAAAACACCACAATAGAATTTCGCCCTTTGTAAATCAAAGAGCATAGTGTATCTGACTGAGATTTTGCTCTTGTCCTACAGTGAAAAAGGCAATACCGTTCCTGGATATGATTTTTTGGTGAACTCTGTCTGGCCAGAGATAGTACGAGGATTAGAAGAAAAATTGCCTTCTCTTTTTAATCCTGGGAATCCTGATGCATTTCACGAGGTACCTTTTCCTCCATCATCTTGATTCTTGAAGATATTAACCAGAGGCTTGAGACTAATCATGTTTTCTGCAGTCTTGGTTCTGTGGTTTTTTAAAAAATAAAAATTTGAGTTCGTGAGTGAGCATTTACTTAAAAATTACTTCCTCCAAGTAATAGTCTCTGATACTTTTGGGAATAAATATTTTAATTTGAGAATGTGTAGTAAAATCCAGTCTAAACACCGTTGTGACTAGATACATGTTATTTTCTCACTTTAAAAAAAAGATCCTAAAGACCATTAAAAACCAGTCTCCTCTTAGTTGTTTTCCATGAAAAGTTAGGTTTGCAGATCTGTACTATATAATTTTTAAGGAAAACAAAAGGTATTGATTGGATTGCAAAATCCTTATTAATTTTTAAAGTGTAGAGAGGCAGACAGGAAGTGTGGTGAACCTGGGGCCTGGTGGACTTCAAAAACAGGTAAGACAACAAATTTGGAGCTTTATTATTCCAGAAATACCACTTACCTCTTCTCTTGACTCATTGTATGATGTTAACAGTATGCTGAACAATGTGATCACTTGGTGTTACTTTCAGTAAATTGTGCGACAGTGATTTTTATGATTTTAAAAAATAGGGCTTTTAAAAATAGGTACTGTAAGCAGACTGAAATAGCGGTCTTAGGCATGAACCATTTAAGACCCTTTACGTTTTGCTGTACTCAAGAGAATTGTACTGATCACATTAGGCTCAGGAGATGTTTCAGCTCAGAAATGACATTTTCTCATAGCACTTTGATTTTAGAATTCTAAACCAGTACTTAATGTTGGTGGGTTTATTTCGAGCAAGCATAGCATCTGTCAGTTTCTTTCAAAAAATGCTTTCAGCTTTCAGCATTGCTGTGACATGCTTCTTGTGAAGAGAGAAACATTTTTGTATTTGATTCTTTAAGTCTGTGACTAGAGATCCAGAGTCCAGCCTTTTGCTAAAAAATGCAAAATAAAGCATGGACACACAAAAAACCATTAATGTGACAAGTTTTTTGTGTCAGGATTTGTGATCAAGATTTTACATGGAACAGTCCTAGAATTTTAGAACTGAAGGTGATCAGTGTATGCTAAAGGATTTAGCATCCCATCATGTGCAGAGGTAGAATACGTTTTATCCCAAAAGGATGAATAATACTTTTGTCTCAACCCCACACGCCTAGACCACACTCAGGGGATTCTGTAAGTGTTGCTCAGACCAATTGAAAGAAATTAAAAACGTGTAGTATTGAGTGCACTACAATTCTGGCCTAAGCACAGACTTCAGCATATTTAGGTGAATGGTTTGGTGAGCCAGAATTGAGCCCCTCTTAATTAAGAAGTATATGGAAGGTCCACACAGGTTCTCCTTAGAGCCTGGGCCCTCAGGGCCTAGAGTTACCCACAAGGGAATGCGCATTTCACAGTATCTGCGGTTTTGCTCTACTCACTGACCACAGTTCTGTGTCCTCTGTTAGCTTTGTCTTTGGGTAAGTTCTCTCTGAGCCTAAACAGAAGAGGAAACGTCATCCTTAAAATACTAGCAGTAGTTACCTGGTAGGGTAGTTTTGTGGGTGAAATTAAATAGTACAGTTTTAAGCACAGCACACAGGTGAGGAATGCTGAGTAAGTTTCAGCCGCTGCTCTTCATGGTGGTGTGAGCCCCCCCGTCAGCTTTCGTGCAGTTCCATCTGCTCACCTGGTTTGATTCTTTCCTTTTAAAAATGTTCTACTTCTCCTTCTTCTGGAGCAGCAGTGAAAATGATAGCACTTTAATCTACAGTCTGTTCCAGTTCCAAGGGACTAGGTTAGGGATTCCCTAGACTATGAGAGAGCTGTCGTTTACAGAGCACGGGGTTTCCAGGTGGGCTTGTCACGTAAGACCTTGAGCAGGTCACTGAACCACTTTGGGCATGACCTGATCTTCAAGTCAGGACCTGGGAAGGACGATCTCTTCAGGTCCCTATCAGCTCTGGAAATGGAGTCAAAGTGTTCACCTTCTTTATCTTGATTACAGCTTTCCCTGTATGTTCCCTTCCCTGGTTAGTTTGCTTACAGTGAAAATTCCACCTGTTTGTTCTTACTTTAGAAATACACCATAAGTATGGATTTTGTGAGAGCATTTGAACGGCAATGTGGATCACAGGCCAGTGTGAGAAGATTAAGAGCACATCCTGCCTATCACAGCTTCAATAATAAGTGGAATTTACCTGTTTATTTTCAAATAAGGTCAGTAATTTATTTCCTCCACCCACCTCCAGTCTTCTGAAGTGGAATTTGAATACCAATTCAGGGTGTTGCTCCACTTAACAGCCCTTTCTTTGAGATCATTGTACCACTCCTTGGGAAGCAGAATCTAAAATGGAAACATGCAAGAAGTGTCTTGATTGCCAAAGTTCTGGCTTGCACGACAGAAAAATAATTTCGTAATTAGAGGGCTGAGAACACCAGCCTCGGACTGAGGTGGACATCAGGCCCAGCTCCATCCCCCCCAGCTCCACGCACACGACTAGTATGTCCTCATCCATCACACAGAGGCAGACAGGAGGGTTTCTGGAGCAGCACACTCCTTCCCTTTTCCCGTTCTCACCACCTGCCTCTGTCAAACAGCGGACCGGCCCACATCTGTTGTTGGCTTCTCTGGACAGTTCCTTCCCCCAGAGAGAGTAGGGAGAAGCGCAGCTTTAAGTATGCTTTATATCTGGTTCCATCAATCAGTTTATGAGAATCCTAGTTATTATTTTGGCTTTTCTTTATAATCTTTGATATTTGTTCTCTCTGTTCTGGAAAATGGTGATGCTTCTAACAGATGTCATGATGATAGCACTTACGTAAATAAGGCCTCTATAAACTATTTGGGGAAATTTGGGATAAACTCTTAGCAACGTATGTTCTGCTAGAAAAATAGATGAGATCAGGCATTTTAGCAGAGTTTCTTGAATGAGGTCATGGTAAGTTCCTTCACAGAATGACATTAACTAGAGTGTTTTAGATAGAATGGTCTGTAAAGAGTCGTAGGCTTTTTGTTTAAATCGCTAAGTGCTTTCATTATGATGCAGTCCTTTTCCCTAGAGTTCTGAGGGAAAATCACAGGGAAATATATTAAGGATTCGGTACCTTGATTATAATCGCTTGCCGTGATTGAGAATGTATATAATCATCTTCTGATAATGAAATCACAGTTATCAGAACGTTAGGGAGATGTCCTTTCTCATCTACACTGTGTTTTATGCTTAATTTGCCAAGGTCACATCACTGCGTAGCTTGTCTCTGAGTAGGAAATAAAGGATTTGTTCATCTAAGGTATTCATGGACCACACTGGAAGTAGTTACAGGATAATCAAGATCAAGCCAGGGCAAGAAGCCCTTTTGATTCAGGGGCAGAATTTAAAATAGTGAAGCATTATGTCACAGTATAAGACTGCAGTAGGGAAGAGATGTCTGCGTTTTACCATTTCTTCTGTAGTCCGTGTTTTAAGTTAGATTGCTTTAGACGCCCAGTACATCACATCACATCGTCCTGGCTACTGCCTCCAAACTCTCTTTCTAGTCGTTCCCCCAGATCCCGTGACCCCACACGTGTCGATCTGGCACTGTCACCCCACCTCCTGGACCCGCCCTCCTGGAGATCCGGGGGCTGTTTCAGCCAAGCTCGGGGCCGAGCCAGGCTGGGCCCCACAGCAACAGCACAGCCTGCCTTCAGTTGCTTCTCACGGGGCTGGCAACTGAGCTGAAACTATGTTGAAAGTCAGCCAGTCCCTGAAAGATTTTGTACCTTCACCAGATTTTAACATTAAGCATTCAAAGGGATTGGTTAACTTTTCTTTGTAAACTGTCTTACTTAAAATTTGTGAAATTTTTAAAAATGACGTTTGAGTTACAAAGTGTGGAGCTTGTATTCGGTATGTTTGTTTTTCCATTTTAAAAATAAATTCAAGTAATACTTTGTAGGACTGTTCTGTTGATTTTTACCAGGTATCGAATTGTTTACTCTGAGGGATGACAGAAAGTTCCACAAACATGACTAGGGTCAGAGTTGTATTGTTATCTGATTCCCTTCAGGGTCACTTAAAGGAAGCTAAAAGCCAGTGTGGTGGTATGCTTTGACATGTTTATAGGGAGAAATATTCATATTGCACCACTCTTGGGAACAGGTTTATGCTCCTGGTCTGACCATAGGCCTGCATCCCCATCATCTTAGGAAAAAAGGTAGCACTCCCAGCCAGCACCTTCTGGGAGCACACTTGTACCCCCATACTGTTCCTTATACCCTGCTGGGGCTGCCTTTCACTCATTCTTAAAGGTGTATTGCAAAGTAGCTTTAGGACTTAGTTTCTCATAGGAAGAAAATAAATGAAAATATGACCCAAATCGTGTCAAATTGTCATGAGCCAGTGGCTACCTAGAAACTGGTGTTAGCCCCTTAAATGCCAGAGGCGAAGTTGTAGATCCTTTTTAATTGAAATCTTTCTAGAACATTACATACTCCCAGAACGTTCACGGTATATACTGTATTTGGTACAGGCTGAACATAGTATATCTCCTCCTTAATGACGTGGAGTCTCTACAGCATTGACACACTTTCCCTTTACCCTCAAGTGTGCGTGTACACAAAGTAGAGATGTGTAGAGATGCGGCCTGCGACGTTTCTGATCCTGCTGAGCAGAGGGGGTGTCTCATTGCCGCATCGATTTTATATAAGAGCTTTTTGGATGCTTGCAGACCTGTAGCATGCATGGAGGAATATGTCCAGAGACCCTCCCCAAACCCAAATTTAAGAATTTAGAAACGTTTTATTTGGGGTTTGCCCTTGTTACAAATATTCTGGTAAGAGCAGAATGGCATCACATGTCCACGTGCAAACTACAGCACGGCTTCTCAAGTTTCACCAAAGTGACCTCTCACTTTTTGCTGTTTTGCAAAAAGAACTGTAACCTGTCCCTTCAATCCTGGAAGTTAGCTGCCCAGCAAAGCTGCACGAGGGGCTGGTGCTGGGCTCCTGGCTGGGGAGGCACAGCTCTGTCAAGTGGCCTGGGCAGTTGTACTTTCACGGGTCTTCCCACTTGGTCGCACAGGCAAAGGGCTGTGTGAAGGCAGCGAGATGCCAGGGGTCCTGCTGTGTTTGGTTCTGGTACCTTCTCACACCTTCTCTGGTGCGTTCTCGTTGTTAGCATAAATGTACACATCATTTTGTGTCCTCTGTCTTTCCTTACTACTAAATTATATTTGCTCTTATTGCTGTGTAGCTTCAAGCCGACCTCTTTCCATACCACATTCTAGAATGAATGTGCCACACATTATGTAACCATTTCCTTACTCGGGACTGTGGAGCTGGCTTCTGGGTTTTCCTAGCTGTACACAGTGCCGGGTTAGCTCTCAGGCCTTTTCCCCGTCAGAGCTTACTCTGTATTTTGTATAGATTTTGGAAAAAGTGATTTGAGGGGCCTGAGGCTGAGACCTGGGGCCGGTGTGCTCTCCCCGCTGCAGAGCACCCCTTCCCCCTTCACTGGACGCAGGGTCACACCGCACCCTTTAGCTGCCATTCTCGGGCTCGCCTCCTGGGCTCCCTTCTCTTGCCCCACCTTTCTGCCTGTCACACGTTTCCCCCTCCGTGCCCCTCATCGGCAGCTCGGGGAGATGAGCCTTCTGCAGGCTTCCCTGGGCAGTGGGAGGGAGGGTTCCTTCCGCTAGCCTCCAGGAAGCTGCAGGGACCGGCCAGCTCCAGTGGTGCAGGGCGGCCTCGGGGTCTTTGGCCCTGGGCCATGTCGCACGTTCGTGGAGGGCACAGCTGCTGGCTCTCCGTCTGACGTGCTGTTCTTTTCACCCTTCAGACAGTTTCCTTCAGCTCCGTCTCTGAACTGCTTTTAAAAAGCACACACGTACTGTAAACAAACCAAACTGCTCAATTAGGTGAATTAATCCTGAGCGTGTGTCAGAGTCGATTGCCGTAGGGAACTGGCAGGTGACAGGAGCATACTGGGAAAGGTACGACGGGGGGAGTTACACTGCCAGGAACCAGAATGCTCCCTGAGCAGCTAGTTTAAAAAATACACACTTTCCTGTCACAAAGTCCTAAACATGTGCCCGCATCAGTTATTAAAACAGGAGTCGGGGACAGGAGGTCGCGATGGCCGGCGGGCCAGCTGAGACACAGGAGAACTGACCGGAAGCAGGGCGGGCGCCGCAGAGCGCGAGCGGCCAGCCGTTGTCGTGCTAACTGGCTACCCGCAGTGGCTTTTCTCAAGCTTGCAAACAAAGATACAGAATACAGCCTCCCTGTTCCTTAGTTTGGGGACATTTATTCTGCTGTGATAGCGCGAATGGAGACGGAGTGGAGATACCCACAGTCTCGTGGCCACAAGGGGACGGCACGAGGCCAGGCAGGTGGGACTTG
This sequence comes from Halichoerus grypus, assembly GCF_964656455.1. Taxonomy (NCBI): domain Eukaryota; kingdom Metazoa; phylum Chordata; class Mammalia; order Carnivora; family Phocidae; genus Halichoerus; species Halichoerus grypus. Next base: position 68,094,665 of record NC_135718.1, read on the forward strand.
CCGGGCGTGGCTTCTTGATGGCGGCTTAATGGGCAGTTTGTTTAGTTTGAAAAACACGGGGTTAGTCGTGATTCCAGTCAGCTGCAAATAACAGAGAAACCCTCCATAATAGCGCCTGAATCAAGAGAAATGTATTCCTTGTTCAGTTAAAAAAAAAACGTTTGGGAGAATAGGCATTCCAGGGCTGGTTGGGCATCACTAAGAGCGTCAGACTAAGGGACAAGCCGGTGGAGGAAGTCCCTGGTCCTCGGGAAGGAGGGAGAACAGGTAGGGAAGGGCATCTAGCAGCTACATAAACCCTAACCTGTGCTCTTGTTTTTGTCTCAGATTCAGAGAAATCGCAGGATCCTTAGAAGCAGCACTTACAGATGTACTGGAGGACGCTCCAGGTAACTTCCTGAAAGTGATCAATGGCAGGATGTCACTCAGTGACTGAAGCTCAGCCAGTCACCTAGACCGTCCCATTCTGAGGGTACTTGCACCTTGTCCTGTCATATAGTAGGTTAGACCTTAAAGACCTAACTCAACCTCTTTTTTTTTTAAAGAGGCTAAAAGAAATCAGATTTTTATAGAGCTTCATTCTTTGTAGACGTGGTAGAAATAATGGGATGTTGTTGCAGCAGTAAAAAAGAAGGAAATCTTGCCATTTGCAAGGACCTGGATGGACCTAGAGAGTATTATGCTAAGTGAATTAAGTCAGTCAGAGAAAGACAGACACCATATGATTTCATTCATGTGGAATTTAAGAAACAAAACAAGCGAGCAAAGGGAACAAAAGAGACAAACCAAGAAACAGACTCTTAACCATAGACAACAAACTGATGGTCACAGAGGGGAGGGGGGAAGAGGGAAATAGGTGATGAGGATTAAGAGGACACTTACATGATGAGCACTGAGTAATGTACAGAGTTGTTGAATCACTATTGTACGCCTGAAACCAATACAACACTGTATGTTAACTACACTGGAATTAAAATTAAAAAAAATTTTTTTTTAATATTTTATTTATTTATTTGTCAGAGAGAGGGACAGAGTGAGCACAAGCAGGGGGAGAGGCAGAGGGAGAGGGAGGAGAAGGCTCCCTGCTGAGCAAGGAGCCCAATTTAGGACTCAATCCCAGGACCCCAGGATCATGACCTGAGCTGAAGGCAGATTCTTAACCGACTGAGCCACCCAGCCGTCCCTAAAATAAAATTTAAAAAAAAAACAAAAAACAAAACAACAACAACAACAAAATGCTTTAAGAATATAGGAAACAGACCTTATTTTTGTTTCTGAATAGAACATGGCAGGGGGATTAGCCCCTGGTGATCAGCTCTTTGTATAGCAAACTGGCTTCCATCTGCTTTCATCCCAGGCAGGGGTAAAACATCAGGATGGCCCTTCCCTCCTGGGGGATGATTCACAGCTGGGCTTCCTGCCCCAGGCCTCCAGAGCCCTTGGCCTGGATAGTGAGCAGGTGACAGTGGTTGGTGGGTTCCAGACATGCTAGCTTTCCTCAACAGCCTCATTAATCTCATGTCATGTAGTCATTCCCGGTGGCCACTCACATACTGTACGGCTGTTTCTGTAGCCACACAGATCTCTAGGCTGCCCCGGGAGACTTCTGCTCGTTTCTGGGTGGCTAAGTCAGCGTGGACTGTGCGGTTTTAGCCTCAGAGTTGGTCTTCACCTGTCTTTGCCAAACATGGTCATATGTAATTGACTTCCTGTATATGAGTAGTGTGTTCAGGTAGTGGAACAGAAGAGCAGACAAATGAAACAGGACAAATTCAAAACCAAAGTCGAAACCCTCGCAAGTGACCGCCACTCCCTGCTTACGTTTATTGATGTGGTATAAAATACCTATTAACTGATGATTTCTGAATGCTGTCTGTGTTTAATAATTATCAAACACCTGGGAGGGGGAATTGTGTAAAATCAGAAAACGCGTTGCCACGGAAGCTGTGGTAGTGTGGCTGGATTATGGCCACTTTCTTCACTCCTGAATTACACGTTGAAAATACTCGAATTGAGCCCTGAGTTGCCTGCGATTCTTTCCGTGTCTGTGTCCTCTTGCAGCCGGCAGTTCGTTTTGCCTCTTGGCTTCGCACAGGACGTGGGGCAGCCTGCAGAGGTGCTGGTCAGACGAGATGTTCTTGCCGGTGCTGGTGCCTCGTCTGTGGAGGCTCACGCTGCAGGTCCTGGCTCGGTACTCCGTGTTCGTCAGTGAGGTGAGGGCTGGCCGCGCCGTTCCTCCCGACCCGAGCTGTCAGGAGTGCCCGACACCCGGCGCTGAACGTGCTCACATTTTACAAGGCCCTGTTGTCATGAGAGGTTAACCTGGAGGACGACAGTAGGCACATTTCTCCAGTTCGTAGCCAGTGGTGGTTTCCTTTTCCCTTTGCCTTTACGGCTGTTCACGATCCCATACTCAGCGCTTCGTCTTGTGGGAAAGCGAGCTCGTTTTCCCTCCTCAAAGCCAGAATCTTTGAGGTGCCTCCAAATTAAAACAAAGATGCTCATTTTAATGAAAAGGCGTAGAAATAAAAATACACGCATTTTAATCATATTTGGAAGTTTAAAAAATACAATTGTCGAGATTAAAAGGTAGGAAAATTAATGAACCTTTCTTTCATTTCAAAATATCCTACTTTCTTCCTTGTCAGGTAGTTGAATATATTGACTATCTACATGCCTATGAAAATTTATTAGGTATTGTGTATAAAGCGTTCATACAGCTCAGTGCTGAGCACGCAGGCAGGCCCCACACCAGCATCTCGGTCTCAGAGAGGCCCTGCCTCCTGGACAGTCTCAGGTGACAGACATGCAGCTGGTTCATTGTGTGTGATGAGTATGAAAAGAGGTGTAGGCATGTGTTGGCTCTCAGAAGGACAGCACGAAGAAGCCTCATGTATGGGAAGGAATACAGTCCTAGCTGGAGTAGAAGATGAGCATGTCGTCGTGTTGCTGAGTGTTCTAATGGAAGGAGCACAGGCTTTAGTCAGAATCAAACTGAGGTTCTGCCACTTTTATATTTTGTGACCTTGGGAAAATTAGCCCTAGGAGTCCCAAATTCTTCATCTGTAAAATGGGAAAACAGCTTCTATATGTGGTTGTGAGGAATAAAGAGATATTTGTTGACCAACCAATTGTTGACAAAAATGTCTGGCAGATCCTGGGAGTTCAGTGGAAGCTAGTTTCCTTTTTCCCTTTTGCCTTCCTCTGCTCAGAAGGGTCTTAGCAGACCACCCTGCCCATCAGGCTGTTTCTGAAGACCACTGTGCAGTCGGTTCTGGCAGCACAGAGGGGTTGGTGAGATTCTTCAGTTAGGTCTAAGTCGGCTGCCTGATGCATTCTTACCAGCCAGTAATTCTTATGTCTCTAATAAATTATTTTGCCTTGAACATTCATTATTCCATTTTTTTCTTGATGCCAGGGTACTTCTCTCTGGTTTTTCCCTTGTAACAATACATGATACAAGTAACACTTTTCATTTGTATTATTTGAAGCATAATGAGGCTTAGATTTTGGTTTTTTTATCCTTACTAATTATAATGATAAAGTTCCCAAGCACACTTGGTAAATGATTTACCTAATAGAGTTAATGAATTTTTTTTTAATTGTGATGTTCCAGAAATTAATTTTCGTTCAGTTTAGGGACCTATTTTATTTTTGCCAGTTACTTTTTATCACCAGAAGTTAGACACAGGTTTAAGGAGGATAAATACATGCGGGTTTGTAGCTTGACCTCGTTTCTCCTTGTTGTGCTTCCATTGGTAGTAGTGAATACTTTGTAGATAGCTATCACTTTAGGTGAGTTGTTGACCCACAAAAACAAAAGCTCAGAGAGATTGCTAGTGGAAAAATAATCATTGAAATGGTTTTTCAGCTTTTACTCAGGCCCATCTCTAATGAAAGTGCCAAGGATATTAAAAAGCCTTTGGTAACTGGTAGCAAAGACCCTTCAGTTACCCAAGGAAATGGTGAAGACCAAGGAAGTGCCCCTTCGGAAACAAAGCCTGTGGTCTCCATTTCCAGTACGCAACTTGTATATGTGGTCGCAGACCTGGACAAGCTTCAGGAGCAGGTAGGCCTGTGTCCCGGAAGAATCCCAGGTGCTCGCTTCAGTGTTGCCACAGAAAGCAGTGCGTGCAAAGATCTGGTGCCATTTGGCCTCGTGGGGCTTAGAATCGTGGGGCCCGAGGGTGCCTCGAGAGAACGTGTTCGTCTGCCCTCCGAGGTGTCTCTCTAGTGTCCTCCCCCCCCCACAGGTGGGCTCTCTTCCTTCTTGCTTACCAGTCGTGTCGTGAACTGTGTGAACCTGGGGCCTCTGCCTCCTTTCCGGTGGCGCTGTCACGAGCCCCGAGCGAGCCACGCTCCACAGTTCGATAGCTCTGTGTATTCCGTGCGCCATGATCGCTAACGGGTTGGAGCTTAATTGTCTCCACCCCACTTGACCACATACTTCGTCAGCTGTACTTTGAAAGTGCTCAACTGTTAAAACTTCTCCCTCTGTTTTCCCTGGATAGGGGTCCATGTTTGGGGCCTTTATCATTAATTAAGAGGGCTTTGTGGGCCGAATTTGTGTTTCAGTGCTCTAGTACATAATTCTGCTTTCCTCCCGTTTAAATATTTTGTGGTGCTTGAACAAATATGTGTTTTGAGCAAAAACATGGTCTTCATTGTAAGCTTGTTTTGGTAATGGTTTTCATATTCCCTGGGCCTGTTAATAGCTGTGCCCTGGCTGTTTGCCATGTTGTTGGCTTATGTTACTGTGAAAGCGTTAGGAGTTTTACTTTCTTCTGATGAAAATGACAGAAAGTTCTGAGTTTAGTTTCATCATTTATTAACAATATTTTAGAGTTTATAGATGCAAATAGAATTGCCTCTTCCTTTGATTTATAAAAAGTAACTGAATATATAAAGTGCATATTTATTTCAGCTTCCAGAACTCTTGGAAACAATCAAGCCAAAACTTGAAATGATTGGCTTTAAGAATTTTTCTTCTATCTCAGGTAAAAATCAATCTTTAGACTCAGCAAATCTTTGGGTAAGAAATAATTTAAAATAAAACTTTAGAGACTGTAGGATATATTTAGCCTTTTCTTCTTAGTTGTAAATCCTTGGTTGTTTCTATATTCTGTTCTGAGATCTTAACTTCTCTGAGATATTTTGTTTAATTCTAATGATTTGATTTGATTTATTGTCGTACACTCTCTAAATACTATGACACTGTCTAAATTAAGATTCACATCTGGGCCTGAGTAAGTGGTTACATTCAATCTTTATGTCTCAACAGCAGCCCTGGAGGACTCCCAGATGTCTCTGGCAGCCTGTGTTCCTGCTTTGAGTAACAGGATCATCCAAGACTTAAGTGAGTCTTGCTTCAGTTACCTGAAAAGTGCCCTGGAGGTCCCTAGGCTTTACCGAAGAACCAATAAGGTCAGCACCACTCACTGAAAAGAATTTTGAGGTGGGGAAATATATAGTAGGAAAGCCACTGAGGGAGGGAGTGGTTGAGCAAGACCCAGAGAGAGGTTCCCAAGGGATAGCCTGAGGCCGACCTAATCAGCCTCATCCAAGGAATCTCTGTTTGTGAGAAGGGGATCCCACGGGTGGATGGTTATGGTCAGCTGCTTTGGGAATTGGACTCAGACGGTACAGACTTGTCTGGATTCCTTTGGCCTTAAGGAAAGATAGTTGTTTCAAAAGAAAGCATTTTCATAAAATATCTTTAACTCCTATACTCTTTTGGTCTTTGTATCTTATATTTGAAAAAAATTGAATTTACCTTTGTTCCCTTCATATTGTCCTAGCAAGTACCTGCTTTCTCCTGTTCTTTAACTTGATAAAAAGCTGCATTAAGAATATGGAAGGCATTTATGAGATGGAAAAGCATGCACGCACACTGGTGTTCAAAGTGGAATTCTCCTGTTGTCACACTTTAGAGAATGGCAATTTGGGGACTTCGTTTTGACCAGTGGTTTAGTTTCCCCTCCTGAACTCTTATTTTCAGGCATTTATATGCTCGTTTCCTTCTTGCTACGTGTCACTTAATTTTCCATCGAATTTTCTTTTTTCACAATTGTAGAGTTGGATGTTAGGCAGTTTACTACTAAAATTATTTTCAAGAACTATGAAAATTTCCTAAGACGTTGTGCTGTTTTGGAATGTCCCTGGAGCTTCTGCCACACGTCCCTGGTTTAGGGCAGCCTCTGTGTGTGCGAAGCGTGGGCGTCTTGTGTTGCCCTTCCCATCCGACTCGGTGTTCTGGAGGCAGTGAGGGCTGAACTGAGCTGGAGCAAATCTCCTTTGTGGTTATTCTTCACCTTTTAAAATCTGGGGTGTGCGATAGGATTGCTGCTTCCAGCAAGAGTACTTTGTCTCCTGATTTTCTCTTTCTGGTCTGACTTGAAACTCCCACTTCAAAGTGGGAGAGAGAGACCTATTTTATATTCCCAAATACATTAATTTTCTTTTAGTAACCTACCAACTTTCCCTGTCTGTTCAATACGATGTTAATATATTTACCAGGTGCTTGTCGGTCAGATACTCTCATTTGTTCTTCTATAAAGTGAATGCCAGTGTCCTTGTTTGCAGATGAAGAAACTAAAACTAAGGAAAGCCAAATTACTCACCCTAAATCCTTGCTTCTCGGTCTGTCGACCTGCAGCATTAGCATCACCTGGTGGGAGCTCGTTAGAAATGCACAGTCTAGAACACAGCTCTAGAAATGCATCTAGAAATGCACAGTCTAGAACACACCCCGTCCGCCCTGGTGCATACTTCAGTGCTTGTTCTCTTTCTCTCTCCGTCTCTGGCTCTAAACATGATTTTCCCTTGCTTTACTCCATTTGACCCCCTCCTGTTCTCCAGGTATCTTTCTGTAGACAACATTAGTGCTTTTGGGGAGGGAGGGAGTTTGTACGTGTCTCAAAACCAGTACATCAGTAGCATCTCTTTGAAGTTTGAGTAACTTACTCTGTTTATTTTTTTAACCCCTACCGTCATTATTCCAGGAGGTGCCAACAACAGCCTCCTCTTATGTGGACAGTGCTCTGAAGCCATTTTACCAGCTTCAGAGTGGGCACAAGGATAAGCTCAAACGGGCAATAATTCAGCAGTGGCTAGAAGGCGCACTTTCTGAGAGCACTCATAAGTAAGTACCTGAGAAGTAGGTTATTCCAGGTGTTCTTAGACAAGCCCTGAGTCAGAGACCACTGAGGCCACCGGAGGGTTGCATGTGGACAAGGTGGTGAGCCCATCAAATAAGTGTGTCACTGGACGAGTCGGGCGTAGGCACTCAGTCCTTCCGTCTGCGTTGATGGTGGAGCTGTGCTCACTCCACTCGCCCTGCACCCAGAGCACGTCGGGCCGCCTGCCTCCACCTAGACCGCCTCCCGGCTTCCCCGGGGCTCACACTGGTCCTGTACCTCTCTGGGCACGGCCGGGCCTTGCTGTCCGTGATGCGCCTCCTGCAGGCGTCTTTCTGCAAGTCCAGGCTTACTTTTTCTTTGAAGATCCTTTCTCTCCTCAGCTGTGACCGAAATGGCTCTGATCACACCACGTAATCAAAGGCTCGTACCGGTGAGACCACTGCGGTCTAGAAGAGAAAGCATACATTCTGAAGTAGCATTACAGTGGATAAGTGTTCATGTCTAAAACCCTGCAGCCCTTGAAAGTATAAGGAGGTCTTCAACATCCCTGTGGTTCAGTGTCTCCTCGTTTCTCATTTAATCAACTCTTCCCCAAATGCCAGCATTGAGTTATGTCAAAAGTATATTATTCAATTTTATTATTGAATTTTGTTTATTTTGCAATAGTATTTGATTTATTTCAGTTGCTTCTGAATTAAGTGACATTTGTGGGTTAATTTAGAACATAACAATGAGTTACAGTATTGCTTTTGTGGGCAAATACATTCCAAGTGCCAAGTAACCAGCTTGTAAACAAAGTTTTGAAATGCAACTCATTTATAATTTGCAAATTTTATTGAGAATATTGTGAAGGTAATTAGTTTTATTTAAAAATTTAAATGCTTCCATTCTTTAAAAGATGAACTATTTCTAGAACTGACTATAAATGAATCTGTTACTTGCACTTGGGGAAATGAGCTCCAGATGCTCATCCTTCAAGTAAGAAAGACCATTTGGCTCACAATTTCCTCTTAGTGTTTGGGAGTAAAATTGTACACAAAGTCCATGTACATATTTCTTCAGTTCTGAGGGAATGCAGTGCTAGAGAGTCAAGACCCGCCCTTTGGGGGCTCCTGGGTGGCTCAGTCAGTTAAGTACCTGCCTTCGTCTCAGGTCGTGATCCCGAGGTCCTGGATCAAGTCCCACATCAGGCTCCCTGTTCAGCGGGAAGCCTGCTTCTCCCTCTCCCTTTGCCCCTCCCCCTGCTTGTGCGCGCTCGTTCTCTCTCTGTGTCAAAAATAAATAAATCTTAAGAAAAAAAAAACCTATTTCTTTTCAGTCTTAAAAAACATTGATAAAATTAACCATGGCTGTTTTTTTTTTAATTGGGAATGAATTTTTGTCTTAAAAGTCTCTTGTTTTGGTCCACAAAGCCAGTTCACCTGTTTGGGGATACACACAAACACCTCAGTCTCACCAGTGAGTGTGTCTCATGCCCCAGGTATTACGAAACCGTGTCAGACGTTCTGAGCTCGGTGAGGAAAATGGAGGAGAGCCTGAAAAGGCTGAAGCAAGCCAGGAAAAGCAGTCCCGCCAACCCCGTCGGTCCCAGTGGCGGCGGCATGAGCGATGATGACAAAATCAGGCTGCAGTTGGCCTTGGATGTGGAGTACTTGGGAGAGCAGGTAAGCCCCAAGCCATCATCAGCCTGGTGCATCTGACGAGAGTTCTGCGGGCCCAGCGGTCTCTTGGCGGCTCACCTGAGCCCACACGTGTTGCCGAGGGGGTGGGGGGTATCCACTCCTGGGGCTGGAAGAGTGGGTCAGGGCCCCAGAATACCCGAAGGAAAAGGATAACCAAATACTAAAAATTGACAGTTGAGGTCTGACAACCTCTGCTTGGCTCAGGGGCGCTTGTGTTCATGAGGCCCACTCGAGTGTGAGCTCACAGACGGAGATGGTGTCCTATTTGTCCACCTCCTGGAAAGTGCCCAAGACGTAATCGGGTGGTTAGAATAACTAGAAAAGCATTAGCCCATGGATTTCTCATTGTGGCCCTCGAGAAATCGTCTGAGCCTAACTTCTTGGCTTCCCTGGCTGAGTTTTCTGTTTTCCATCAAACACAGGTTTTAGAGTCAGAGCAGATGGATGAGTATTACTGTACATAATGTCACTTAGGAGGCAGATACGGGTTCTGTGCCAGGCCTCTGTTCATACTGAGGTGACTTGCTCAAGGATCTTGAAACTCCTCGCCCTTGAGAAGCTGGCTTTCTAAACTGTTTAGGTTCGCTGTATAGCGCAGGTCCTCCAGGAAGGTCTTTTGCTAGAGGAAAAGAAGTGAGATCCTGAAATCTCCATCAGGAGATGCTTGGCTTTCTAGCTCACTGAGGACTCTTGCACATCAGGATCATCACTGGAGATCCACATTTTGCTGCTTTGAGGCGAATTTAGAGATACCATCTGGCAGAAGTCCATTGCCCTGTTTCTTTATTTCACAAGAGAAACTTAGAGTCTTTTTATAAGCAAGACAATTTGTTATAGCAAAATGAAGAACAAAGAAGCCAAAGAAAGGAGGGGACGGGTGGGGGGAGTAGCAGCAGGGGGACGAACAGAAATGGCACTGTCCCCAGAATGAGCGGCAGCGTGCCAACAGATGCTATATACTTGGTGTAGATCTGTCCAGATTTTCCTGTGCGTGTGTGTGTGGTGTTTGTTGCTGCTGTTAACAAAAGCGGGAACACGGTATGCCACGACTCGGTTACCACAGTAATCCACGGTGCTCGCTCTGCCACGGCATCTGCAGTTCATCAGATTCTGAGAAAAGGTTGTTGGTGGCGTGTGAAGAAATGAAGAGCTCAGGCCAATGCTTTTTTGAAAACTCTCCACTTAAAAAATAGTCCACTTTATTCTTCTTTTTGTGTGAATTTTCTTTTGCAGTGCACAAAAGAGGCTCTTATGCTGGTAAGAGCCTGGTGTGACGGACTGAGATAAATGAACATTCTGGCTCCTTAGAATGCTAAGTGTTTAATCCCAAAAAGTGAATCTTGACCATGAGTCAGTCCTTTGCTGTGAAGGGAAAAATTCTCCGCCAGTCTTTGGGGAGCGCCCTTTTTCTGGGCTCGTAGAGGCTGGGGGTGGATATTCTGAGTGTCCTTTATAAGGGTCTTTTGTTTGCATTCAGCTGAAACCGAGGGGCCTTTATTCGCTCTCGTGGCCTTTGCAGATACAAAAGATGGGCCTGGCAACAAAGGACATAAAGAGCTTCCCCGCCCTCGCAGAGCTGGTTGCCGCCGCCAAGGACCAGGCAACGGCAGAACAGCCCTGAGCATCTTGGAAGAGCCCGCGGGGAGAGGAGAGTTGGACGTCAAGCCCGAGGGGAAGAAAGTGGCTCTGTCCTCTTTCCAAGTCTCCGTGTTCCAGAAGTGCTTCCGCCGTGTCTCCAGCAACACGCCAATGCAGCTTCTCTCCGCCCACTTGGGTCCCCTGTCACCCAGAACAGAACACAGAAGCCTTTTTCCGTTGTACGGAAGATTGTTTTTAAGACACTTCAAACTTTCTACTATAGTTTACAGAGCAAATTATTTTATTTTTATTGTAAATCTTAGCGTGGAAGAGCCGATTTCTACAATATGATTAGAGTAAATAGAGATGTGTGGCTACGGAAAGTAGGCCCCCTGGCCCCTCAGTGGGAAGCGCGCACCTGCAGGGGTGATCACGCCGGAGGGCTCGCCCTCTCCTACCGGGGCCGTGACCGTGCACAGGGGACGCTCTGAGAGAGGCGGGGCGGGGGGGTGCTCCTCCGTTCTCCCACTGGGTGTTCAGCAAGAGTGCTTCCGGTCACGGCATCGCTCCCGGCGGAGCTGGAACCAGGAGGCAAGACGTATTCCTGAATAAAAGACGTGTCTGCCAAAAGTGCGTGTGGTTTTTATTTGTGGATCGAGTGCAGGTTAAGTGGTGCTCCTCCCCGGTGCCCTGTGGGGCGTGTGTCCTCGAGGGCACCTACCTCCCCAGCACTCAGCGGTGGGGCCTGCCCGTGGAGACCTCCTGCAGGGGTGGGAGGTGACAAGGCCGCGGGGCCCCATGTGTCGGGAGGGAGAGGCTGCAGGGGTGTCTGGAAGCAGGACAACCCCGCGAAGGCGGGCGCATTTCTCCCTCTAGCTCGAGATTCGTTGCATCTCAGCATCTCCTTTGTTCAAAGGTCGGCCCCGGGGAGAGAAAGGAAGAGGGTAAGAGGTAATTAATTAAGAAAGCAGGTCTGCGAGCTAGCAGGAACTTTTTTGTCTTTAGTGCAGTGATGAGGCAGAGCTCGAGAAGTAGGGGGCATGAGAGGAACCCCAGTAAAAGCGGCAAGACCAGCAACGAGGGCAGCCGGAGCTCTGGGCCGCACGTCCCCCAGCCCTTGCAGCCGTGTGGCTCCTCCTGTGTGCAGGGCCTGCGTCTGCGCGTGCTGGCCTTAGCCGCGAGCGCCCACCCTGCCCTGGCTGGAGCGGGCTCCGAGCAGACGGGATAGGGAGTGCGGTCGGACACAGCCCGGTGGGTGAGAGAGTAGAGGGGACTCAGCATCAGGGTGGGACCTCGCACGGCCGCGGGAGCTGGCTCAGCCGTCTACACGGGCCGTTGCCTCTCTGCGCCGTGCTGGGCCCGCAGGCCACAGGGGGCGGTCGGGAAGGCAAGCTGGACGGGAAGTGAGAGAGAGCAAGGCTGACCAGTGGAGATAAACCGGCACCCACGTTTGTCTCTTGCTGCCTCCAGACCCCAAGTTCCGTGAGGGGGGCCTGCGGAAGTTGTGCTTTCTCGAAGCTGCACACGCCGCCGGGAGCCGAAGGAATCCAGCGGGGGGCCTGCCACCCCTATGCCTGCAGCGAGCGTGCAGCCCCACGGGACCTGTGTGAGCCGCCACGGTGGCCGGCCCTGCACTCGCCTCTGCGTGTGAACTTACGACCTTGTGGGTAATGCCAACCTCCCACCACGGCCAGCCTCCCATCCCTGCCGGGCTGCCGAGATCTGCCTGCCTGCCGACGATCTGCTCAGTGGCCCAGCGCTAGTCAACACCAGCCTCCGTGTGTCCCCTCTGCCTGGCTGCTTTGCCTTTCTCATCTGTTTCAAAACGTGGTTGACAGGGATACAACGTATTTAGCCCTTCCAACTCCACATTATCCCCATAATGCAGACGAGGAAACAGAAATTAAGGAGTTAAGATAACTAACAAGCAGAATTTAAACCCAGGCAAGATAGTTCCAGAGTCCAGTTTGTTCACCGCTGGGGTAATTCTCCCTCCCTAATATGAGCATCGGAACAGAGAAGCTGATACTCCAGGATTGGGGCCCCAGGCTCGGCCTGGGTTCAGTAACCCCACGTTCTGGGCTCACAGCTACACGCTTGGGGTCCTGATACCGATTTCTAGGCTGAAGAAACAATCTGTAGTAAAAAGCAAAAGTTCCAGAACACTTATCCCTGGCTTCCCCAGAATGTCTCCGTCATTTACTGTGTGTTAGTTAGCTTTGCCTTGAAGAATCATAACTGAACAAAGTTTAAGGACGAAGCAATACCTTTTTACGCTAAAACTAGAATTATTTTTTACTTTAGAACGTTAGAGTCAAAAAGCCGTCTCAGCACAAGATGTCTCTTTGGCCAATGGGACGTATGCCAGGGAGGCCTTGCACGAGTCGTGGGGGGGCTCCCTGTCATTCGGGGACCCCGGCTGCCTGCCAGTTGCCACCTCCATCCCGTGGCTTCCACATTCCCCGAGGGTGACTTCCTGTGTTGGTTCCCTGTGCCAATTATATCAAATGTGGTGGCTTAAAACGACAAAATTCTGTTACAGTTCTGAAGGCAGAAGTCCAAACGCAGGTGTTGGCGGGGTCCCACCTCTGAGGGCTCTACAGACACAGTCCTCCTTACCTTTCCCACCTCGGCTCACGTTAGCACAACTCAGTCTCTGCCTCCCTCTTCCCATGGCCTTCTGCTCTTCCCTTTCAAGAACCCTGTCCTTGGATTTAGGATCCACCTGCTTAATCCGGGAAGATCTCATCATGAGATCCCAAACTTCATTGTGTTCGCGAAGGTCCCTTTGCCACGTAAGGTCACTGGGCACCAGGCACAGGTTCCAGGGCTTTGGATGTGGGCAGACCTTCTGGGGGCCACCATTCGGTCTTCCCCTCTGCTGCAGCCAACTGGGAAAGGAAAAGCGCATGAAGGGCCACGCCAGGGGGTGGTGGCCCCGCGTGGGAGAGCACACCACACTTCCACACACTCCCATGTCTGGAACTCAGCCCCAGAGGGGCTGGGAATTGGTCTGGCTGTGTGTCCAGGAGGAAGAAAAGGACGTAGATCTTGGAGCTGCTTTAGATGCGCACCTCGATCTCCTGCTGGGAGTCTTGACCAGGAATTCTTTTTTTTTTTTTTTTAAAGATTTTATTTATTTGACAGAGAGATAGCGAGAGCAGGAACACAAGCAGGGGGAGTGGGAGAGGGAGAAGCAGGCTTCCCGCAGAGCATGGAGCCCAATGTGGGACTCGATCCCAGAACCCTGGGATCATGACCTGAGCCGAAGGTAGACGCCCAACGACTGAGCCACCCAGGCGCCCCCTTGACCAGGAATTCTTTGCAGCTCCCTGGAACTACTACATGGAGTTGCCCTCTGAGAGCCGCTCAGCCACATAAGTACGTGTGGAAAGGGCAGCCCCCGGGTCCTCAGGCCTCTCCTGGTGGGCAGCTCGGGGCCGCAGGACCTCGGGTGCTCGGCCTTGCCCTACCTTAAGGCCAGCAGCAGCCCTGGCGGCGCAGTAACGGACAGATGTGACCCTGCCACGGGTTTGTGGAGACCTTCCCGCTCAAGTTCATGTTCCAGGGCTCAAGACGGTGACGGACTGCAGATGTTGAGCGAGTGGTAGATTCTTAAGCCAGGTTTTCGGGGGGGTTCTTCTCTGAAGGCACCGTTGATTTTCTCAGTGCCTGACATCCTTATACGTGAGAGACCCCCTCCTCCTCAGCCACCAGACAGCCCAGACAGAAGCTCCCTGCTGTGGGAGAAAGCCGGCCTTTCCCTGCCCGTGTCCTCCTCCTGCCGCAGGGTCAGCAGCTCCGAAGGAGACACACTGTCCCTGCCCTGTGCGGACGTCCCGGCCCCGCCCGCCTCCCTTGACTGGCCGCTGGGCGCCGCGCTGGATGCCCGCAGAGACTGGTCCGGTGCTCCCTGCCTGCGGCTTCCGGAGGGCCTCCGCGCTCCGCTCAGCCTCGTTCTCACTTTCACACGGAGTCTCAGATCATCCGCAATTCCCACCTTGTCTCAGCTCTCACTGATGTGGAACTGAAATGTATTCTTAATCTTTGAGGTGGGTTTTGATTGTTAAGGAACCCAGCTTGGTGCAGTAACCACCACCTGAATTACTCTCCCACCTTGAACAACTGAACCAGGCCGGGGTCGGAAACGGCGCACCTGGACCCTGGACAACAGCAGTGTTGGATCCCAGAGAGAGGGGAGACTGAGCCCTGTGTGGACAGTGGCCAGGCCCCAGCATAGGAGGACCCAGAGCCTGGCGACTCAGGTTTGAGAGAGTTTGGAGTTGGGGGTGCCAGGGAGGCCAGAACTCGGGGGGCAGAGTGTGTAGAGGAGGGCGGCTCTCGTTGTGTAGCTGGGTGCTGATTAGCCACTGGTGTGGGCAGGAGGCCATGAAAGTGAGGAAAGGTCCCCAGAAAGGAGCGGGTAGAACAATCCTCCGACCTCAAGGGGCCCAGGAATAGTGTGTGTTCCCGCCGGCCAGAATGGAAGGGCGCTGACGGGCCACCAGTAGGGTCCTCGGAAGGGTGTGGCCTCAGGCATGGCACCAAATTAGCCTAAACCAAAGGCTGGTCTCAACCCACTTAACAAAGCTTAAAAGCAAGCCTCAGAGGATAACTTTTCGGTAGACTCAACAGAAGTGCGGAGTAACTTGCATGCAGGGAGGTGGGCTACGGGACCCCCGCTCCCTTGAAGTGATGGAGTCACTGACATTCAAAACACATGGTGTTTTAGAGTCTCTCAGACGCACCCTGAACATCTGCTCATTCTGCAGCTTTAAAAATCACATGGTGGGGGCGCCTGGTGGCTCAGTTGTTAAATGTCTGCCTTCGGCTCAGGTCATGATATCAGGGTCCTGGGATTGAGCCCCGCCTCGGACTCCCTGCTCAGCGCAGGGTCTGTTTGTCCCTCTCCCTCCGCCCCTACCCCTACTGGTGCTCTCTCTGTGTCTCTCTCAAATAAATAAAGAAATAAAATCTTAAACAAAATCACACGGCGAACCTGTGTCCACACAAAAACCTGCACACGGATGTTTATAGCAGCTTTTATTCGTAATTGCCAAAAAACGTTGGAAGCAACCAAGTTGTCCTTCGGTATGGGGATGGATAAATCAAATGTTGGCCCACCCAGACAATGGAATATCGTTGGGTGCTAAAAAGAAATGAGCTGTCAAGCCATGAAAAGATACAGAGCAATCTTAAATGCATATTGCTAAGAGAAAGAAGCTGATCTGAAAAGACTGCATACTGTAGGATTCTAGCTATACGAACTTCTGGAAAAGAATGTCTCTCTATGGAGACAGTAAAAGGATCAGTGGTGTCAGGAGTTGTGGGAGATGAATAGGTAGAGCACAGAGGATTTTTAGGACATCAAAAATCTCACCTACTAGCATATGAGAACTCTGTACTTTCTGTTCAATTTTGCTATGAGCCCAAAACGGCTCTAAAAAAATAAATCCTATTAGAAAAAAAAATCACATGGGATGATATTCAAATCCAAAATCTGTCCAAAGCCTAAAGCCTTCAGTACATGTTTCAGCGATCCGAACTTTTCAGATTTTAGAAAGGTAATGTGGTTTCCATCCTGGGTACCATGGGGCCACATGGAACAGCGCCTGCTAATCAAACACGGGTATCTTTCTGCGGCAAACTGAGGACTCTTCACACTTCCATAAACTGCCATAACGTAAGGATCTTAAGCAGCCTCATGTCTGTTCAGGTTGGGGTTTGCTGCCAAATGAATAACAAACAAATATTGTTTAGTTTCCTAAACTCAGTAAAGATTTGGGCTCTGATGAGCTTCCTGGGTGGGCGGGAAACCACCCCAGGCCACCGTCCCTGCAGGCCCCACAAGTGCCCAGGCTGGAGGGGGTCAGAGCTGCTGAATCATTCCCTTGTCTACGGGAGGAGCACTTTGCAACCGCAGGAAGACTTAGAATTTAGTGAAGAATGGTTGATGAGAAACAGACCCCCGGAATTGACATATTTGTGTTAAGCAATCTGGGAAATGTTGGTATTTTGTATCCTGGTAACATCCCGACCCACTTCCCATTTATAAAGGAGCTGGAGGACAAAGAACAGCAGTGGGTCAGTTGGCAACATGGTGCTCCTAACAACCGCCCAAGCCCCAGCAGCCCCCAGCAGCCCCCCACAGCCTCCCAGCAGCCCCCCACAGCTTCCCACAGCCCCCCAGCAGCCTGCTCAGTGGGAGGCATGCTGCTAGCTGCTTTTTTAAAATAAGGCAAAGAACACCAATGTTGTCTTCCTCTCGTTGCGGCGTGACCGTGCTGTCCCGTGTCGCCGTGAGCAACTTCAAGAGCACGGTTCACGAGTCAGGATGACGGCAGCGGTGGGGCCTCAGGCTCCCTGCCGCCCCCATGCGGGGAGGGACATGCTGGGGGTCAGGGGGACGGCCCTGAACCCTTAGCGTGCACACATACATAGACCGCTTCTCGTGTGCGGTTGTTTTAGGGACCACAGGAGAAGTTGTCACGGTTAGAGTTCTGGTTGAAGATGCATCATCCGCCCGAGAGCAGGAATCCAAGAGCTGGTGCTGCTGGCCCTTCTAAAGCCTATGCTGGGCGGGGGATTCGGGGCTGGCCCTAACCCCAGCCCTAAAGCCCAGTGTGCAGCCTCGGGCCCCCTGGGCAGATGCGGACGCTGACTCCGGGGCCCGAGCTCGGCCTGAGGCTCTGCGTCTCTGACTCGCTCCTTGGGCCACGCTCAGCCATGAGACTCCCAAGCGCGCCTGCTTCTGGAATGTCCAGTTCTCCCCAGAGCCCTGGCATCTAGTAGCCATTCCAGAAAGGCCAAACCAGAGAGGAGTTGGGCGGCAGCTTCTGCTCCACACTGGGCCTCGGAGGGAAGAGGGGAAGAGGGGACGAGGGATCCAGGGAGCGCAGAGTGTGGTGGAAGATAGACCCAAACGAAGCCGGGGCCGGGCCAGCGGGGTCGGGGCTGCTGGGGGAACAGAGTCTCTAACAGATGCGGCAAGGGGGGCCCTGATCAGCACCCACAGTTCATTAACACGCAGCGGGCTCGGGACTCAGGACGTCTGGATTGCTGCCTCTTCAAAGTGACCATGCAAAGCACAGGTGCTGTGTCGTATTTATCCCCCCGGGGTCCACATTGCTCAGGCTGACGTTGTGGGAGGTCTGGGGGTCTGGGGGTTTGTGGGGAATGTGCACCCCTTGCCCAGGCTCCTTCACGTTCTGGAAGGAGGCAGCCGGCCACAGGCATTGGAACTTCCAAGCATCCATCCGTATCTGTGTGACGTGTCCAGAGCCTCCCTGTGCGGCCAGAAAGCAGAGGCCGATTTGAGGAAAGGGGAGTGGGGGGAGGTGGCCAGGAACTGAAACGATCCCCAGCAGAAAGCTTCACCTGCAGCTTTAAAGACAGGGATGGGTGCTGCTTGCGCCCCGAAACGCTTACAAACTTGAAGCCCTTCCCAGAAGCTTCCCCTGGGACATTTCATCTTCTCCGCTCCCAGGTGCCAGCCCTGTCCCTGTATGGTTGGTGGTCCTCTGTAATGGATGGGGGGAGCACTAGCCCTGGAAGACGATCCCAAAGGGGAGGCTCTTGAAGGGCCTGGAACGTGGGCCTTGAGGGTCCCCCCACAGTGCCGTTAGGAGACAGGCTTGAGTGTGTGCGCCAGGCTGTTGCATGTTTCCTTTGCTGCTGTAACATTTCCGCAAACGCAGTGGCTTACAACAGCCCAAACATTCTCTCACGGTTCCGAGGCCAGAAGGCAAAGACGGATCTCACTGACCCAAATCAAGGCGCTGGCCAGGCGGTGCTCCCTCTGGAGGCCCTAGGGCAGGATCCTTGTCCTGCTGCAGGTTTATGGAACGGGACTTCCAGACGGGAGAGGTCATAACGTTTTTATGGACTGACGGCCCCTGACATGTTGGTGGTTATTTCTCATTTATCCGTTCAAGGATTTCCCACAGTGGCACAGAAGGGCAGGGAGGCCCAGAGAGGGGAAGTCACCCACTCTGGGTCACAGTAAGTGTTGGACGTGGGCTTCCGGCTCAGCCGGTCCATCTCTGGAACGCATGCTCCTAGGCACCCACCATGCCCCCTCTCACGTGTGGCCCAGCTGTCCCCTGGACCTCGGAACAGGGAGGTGTATGCCGGACCAGCCGGGTGCTTGGGGACATGAGGGGGACACTGAGGTTCGGAGGGCATCGCGGGCCTGCCTCTCGTCCGCACAGCACGCTCGGTCCCCTCTGGACTGTGGGCAGCACAGTCGTCATTAAGCGGAACACGGACGCTTCTGCTCACACCACTGACACCGCACACGGGAAGGACCTGGCTCAACCTGGAAACCGTCATCCCCACCCCCACCCCCGGATGCTTGCCCGGCTGCCGCGCGCCCCTGGGCCCTCGTCGGTGGGCACCGTAGTCCGTAGCCTGCCTAGTAATTTCAGCGTCTGTGGAGGAAGCCAGAGAAGGTGCTTTCTGTATGTCAGGGAACATCTTCACTGTCATCAGCAACAGCGATCTGACCCTGTGTCCCCGGAAAGGAAGAAGTGACCGTCGGCCCCGTTCCTTCCCGGCTGCATGTAGGAGCATGGGGCCTCCCCCACGCACCCACCTGCCGCTTAGGGATGGAAGCGTCCAGAAGCAAACTTCTCCAAATGATGGCTAAGTACCAGCCCACACCTTCCCTGGAAATTCCACCCAAAATACAGCTCAAAGCCCTAGAAAGGACTTGGTGTGTATGGTCTGTCAGCTAAATGGCAGGTTTTTGTTTTGCTGCTAAGTGAAAGAATTTTTCTTTCTAAGATTTTATTTATTTATTTGATTTATTTGTTTGTTTTATTTATTTATTGACAGAGTACACACAAGAGAGAACTGGAGTGGGGGGAGGGGCTGAGCAGGGAACCTGACTCGGGGCTCGATCCCAGGACCCTGGGATCATGACCTGAGCCAAAGGCAGATGCTCAACCAACTGAGCCACCCAGGCACCCCAAGAATTTTTCTTTTTTGTTTATTGTTGCAAGACATTTATTAATAACACAAGGGATAATCAGCCATAGTATTACATTCTAACATAAATTCAGATGCTTGTGTTTTTCAAAGATCACAGTATCCTGGGAAAGAAGACCGGGAAACCAACAAAGGCTAAGGCATCGTGGGGACGGCAGCTCGTCCGCTCACATTCCCTAGCCAAACGTGCACCCAGGGCAGTGAAAACTGTGTAATTGTAAAACCCAATTTCTGTTCTCTGATAAAAAGGAAACACTTTTTGGTTTCACGGACCAGTTGGTCTGTTCAGACTTTTTCCTGAACAGTTGTCCTGTGCTAAACTCCGGTTTTTGGCGCCCCCCCCCCCACATGGCCCAAGATAAACCTAAGAACCCGGGAGGCCTTCTGCCCGCAGGTTCTGCTGCTCGTTAGATGGGAGGACAACGGCTTCTTTCCAGCTCCAAGCTGACTCACTGGAAGGCAGAGTGGAAGATGGGTGACAAATCGGCACTGCTGTGGGCTCCTGCCTGCTTACGGTGACAAGTGCGTCTCAGTGGCGGGCCAGGCCTCACACCGCGCTCAGTGGGTTGGCCACACGGCCCAGGAAGTGGAGGGCCGTGGAGTCTTGCTCGTAAATGGCAAACAGGAACGGGCGGTTCAGGGTCACCTCCAAGGCCTCGGGCCCATCCGGCTGCGGGGCAGACTCTGTGGGTTGCTCTCCCTCGTCTGCTTTTAGTTCCAAAAGGATGCTATTTAGCACCTGCAAAGCAGCAAGCATTGGGGCGGCTCCCGAAGGCCCTCGGGGCCCAGGGAGACGGTGCAGGACAGCGGTTTCTCCAGCCTGCCCGCACCATGCATGCCCCTCAGTGTAGACGACTCCCACTTGGCCCAACTCACATGATAGCTCCTCCCAAAGAGTCCCTCCAACCCACCGGTCTCCACTTCCCACCTTGCCGTCCAGGGAAGCACCCTGGGCCCCTCGGCTGTGCTCCACCAGTGCTTGGTTCATCCCACTAATTTAGCAAGAGGGCTCACGCCCCCCAGCAGTGATCTCCGAGGTCAGAACTGTGAAGGGCCCCCCTCTGCCCAGTACCCAGCACAGTGCCCAGTGCATCCAGGCCCCCCGGCTGCAGGGATGCCTCATTCCACGTGGCAGAGGGACCATCTGCCTACTGCTGGGTGTTCCCTGAAGCAGGCAGCTCTCTGGCACCGGGCACTTGCTCTGCTCTCACGGCCTGAGTCCTGACCCTGCTGTGGGATCTGGGAAGGACCCCGAGGCTAGGCCAGGCTGGGCAGAGCTAAGAACACATGATGAGGAAGGGTTTGCAGCTCTCCACCTGTCCCCGGAAAGCTCCAGAAAGTTCTGGTCACTTCTTTCCCACCCCGGGTGCACACTCATCTAGCCATGCTCTCCTCCCCTCCTCCCCTGCCTGCCTCCCAGAAGCTCCCTCCGTGTCCCTCTGGTCTACACCTCACACCCTGTGAACACACGGGATCTACTCGGGCCCAGACAGACACCGCCAGCACGGTACCTTTCCGAGTCTGAGACTGTCATCACTGATTTTGCCCAGGTTCGCCTCGGCACCCAGCAGGGTGGGCAGCTTGGCCTGAGCAAGCAGGTCCTGCAGGTCATAGGAGGCTCGCAGTGTCAGCTGGGGCATGGTCAGGCGGATGGCTCTGCGGGAATGATGCACACTTAGGGAGGGCCCGGGTGGCTCCCCCTCTGAGGCCCTGGGGCCCCCTCACCCAGCTAGGCTGTCTCGGGAAAAGTTCGTCAGCAACGAAATACAACAAAAAACTTTCATGTCCTTGGAAGTACTGTGAGAAGGATGTACATTTAAAGCAGCGCTTTCTGGGGGTTTGACAATGAATTGTTGCCTGTTCTTCATTCTACTCTGGTTTTCGGTTGGCTGCATTGAAGCTGTATTACCTGGATAATTGTAAACTACTCTTCTCTGAAATAATGCATCGTGTCTTACTAGCCACCTTTCAATGGTGTTCTTGACATAGAAACCCCGTGGAGGGGAGAGCGATGGGAGGAATGTCCTGTCGCTCTCCGTGCCGGCCATGTTGCTTACACCAACTCAGTTGACCTTCCTGTAGGACCTCTGCCTTCCTTTGGCTTCCTGAGAGCCCATGGATGTTTCCAGTGACATGCCAAACCTTCACGAGAGTTACAGTACACCCACGTCCATAGCAGCATTATTCACAATAGCCAAAAGGTGGAAGTGACCCAAGTGTCCATTGATGGATGACTGGATAAACAGAACATGTCTGTCCACACAATGGAATATTAGCCTTAAGAGGAAGGAAATCCCGACCCATGCTGCCGCATGGATGAACCCTGAGGACGTCACGCTAAGCGAAGTAAGCCCATCACAGTTCAGTCATCTGAGGTCCTAGAGCAGAGGGGTTCACTCTAGAGCCCGGAGGTGGAATGGCTGCGGCCAGGGGCTGGGGGAGGGGGAACGGGGAGTTCGTGTTTCCATTTGGGAAGATGAAAACGATCTGGAGACGGATGGTGGCGAGGGACGCACACAGCGTGGGTATGCTCCATGCCACTGAACTGTGCGCTTACAGATGGTTCGCGTGGTAAACTTGATGTTAGGTGTTTACCATCAGCGCAACAAAAACCGATTTAAAAAGGAGCGTTGCCCTCAGGAGGCCAGTGGGCCCCTGAGTGCCGGTCTCGGAGCAGGTTTCCGGACTCCACTGCTCTGGGCCGCAGATGCGGGTCAGGTGTAGTGCCCCAGTGGAGGGGAATGGCTTTCTTCCCGCCAGAGTTGGAAAGCCCCTCCCCCAGGCGTCTCAAGGGGGTCCAAACCCTTCCGGAAAGCCAGTCCCCAACAAGCTCTTGGAATGCAGCTGATTGTGGGTGGGGGAGGACGGGGGTGGGGGGGTGGCATCAAAAAGTCCCCCACCCCCACGGCAGATTGAAATGCAGTCCTCCAAAACCAGTGGGTAAGCCCAAGCCCAAGGAAAGCACGCTCCCCACTCCTTTGCCTCTCCTGGGCCCAGAAAGAGACGATACCTGCAGAGCTAGGTCAGCGGATGGTTGGAGGGCTGATGCATGAACTCACCGGCCTTCTGCTCAGGAACAGCAGGGCCACCCGGCCCCTCCCCGTCCTGTGCCCAGGGCTCAGCCAACACCGGCCCATCTGCCCACCCCACGCCCCCTCCCGCCCTGGGCAGAAGGATGGGCCCAGCCCCCCCACATCCCAGGGGGAGCAGCCCCAGAGGTGCCAGGTGGTGCCCGGGAGCCGTACCGGGGAGACAGGTTCTTCACCCACGTCGGGAAGTTGTGCTGGAAGGTGAGGGCCTCCACCTTCTGCAGGCCCGAGGCGTCGTGGGGCTGGACCAGCAGCAGGCAGGCGTTCTTGCTGAGGGCCACACGGGTCATGGAGAGGTTGTTCTGGGCGTCGCTCCAGTGCTGGAAGGTGCCCGTGCCCGAGAGCATGGGGACCGACACCGAGGTGCCGTTGTCCACCCAGAAGTCCTGCAGCCCCGCCAGCAGGGAGAATCCCTTCAGCTTTCCTGGAGACCCAGAGAGGAGAGCAGGAGGGACGGGTCAGCTGAGGCAGGGGCAGGCGGGTGGGCTGTGGGCTGGAGACACCACGGACAGAGCCGAAGCCCAGCCTGTGCCCCGGCCTCCTCTCGGCACACCCCAGGCCGCCGACCCACGACCCCCAGGGCCGGCCAAGTCTTCCTCCTGCAGAATCCAACCGTTTGAGTTCACGACGGCGACACCAGCTATTGAAGACATTTTCCACACCACCTGTCACTGTAAGGCCCACAAAGGAAACCAGGGCCTTAGGGAACTTAGGCCACTACGAACTGACCTGGTAAACTCACCCCAGATCTGTCCTGGCCCAAAGCCTGCGGTCCGCCACACTCACTGGCTTCTTTTTAAATAACTTAATTTTTTTTTTTTTAGAGAAGTCAGGCTCACAGTGAACTTTAGAGGAAGGCATAGGGTTTTCCTGTTTACCCACCACCCCCCACACGCACAGCCCCCCGCACTGTTGACACCCCCACCGGAGTGGGACACCTCTTAACACTGATGACCCTATGCGGACACATCATTGTCCCCCAGAGTCCAGGGTTGACATTAGGGCCCACTCTCGGGGCCGTACGATCCATGGGGCTGGACAGATGTGCGGTGACGTGTGTCCACCATCACAGTGTCACCCAGAGCAGCCTCATGGCCCTACGCAGCCTCGGGGCGTGCCCACTTCTCAATCTGTGAGCAGGGCCAGCTGCAAGGGCAGTCTCCCCTTCTCGTGTCGGGACGCAGGGCTGAGCACGCATGTCCTGCAATGCAGCCTCCATGTCTCAGGCCTCCGTGCTGCCCGGGACAGACATACGACCTGGTGTGCCCGGCGGCTCCGTGCAAGCTTGCCCTGGGCCCTGCGGGGAGGGGGAGCCCTGTCTGGTGCCCTCCCTCCTGGGGCTGCGCAGGGGCTGGCTGTGCTGTCACGGGAGGAGGGGCGGACGCCTGCTCGAGGCCCTGTCCCTGGGGGTCTCTCCCTGACTGTAGCCCCTGGCACAGCCCCCACCCCACCCCGCACTGTGCTCTTCTCAGTCACCTTGAGAGCTCAGTCACCCATGTTGGGGCTATTTCTGGGAGGATGAGGTGAAGGGGAGTCTGTCACAGAGCAGCCCCCAGGTGCCGGCTGGCTGGGGGTCTGAGTAGAGGCCCGTTAAAGAGCCGGGGCTCCCTTTTCCTGAAGCAGAAGTCTCCAAGGTGGCGGGGTGGGGGCTGGAGGGACAGGTGCCGGGGAGGGGGCTGGACAGGCTGCCTTCCCCGGGCCTGGGTCTGAGGAGAAGGGACTGGTGGACCCAGCGTCCTCTTGCTCTTTGACACTCAGAGACCGTGGGGAGACAGGAGTAAGAAGCCTCAGGGTCCTTCCTGCCCGGCTCCCCGGGGGGCCCTCAGTGCTGGCCCACCAGGCCTGGCCGGGGACTTGTTCATTTAGGGGAAGAAAGGTCTGCATCTCTTCCCACCAGAACAGAAAGACATGAGAATCTGAAAGAGGTGTCTGTCCTGTCCTATCTGCTCAGCTGAAAAGCACAGCACACCATCCTCACCCGGAGGTTAAGTAAATCTCTCAAGGTTAAGTCAACTGGTGTTGTGGAATCTGCCAGAGCCAGCGCCAGCTTGGGATGACTGCACGGCCTGGGCAAAGGGCGCCCTGCTGCTCAGGGGCTCCCAATGCCCGAGTCTCTGCCAGCCAGGAACATCCAGCTGTGCACTGAGGTCGTGGTAATAGAACATCACTACCAAAGGGAAACTTAGAGCTCCCCAGACAGCCTGCGGCTTCATAAGTGGGCACGCGGTGGTGGGCAGGGAGGGGCGGTGCATCTCTGTTTGATGGAAACTGAGGCACAGAAAGGTCAGGGAGCAAGATCAGAGGGTGAGGCATGGTGGGGCTGGCCGAGCGTCCAGGCCCCTGTGACTCTCTAGCTTTCCTTTTTGGGGGGCAGGACTTTCTCAGTGAGCTCTCCTCCTGGGGCTCCTCTTAGGAACGGCGGGCTGAGCCCACTAGTCCCCTCTGTCCTCCACAGGGGGCGGCCACCCTCAGCTGGAGGGCGCCTGTGCTGGACTCTGTTCTTGGGTCTCGCATCTTCCTCCTGCACCCAAAACAGGCAGGAGGTCCTCCACCGTGGCAGTTCACAGACTTCCAGGATATTTTCAGAGTAAGAAAGTAGTCATTGTTTAAACCTCCCTGTCTCTGGTTTCATCTCTGGGCTGCGGGCTCACTTGGTTCGCAAACGCACCCTCCCCAGCCCACCCATCGGTTTGCAGAGCCTCTACCTTAGCACGTGTTCCCAGGACAGTGTGCCTGTTGCGTCACCTTCCGGGGACCCTCCCTGCCTCCAAGGCACACAGCCCCGGCCGCCTGGATGCCCTCTGACCAGAACACTTTGCCTGCTCCGGCTCCCACCGCCCTTCCAAAATCTGGCCCGACCCATCTTTCGGGCTCTGCCTTCCACGGGTCACATCCACTCCGAGCTCTGGCCAGACAGAGCCGCCCTTGCTCTGGTTTCTGGCCCTCAACTCACCAGGCTTTGCTCACACGTTTGTTCTTCCACAGCCCCGCTCCCCTCGCCTGCCCCCAGGCCTCTGTCCTCTCCCCAGTGACCCTCTCTCCTCCCAGTGCTTGGCACCACCAGAGTGCCTTCCCAGGGCGATTTTACCTAGAGCTCTGTAGCTGGGGGCATTTGCCTGTGGGATCTATCTCCCCTCTTGAACTTGAATAGGCAACCTGGGGTCGGGACCTGTGCATCCCTCCTCCCCGGCCCCTCTGGGACGCCCAGCTCAGGGTCATGCACGTAATAAATCGTCAGTGATTAGTTGTTGAATGAGCGAACTATCTTTGCAGGGATTTGGGGGTGGGTAGGGGTAATGACCCTCCCAACATGAAAGTGGTGTAAGCAAACAAACTGGTTATTTCTGCTGGGACATTGAGCTTCTCCAGAGAAAAGAACCCTCCCTCCTGAGCGTGGAGCTCGGCCACAGGGCCGGGAGGTGTGGGTTTGGATCCCAAGACCCCGACTTGTGGCTGTGCCATCGTGAGGAATTCACTGTGTTTTTTTCTAGAGGCAGGAGCACCAATTTGCCACATCACAAGGGCATCAATGATCAGAGTACAAGGATGTCCTGTAGGAGCTGCACATACTAGAGCAGGAGGAGGGTGGGCGGATACTCATCCAAGGAGCCCATTGGGCAGCTACTTCCGGCTCCTTGAGAGCGGCTCCCAGGTACTTCCTCATGTTTGCCACCCTGCGCGTGTCCAAGGCCCGGCCCTGCTGAGCTGAGTGCTGGACATTAAGTCCACAGACACAGAGAACTGTTACCCTCTGGCGCCAGCCCAGCGGCACCCCCGGAGCTTACCTTACCTTGGAAGTGGACGTAGGTGTTGAAAAGTAGGGTGCTGTCTGGGCTGACTCCTGACAGGGGTCTGTCCATTTTCCACCCTGTCACTGCCTGCGTGAACCTGTTGATCTTCTCTGCAGCGAGATCCGGGTCCGTGGACAAGTCCAGAGAGCGCGGGAGGGTGACCGGGGCAAAGAGAGCCAGGCCCTGCACAAAGGGCTGCTTCAGGCGCAGGCCAGGGGCTGTGAACAGGCCCAGCACCGTGGAGAGGAGCAGTGTGGACTGGCCGTCAGCGCCCCCCTGGGCGACCAGAAGGCCCTGGATGGTCTGCAGGGCGGAGAGGACCTTGTGGCCATCGAGCCGGGAGGTGCAGCCCTGGTCCTCCCCGGGGACGCCCAGGAACACCTGCAGTCTGCTGGCCGTGGGGTCCAGCGCGCCCAAGTAGAGAGAGGCCAGCGTGCCAAAGAGAGTCGTTGGGGACAGGACGGTCCCGCTGGCCGTGCTCCAGGACTCACTCAGCACCCTGTACATGTGGAAGCCCAAGAAGTTGAGCATCATCCCCACTTTCGCTGCCCGCATCCTGTCTTCCTCCTCCTGCTTCTCAGTGGCCAGCACCAGATGCTCTCGAAGGGCCTGCTCGTCCACAGGGGACGTCTTGGCCTGAATCGGGACCGGCGTGAAGGTCGGGTCTTTGGGCATCTCCGTGTTGGATTTCTCCAGGTGCTCACAGCTGCTCTTGCTGTAGACAAGGAGGTGGAAGGGGTGTATATACACCCGGTCCCCGGCGGCCAGGCCGGCCCAGGCCAGGACACAGAGGACGGTGGCCCCCAGGCTCACCCCGGCAGGAGCCATCTCTGACAGGGGCACTCACTTCCCTGAAACATCAGGTCACGAAGGGCGACAGATTACCAAGTGAGTAAGTGCCCTCCAGCCAGACTTTCGGCTGTCCCAATATTCCCCGCGGTCATTTAATCCAGGAGAAATCTATCCGAGTCTACACATTTCGAAGAGAAGCAATAGAGTCAAAGCTCTGAGGAAAATATCTCTGTGATCCACACACAGCACACTGTTGCGGGCTGAGCTGGGCCTTTTGGGGGCTTATTTTGGGGTTGGTTTTGTTTTGTCTGATTTTTATAATCGGGGGAATGTCTTGATATGAAGACATTGGTAGATTTTAAACAGAAATACGAAATTGTCCATTACGTCAGGTAAAAATGTACACAAACGTTTTCACAAAATATTGTAAGCGCTTCTCTTCAAGAATATGTGAATGGCTGATATTATTTTTTACCTTGTGCTAATCAGTGATATATGCTTTAGTCAATAATTATGCTCAGGTCATGATCTCAGGGTCCTGGGATCGAGCCTTGGGTCTGGCTCCCTGCTCGGCGGGGAGCCTGTTTCTCCCTCTCCACACACCTCTCACCCTGCTCGTGCTTGCTCTCTCTCTCTCAAATAAATAAATAAAACCTTTTTTTTTTTAAAGAGTAATATGGAAACATTTAATCTTATTTTAAAGGAAGTTTAATTTTAAAATTTTAAAAAAAATTTCCCTTGTTGCCTTAAAGTTTTTAACTTCATATGTCCTAAATCCCACTACTTCAAAATGTACTATATGGGGAGACAGAGTCTTTAAAGAGGTAATTTAGGTTAAACGAGGTCATTGGGATGGGCTCTCGTCCAGTCTGACTGGTGTCCCTTTTAAAAGAGGAGATTAGGACACAGACACACACAGACGGAAGACCCTGGGAAGACAGAAGATGGCCATCTACAAGCCAAGGAGAGAGACCTCAGAAGAAGTCAAACCTGCTAACACCTTGACCTCGGACTTGCAGCCTATGTGTGACATGCAGGTTATCCCAGTACTTGTCGCCTCCCGAATCATGAGAGGACAGATTTCTGTCGTTGGAGTGACCCAGTCTGTGGGACTTTGATAAGGCAGCCTGAGCAAACTCATGCAACCACATGCCCCTGGCTGTGAGTTTTCCCCTAGAAAACCAGCCGTGGACCAGACCGCCAGTCTCCAGGAGGCCTCCTGGCCCCAGGGTAGGTGGGAAACCAGTTTGGAATACAAGACTTACACACACAGAGGTTTTTCCTATGTTATAAACTGGCCTGGCAAGAAAGATGGAACGTGTATTATCAACCAGGAAATGTACGTCTCATTTCCCAGACAAGGTGCCTAATTTAAAAATAGAGATATTATAACTGGGTAGTATGTGAGAGTTCCCAGAAGCCCCTGCCATAGGTTACCCAATCTAGTCCTTGCGCTGTTCAGGCAAGGAAGGAAGTGTTTCACCTCTTTGCAGACACAGGAGGGGGGGTTCTGAGGCCTGAAGAAAAGTTCCCGAGCTCACACAGCAAGCATGTAACAGATGCAATTCAGACCTGCGTTTTCTCTCACCGGTCAGTCCCAGCCCCGGTTCCCATTGGTCTCACCTGGGAAGCCCTAGAGACTGTGGAAGTCTGTCTCACCCCCAGAGATGTCAGTTAAAATGGCCCTGGGGTGTGGCCTGGGAACGGATTTTTCAGCCTCCCCATGGCCTTACCAGACAGCTAACTTTGAGCACCAGAGGCTCAGCCTAAAGCCCTGGTGTTTCCACCTGTCCCAATGCCCCAAACCAGCCAGCAACTATGTCTTACATGGTGGAGCCCCCATGGAGCTCAACACCAGCCCCACCAACGCCTCTCACCAATAGCCGATGGCGTTGGTCTGTGCTGGGGCTGGGTATCGATTTTTTTTGAAAGCTTCCCAGGTGAGTCTAATGCGCAGCCATGGAGTAGAACAATCCTCTGCCCTTGACGTGGGTCTCTAGGGTTGGCAGGAGGATCTCCAGCACCCTTCTCTAGAGCCCTGTGATTCTGTTCCAGACATGAGGCACACGGAGTAGCCTGCGGTCCTGGAAGACAAGGTTCTTGGGCTGGCTCTGCTAACTTATTCCACTGTCCAACTCTTTGCAATTGAGGGGGATCCATGTTCATTGTATGGGTTCATTTGGTTCCAATCATCTCCATGATATCTCCCTCATTTCTGGTGAAGACGTGGACCAACTTAGTTCTTCGTGCTCCCATCCTAATCCTCAGGCATCCCTGGAACTGAGGTATGTCTCCACTAACTCAAGGTCACCTTGACACCACTGTCTTTCCAGCACACGTACGCATACCCAGTTATCCCCTTCTGTTGACACCTTGCACTCCTGTCCCGGGTCTGGTAACCTGCACCTGCTTTCACCTTAAAAGCGTTGTGTGTTTAGTTCTGCTCTGGTCATCAAATACCAAAGGAACTTTGACTTCTGACCTCGGCCACCGCTTCGCCCTCCTCCCCGTGCATTTGAATCAAGCACTGTTCTCATGAGAAGCCACACGACATACAAAAATGGAACAGAAAGTTCTCCTTCCTGTCCAGACAGGCCTCTGTTGCCTGCTCATGCCAAAGCACACTGAGTTATCAGGGGAAACTTGCAGAAGCCGAGGGCTGGAGAAATCTTACAGTAACGGCACCCAGGCCCGGGCTGGGGCCATGCAGGTGAGGACAGCCCCCTCCCTGCTTTGCCAGTCCCGCGTGGCGCAGGCACCATCTGGGGTGAAGCAATTCCACGGTCACTGTCGGGGCAGAGACTGCTGTTGTTCTCAGCTGGGATCAGTGGCCGCTGGGCTAGCTGGTCCTAAGTCAGCACACAGCCAGGGCCCGAGAATAAATGGGGGCTCCAGGCACCTGTGGATCTGCCCTCCTCCACCAGCCCTGCTCAGTCTCTCTCTCCACCTCCCTGCTTCTCGGTGTCCCTACTCCTTGTGGTTCCATAGCTTCCCAAAATGGTAGACCGGCAGCCAACACTGTTCTAATGTCCGTATGGCCAGGCAGTGTTCCCGTGCTTTCCATGGACCGACTCGTCTCATCCTGCTAAGGCTTCCATGACACCCTATTTCACACTGCAACTGTCCCCACCACGCCTGCCACCCTGAACTCACTCACCTCGCTTTACTTCCTTTCACCACGGCACTGACCACCTTATGACCTTATAAATAATTAATTCTAACGTATTTATTTACGTTTAGTGTTCATTGCCAGTCTCTTCCCCCGTGAAGGCAAATCTTGCGAGAGTGGGGTCCTTGCTCTGTTTTGTTCGCTGATATATATATATATATCACATATATATATATATACATATATATATATATATATCACATTTCCAGAAATGTTCCTGGGACATGGTAGGTACTTGATAAATAATTGTTAAGTGGATTAATTAATGCTGTTTTGCAGAGGAACAGAGGGGTTCCGTGACTTGCTCAAGGTCATGCAGCTAAGTGAGAGGCAGGACTAGGATTCAAACCCAGACCCCCTGATGCCATAGTCCACACGCTTCAGCACCCATCTGTAGTGCCTCTTGAACAAATTAATAAGAATCTGTCTTTTTAGTTTCTCCTAAAGTTTAGAAAGCACTTTCACATTCTATTAGCTCTCTTAATTTACACCATTATTGAGGAGCAAGGGAGGCCAGGCATTGCTATTTGTCCCATTTTATAGATGAGCAAACCAAGGCTCGGGGATAGAAAGTGATGAGTTGAGGGCACCCAAACCTTGAACCGAGGACCGGAGGCAGCACTGCCTCAGGAGAGGTGCAGGAGACAGACGCAGGCCACCCTCACTTGAGCCTCTGCGGATGCAGCCCCGGGCTAACTGAGTCTGCTCCCCCACCCCCCTCCCGGCTCCGGCACCTGCACAACAAGCCTGGCACTTCCTTCTGACTGGAAGAGACCCGTGGACTCTAGGCCACTGTGGCTCTGCTCCCGTACCGGCCCCTGAGGACCCAGCCCTGCTCAGAGGCAGCGGGAGGAGCGGGCCACCCTGCCCTACTGCTGGGGAGGGGCAGTTCCTCCGCTAAGACCTGGGGTGGGCTGAGGGGGAGGACAGCCCATGAGAGGACATCCAGTGTGACAGGAGGGGAGAGACGTCTTCTGCGTCGTCTTCAGTACTGATTCCCCTGCAGTGCATGTCACCACTGACCCCTGGCTTCTGGCTCCCAGCAGATAACTCAGCTGCCCCGAGAGAGATGGGGAGGGGGCAGCGGCGGGGGAGGGGTGTGGATGGAGAGGGGCTCCCCACTTACCCTCTGTTCGAGTCCCCAAAACAAGAGCAGCCTCTTCCCCTGGCTGGGCCACCGAGGCCCTATTTATATCAGAGGGGTGGGGATGGAGCTGTTCCCAGACCGCTCTGTGCCCAAGCTGGGGAGGAGGGAGGTGACATCACTTGGCCCCGCCAGGGGGGTGGGGGCCTCAGGCAGCCAGGCCTGACCGAGGGACAGGCGCCAGAGCAACTCTCAGGCTGGGACTCCTTCCAGGAAGTCAGGGTGATCGATACACACTTTCAGTGCCGAACAGAATGAGCCGGTACGCTGTCGAGTTACACATTTACCCGAGCTCACCTCACTGGGGCCACGGTGACGGACACGGGGGCATCCCACGTAGGTGTGTGTAGGTGTGTGATGGGTCTCTGCCCTGAGGTGTGACAGCCACCCAGACCTTCTGACAGAGCCCTCTTGAGGTGTGCTTCTGAGAGTCCCCAAGAACATGCTTGAGTCCCCAGTGGGCAGGGGAAGGAGCAGTGGAGGGTGGCCCGGGGGGCGACTTCTGACCCCGCAGCCTTGACCGGCTCAATGGTTGTCCAAACAACCTTTAGGCATCTGCTCCATGAGAGGCCCTCTGACGGGCATGGGGAGAGACACACAACCAAGCAGAAGCACCTTCTAGAGATTCGTGATTTAGCTAGGGAGACTGCTAGACGCCAACAATGATACAGACAGACGGAAGGGCACCGACAAGATGCTTTCAGATCCTGGGAAGGAACAATTGTTAAAACTGGGGAAGGTCTCAGGAAGAAATGTCATTTCAGTCAAAGCTGGAAGGATAAATAAGTTGGGCTTGGATGCTGAAGAAGGGATCTTTACAGGCTTATAGGATAGTAACAGAGGGGTGGGAAAGCGTGGAGCTTGTTTAGGGGACACCAGCACTCTTAAAGATGCTATGAGGGAGAGCAGGGATCACAGCAAATGGCCACTGCTCCCTGTGCCTGCCCCCATGGCCGAGGAGGGCACCCCGTCTTCCCTGAGTGTCCCCTGGACACAGGACTTCAGGCCAAACTCTCCAGGATCCGAGCTGACGCATGAGACGAAACCCACTTGCCACCGCAGATCTGGGGCATGGGACCGAGTGACGTGGAAAGAAAGGATGCTGGTTAGAGTCTGAACACCAGCTCAGAGGTCAAAGTCGATGCCACGGGAGGGAGGGATGGAAGATGTCTGGGTGGGGGAATGCCATGAAGCCTGATTTCTGCTTTTACAAATGTCCTCTAATTGTGACGGGCATCAGACATCCAGGCTCCAGCCCGGAGAGGATGTTGAAACCAATAACCAAGAGTGGGACCATGGAAGCACAAGAACTCTGGGGAAGCACTGGGAAGAGTTTGATCTTGGATGGGTTTCTTTCGAGCATCTATTGGACCCCAGTGGGGAATACTCGGGTAGACAATCCCCGCCCTCAGGACAGAAATCTGGGCTGGAGACACAGACATGGGGCGCTAATGCATCACGGGGGAATTCAAGCCTGTGGGTGGAGATGTCTCCCAGCCCACCCTGAGAAGAGTTAGAAATGAGGAGAGGGGAGAAGAGGACAACCTAGGGAGCTGGGAGATGGGAAGGGAGTCAGCACAGGAAGGAGGTGGGGGGATGGGTGGGTTGCAAGACACAGGGGGTGGTGTTCCAGAAGCCAAGAAGAGAGTTCTGAGAGGTGAGGAGTTAGGGCCCAAAGGAGGCCCTTTGGGCAGCATGTCGGAATGGCTTCAAGTCATTGGTGTGGAGCTGTCTCCACCCAGAGCATTCTTGATGGATCATTTACCAACTCTTTATTGCTCATCAAAGACCGTGAAGAGGAGGGTAAGAGTCCCGAGGGAGCTGGAGAGCGGCCTCGGGGAAGGACGAGGGAGGGGCCTGGCTGAGATGGTTTGCGAAGCCAATGGAAGATTGAATTGTGAACTCCTCTTTAAAGATTGTGATAATGAAGGGGTGCAGGGACTGGAAAACTCTGTATTCTCAACTCCCAGGTAGAAGGAAGAAAGAATTCATATTTATTGAGCAGCTTGTTAAAAATCAAAATTCTACCAAGCAAATGTGAAGATGTGATGGGCTTTATTAAATGATTCATGAATCGGGCAACATCCCATCTAGCAAGTAGAGGGGAGCTCCACTGAGCAAAACAAAAGACAGGTTTTTAAAGGCAGAGAGAGGGCATGCAAACAACAAATAGAGGAATTTATTAGCAAGAGCAAAGAGTGCATTGTTTAGGCAATGTTGGCCTCCTAAAGGGAGTGGAAGGGGTCTCTCAGTAAATTTCCTGGTATCGCCCTGAAAATTCCATGTTGTCTAGTGAAAGGTCATGTTCCTGGGGGGGATCGAAACTGCAGTTCGGTTGGGTGTTAAGTCTTGGTTTGCTGAGGTAGCCTAAGTGACACCATTTTGGGCCTGTGGTTTTCTTTCTAACATGCGGCTCCATGCCCAGTGCGTAAATCTTAGATGTCTGCAGTGCACGTTTTAGCGCGTACCCGCCGTCATCCAGGGAGAGAAAACTGAGGCCCCAAGATGTTCAGCAATTTGCTAAACGTCACCCAGAAAGAACGTGGTGAATCCAGGTCTGTCTGACACCCACACCTGTTCTTTTCCTAGCACATTCAGGCATTTGTCTGACAACTATTTATCGAAAGCCTACTATGGGCCAAGAATTGAAGTTCAATGTCTGATCATGAGTCTTAGCCCAGCTGTCCAAAGAATAGCAAATATTTCACAGAAATGACAGTATTAAGGGGCAGGAGGACATCTGCTGTCTAGACAAACCATACCGCACACATATTTCTTAAACTAGTGAAGTTTGGGGGAGGGGTCCTGAACCCCAATAATGTACAAAACTAGATTTTACCATATTATCTCAAAATAGCCCAACACAATGGGTAAACAAACCAAGGCATGAAGAGTTGAATCATAGGACCATAGAACTGGAAGGAGCCTCCCAATGGTACCACACTTAGATCCTACAAACTATGCGCTAGAGCACCTTCTTTTCAATGTTTTAAGTTCCCTGGTGTCTGGGACTGGTAGGGTGACAGGATCATAACCTGTGTGGTCCCCGGTTCCTGTTTCTCCCCATTAAGACACTCCCTCACCTTCTACACATTCCCCGCGTTGCATCGGGGGGTGACCAGATGTCTGAGTAGCTCTAGGACTCTTGCCTGTGGAGCATCCTAGTTTTGGGAGGGCAGTCTGCTCACCAGATCACTCTTTCTGGCCGGCACAATGTTTCACTGATAATAAAGAGCAGGGTCACGTAAGATTGGGCTGTCAGGATGGTACTGATGTGCTCCTTTTGAGACTTCAGAGCTCTGAGCTACCATGAGCCTTGGGCTTGGGCCATCTGTGGGCCTATGCATCTGTCTCATCTACCTGTGTGCCATGTATCTTTTCTGCTCTATAGTGCCTCAGGGTGTGGATGGCAGCAGGCATCCTTCTTCCTGTGGACCCCCTGCCTCTGGCCCTCAGAATGCTCACCCCACACCTTCCACAGGCTCTGTGTCAGCTAGTCCTCCAAGGGTGGTTGTCCTCTCCCTTCCAAGGCCTTTCAAAATCAATGCCCATTCACTAACTGGTCCCTCTGATAGATGCCCTCTCTTGTCTCAAATCAATGCAGTGATGTCGTGCTCTCTGGTGTGGGCTCCTGCCGTGGCAGACGAGAGAGGGACACCCCTTGGGACAATAAGACACCCCCCCCCTTTTCCCTCACTGCCCTATAGGTAAGCCTTGCATGTGTGGTCATCATCAACAAAGGACAGGGCAACCTTGCTGAGTCATCGGAAGCCAGTATTCCCAGAGGGCACGACAGAGGACACAGCTTCGGGAGTGTCAGGAAAGGGAGGGCTGGACTGTCTCGACACTAACAGGCTAGAGGAGCCACAGTGCATACACTGTGGCAGATAGGAAATTATACAGGAATGGCACATTTGACAATAAAGAACAGAAAGAATCTTGACATTCACTGATTAGACAGTAGGGACTTAAGTACCTCTTCTCTAACCACTATTCTAAATCTTCATTTAAAAAAATCACTGTATCTCACATGGGCCCATGACTTCTGTCACATAATTTTACAATTATTTTGCTCATATAGACAAGTTCCCCTCAAAGGTTACTTGTCTGTGGCCCCACACAGCTTAGTGGTGGCCTGGCCTCAAGGAAACATCCGATGTGTCCCTCCTCTGAGTGCCCCCCTGCCAACTCCCTAGACCCAGGCCACCTCTGCCCAGTCCGTGAGCTTCTGCAAACCATGCTCGTGAATGCCCTTGAGTGATTTCCTCCCCCTTCTTTCAAGTTTTTCAGCCCGAAGAGTCCCTGTCACACAATTACAGCTTTTAGTATATTTGAAAGCAGCTTCTCAGGGATTACAACACATGTCAAAGTTCATTTCAAACTCATTACAAGTAGAGAGAGGCCTCTAAGCACACATTTCTCTCTTGGTAATGACATGTTATTGGGGAAAAAATAAGGAAGCAATCATCGTTAAGTAAGACACAGTAAAGGATGTCGGCTTCGACTTCTTGCAAGATTGGTTCAAGGCCATTAATCAGTTCCCAAGACTGACTATGAGCTGGATGGATTTTCGATGCTGGGCTTTTAAGCTCATTAAAATAAATCAGAAAATTGCTAGAGCATTTGATCAAGACTGTAAATTATTCCCAGAAGCAACAGCCACTCAAACAGGCCACCGACATTTGACCTGGTACAGATTTAGGACAATTTTCTTTCTAATAGATACCATTTCTTGTGTCCACTCAGTAAATGGAAGTTAGGGACAGTCTATCTGCGGCTAAATGAAGACTATGGAATGAACGGCACATACTGGCTGTGGAAACTGAGTAAGCCATCCTGCAAAATGGGGTCCATGAACCCAGTCATGGCTAGGAGGCAGCGCTAGGCCACAGTGATGCATTGGCGAGGGGGTGCTCCTCAGGCTGACGCTACTGGAGGTCAAGTCCACCCTGTGGTTACGGAGATGAGGCTCCCGCTTTCCCATCTCTTGACCAATCAGCCAGCCACGGGACAAACACATGCAAACTCATACTCTAAAGCAAAACAAAGCCAAACTGGGGAACTAGGCGATGCTTTATTGATGTACGTGATGCAATCGGACTTTGAGGCTGGTAGAATGAAGTAAGGAAAGAACGAGGCATAAACACAGGAACTGGGTCTCTATTTTTGCTTCTAGGACAAAACACATTATTTCACGGGGGACTTGCTTCTGCCTGGATCAGAGCTGTTGTCCCCCGAACATGTGTAGTCCGGGACACATGAATACAGAACACATCATTTTCTGGAACTGGGCAGCAGGGAGGAGCTCCCTGTCCTGCAGCCAAGCTTTTCTTTTTACGACAAGGACACGTTCCCCCACTTGTGAGTCCTCATCCCTGCTCATCTGGGCCAAAGGAACTGGAACAGCTCTGGGGGCTCTCTCAGTTGGTAAAATGGACTCATTAGGGAGAAGTCCATCTCCTTCCAATAAAGAGTACTCAAATACAAAGACAGTATTCTCAGCTCTCAAGGGCTTTAGACTCCTGGTAAATAAAACAAAGCAGTGTCAGCACCCCCATCTCAGCAGGAGGCATCTGCTCCCCCGGGAGCCCTGTGGGACATCACACGTTGCCCTGGGCCGTGCCCTGCAGACCTCTGCAAGCAGCCTTTGCTTGGTGGGGGTGTGGCTGCCAATCTAGATGCAGCAGACCGTGGGCTGGAGGGAATGGGGATTCGAGATGACACAGTTGTGGGAAATTCTGTGATTGGAGCCTATTTCAGAAGTTAGAGCCAAACAGATAGCTTTTCTTGGTCACCATTTACAGTAGCATAAATAAGAAGTGGATTATTTGTTTCTAACAATTTTGATATTAGGGGATACAATTAGTGAATCCAGTTCCAGGTGATTGGAAAAAGTAGTAATAAACTTTATGCCAAAATGCTATTGGATGCTGACCTCTCCTCTCCCCCTGCACCTTTCTCCTTTGTTCACATCCACGTAGAAATTGAGAAGAGCATTCACATTCCTAGCCTCCCCTGTAACCATTAATGGTCAAGTAAGATGGTTCTGGCCAGTGAGATATAAGCAGAAATTTGAGAGCCTCTGGGAGTCTTTTTGCTTCCCTCGTAGTGCTCAGACTCTGCTACCCCTTCTTCCTCCCTCAGATGTTACGTGATGCCTGGAGACAGATCAGCCGTCTTGCAACCATGAGACAACAAACAGAAGGACCAAAGGCTAACACAGTAGGAAGACAGAGAAAACCTGCGCTTTGACTGGCACATGGAGCTGCCCGGCCAGGGTCGACAGCTGCCTGTCTCTGGGCCTCTGCTTGTTTGAGCACAATTAGTAGCCTTTGTGGACAGTTATGCGCAGCGGAGAACATCCCCAATAACATAACCTTTATTCCCACTGAGAGACCAAAAGCGCGTTCTTCGAAAATTCAATTCCGAGGCGCCTGGGTGGTGCAGTCAGTTAAGCATCCGACTCTTGGTTTTGGCTCAGGGTCGTGTCAGGCTCTGCACTCAGTGAGGACTCAGCTTAGGACTCTCTCTCCCTCTGCAACCCCCCCCCCCAAAAAATAAATAAATAAAATCTTTAAATAAATTCAAATCCTTTGGGTACACTAAATTTCCTGTCAAATTTTAGCCTCTTTGTAATGAGGTTCCCTTTTACATTTGTTTTAGTTGGATTTTTGGTTTTCCCTTTTTTTTTTTTTTTAATTTAAGTACAGTTGACACACAGTGTTACATTCCTTTCAGGTACACAACACAGTGATTAGACAATCCTGTATCTAACGCTATACTCAGAAGTGTCATTGTTTTTGTATTTAAGCGAGTAATCTAAGTATAAAGTGTAATAATTTCCCAGTTAAATTCAGAACTTAATCTGCTATGCCCAGAGAGGTTCATATAAACTCTAAACCTTGAATGAATAACAACGTTAGTGTCATGCCTTGCTTTGCAGTTAGGTTTTATTTTATCACATAATATGCTCCATCCATAATTAACCCTGTGAGGAAGGTTGGGAGGATCTTTCTGCCTCCGTTTTCAATAAGATGGGAATAGGCTTACCTTCCCTTTATCCCTCCCCAGGACGTTTATGGTTCTTGATTTAAGTCTGCAGGGTGATAAGCTTCTCTAAGAAATCTGGGTACGACCTTGCTGACAGATGCTTGGCTGGTGTACAGGATCTTTAATAACAGCTGTGATCCTGAGTATTTTCGCTGGGCGAAGAGAAATCCTTTCTAATGTGCGTTCCAGGAGCTCTCTACCCAAAGGCGTCTATGGTCAACCCTGGCAAGTAAACAAATACTAGAATAACATTCCTCTATTCCAGGGATTGGTGAGCTATGGCACACAGGTCAAGTCTGGACCACAACTCTATAAATAAACTTTTTTTTTATAAAGATTTTATTTATTTGACAGAGAGAGACACAGTGAGAGAAGGAACACAAGCAGGGGGAGTGGGAGAGGGAGAAGCAGGCTTCCCGTGGAGCAGGGAGACCGATGCGGGGCTCGATCCCAGGACTCTGGGATCATGACCTGAGCCAAAGGCAGATGCTTAACGACTGAGCCACCCAGGAGCCCTATAAATAAAGTTTTATTGGAGAGCAATGAGGTATCACCTCATGCCAGTTGGAATGGTTAGAACCAAAAAGACAATAACACGTGTTGGCCAGGATGTGAAGAAAAGAGAAGCCTCATGCACTGTTGGTGGGAATGTCAATTCATGCAGCCACTGTGGAAAATAGTATGGACGTTCCTCAAAAAATTAAAAATAGAGCTACCATATGACGCAGTGAGTCCATTAGTGTGTATTTACCCAAAGAGAAGGAAAACACTCCTTCGAAAAGATATATACACCCCTATATTACTGTAACATTATTTCCAATAGCCAAGATATGGAAGCAATGCAAGGGTTCACTGAAAGATGAATGGATATAGCAGATGTGGTATACATACACATGGTGGAATATTACTCAGCCCTAAACAAGAAGGAGATCGTGCCTCTTGAGCCAACATGGATGGACCTAGAGGGTATTATGCTAAGTGAAATAAGTCAGTCAGAGAAAGACAAATACCATACGATTTCACTCATATGTGGGATGTAAAAAACAAAACAAACAAAAAGCAGGCTCTCAAATACAGAGAACAAACTGGTGGTTGCCAGAGGGGAAGGAGTGGGGAAATAGGAGAATTAGATAAAGGAGACTAAAAGGTACAATCTTCCAGTTATAAATTAAATAAATCATGGAGATGAAAAGTACAGCATAGGGAATACCATCAATAATATCATGATAACATTGTATGGTGACAGATGGTGGCTGCACTTATATGGGGAGCACTGAGTAGTGTTCAGAATTGTTAAATCAATATGTTGCATGCCCGAAATGAACATAACATTATATCTTAATTATACTTCAATAAAATCTATATATATTTATCTATATATAGTATATACATACATATATTTATCTATATACAATACAGTTTTTTGGTTTTTTTTTTTTAAAGATTTTATTTATTTACTTGACAGAGAGAGACACAGCAAGAGAGGGAACACAAGCAGGGGAAGTGGGAGAGGGAGAAGCAGGCTTCCCACGGAGCAGGAAGCCCGATGCGGGGCTCCATCCCAGGACCGTGGGATCGTGACCTGAGCCAAAGGCAGACGCTTAACGACTGAGCCACCCAGGCACCCTATACAATACAGTTTTAATTGAACACAATCATGCTCATTAGCTTCCATACTGTCTATGGCTGCTTTCAGGCTCCAACAGCAGAGTTGAGTGGTTGCAACAGAGAAGACATGATCCTAAAATATTTATTACCTGGCCCTTTGCACAAAAGCCTTGCTGAACCCTAATCTATTAATTCAGATTGCCAGTGACAAAAGTAACAGATCTATACTTGTATAGCATCCTTTTCTATCTAAAATTTAGCTTTGGAGGGCGCCTGGGTGGCTCAGTCAGTTAATTGGCTAACTTTTGATTTTTGGCTCTAGTCTTGATCTCAGGAGATCGAGCCCTGCATTGGGGTCCACGCTCAGCGGGGAATCTGCTTGAGATTCTCTCTCTCTCCCCCCGCTCCTCCCTCCTATGCACATGTGTGCATGCTTTCTCTCTCACACTCTCTCAAATAAATAAATAAATCCTCTCAATAGATGCAGAAAAAGCATTTGACAAAGTACAGCATCCTTTCTTGATCAAAACTCTTCAGAGTATAGGGATAGAGGGCACATACCTCAATATCATAAAAGCCATCTATGAAAAACCTACAGCAAATATCATTCTCAATGGGGAAAAACTGAGAGCTTTCCCGCTAAGGTCAGGAATGCGGCAGGGATGTCCACTACCACCACTGCTATTCAACATAGTATTAGAAGTCCTAGCCACAGCAATCAGACAACAAAAAGAAATAAAAGGCATCCAAATCGGCAAAGAAGTCAAACTCTCACTCTTTGCAGATGATATGATACTTTATGTGGAAAGCCCAAAAGACTCCACCCCAAAACTGCTAGAACTCATACAGGAATTCAGTCAAGTGGCAGGATATAAAATCAATGCACAGAAATCAGTGGCATTCCTATACACCAAAAACAAGACAGAAGAAAGAGAAATTAAGGAGTCGATCCCATTTACAATTGCACCCAAAACCATAAGATACCTAGGAATAAATCTAACCAAAGAGGCAAAGGATCTGTACTCAGAAAACTATAAAATACTCATGAAAGAAATTGAGGAAGACACAAAGAAATGGAAAAACGTTCCATGCTCATGGATTGGAAGAACAAATATTGTGAAGACGTCTAATGCTACCTAGAGCAATCTACACATTCAATGCAATCCCCATCAAAATACCATCCACTTTTTTCAAAGAAATGGAACAAATAATCCTAAAATTTGTATGGAACCAGAAAAGACCCCGAATAGCCAGAGGAATGTTGAAAAAGAAAAGCAAAGCTGGCAGCATCACAATTTCGGACTTCCGGCTCTATTACAAAGCTGTCATCATCAAGACAGTATGGTACTGGCACAAAGACAGACACATAGATCAATGGAACAGAATAGAGAGCCCAGAAATGGACCCTCAACTCTATGGTCAACTAATCTTCGACAAAGCAGGAAAGAATGTCCAATGGAAAAAAGACAGTCTTTTCAACAAATGGTGTTGGGAAAATTGGACAGCCACATGCAGAAGAATGAAACTGGACCATTTCCTTACACCACACACAAAAATAGACTCCAAATGGTTGAAAGACCTAAATGTGAGACAGGAGTCCATCAAAATCCTAAAGGAGAACACAGGCAGCAACCTCTTTGACCTCAGCCGCAGCAACTTCTTCCTAGAAACATCGCCAAAGGCAAGGGAAGCAAGGGCAAAAATGAACTATTGGGACTTCATCAAGATAAAAAGCTTTTGCAAAGCAAAGGAAACAGTCAACAAAACCAAAAGACAACCGACAGAATGGGAGAAGATATTTGCAAATGATGTATCAGATAAAGGGCTAGTATCCAAAATCTATAAAGAACTTACCAAACTCAACACCCAAAGAACAAATAATCCAATCAAGAAATGGGCAGAAGACATGAACAGACATTTTTCCAAAGAAGACATCCAAATGGCCAACAGACACATGAAAAAGTGCTCAACATCGCTTGGCATCAGGGAAATCTAAATCAAAACCTCAATGAGATACCACCTCACACCAGTCAGAATGGCTAAAACTAACAAGTCAGGAAACGACAGATGTTGGCAGGGATGCGGAGAAAGGGGAACCCTCCTACACTGTTGGTGGGAATGCAAGCTGGTGCAACCACTCTGGAAAACAGTATGGAGGTTCCTCAAAAAGTTGAAAATAGAGCTGCCATACGATCCAGCAAATGCACTACTGGGTATTTACCCCAAAGATACAAAAGTAGGGATCCAAAGGGGTACGTGTAGCCCGATGTTTATAGCAGCAATGTCCACAATAGCCAAACTGTGGAAAGAGCCAAGATGTCCATCGACAGATGAATGGATAAAGAAGAAGTGGTATATATATACAATGGAATATTATGCAGCCATCAAAAGGAATGAAATCTTGCCATTTGCAATGATGTGGATGGAACTGGAGGGTGTTATGCTGAGTGAAATAAGTCAATCAGAGAAAGACATGTATCATATGACCTCACTGATATGAGGAATTCTTAATCTCAGGAAACAAACTGAGGGTTGCTGGAGTGGGGGTGGGGTGGGAGGGATGGGGTGGCTGGGTGATGGACACTGAGGAGGGTATGTGCTATGGTGAGTGCTGTGAATGGTGCAAGACTGTTGAATCACAGATCTGTACCTCTGAAACAAATAATGCAATATATGTTAAGAAAAAAAAAAGAAGAAGAAGATATCAGGAGGGGAAGAATGAAGGGGGGGAATCAGAAGGGGAGACGAACCATGAGAGACTATGGACTCTGAGAAACAAACTGAGGGTTCTAGAGGGGAGGGGGTGGGAGGATGGATTAGCCTGGTGATGGGTATTAAAGAGGGTACGTTCTGCATGGAGCACTGGGTGTTATGCACAAACAATGAATCATGGAACACTACATCAAAAACTAATGATGTAATGTATGGTGATTAACATAATATAATAAAATAAAATTAAAAAAAATAAATCTTTAAAACATAAAACATAAATAAAACTTTAAAACATATTTATTTAAATATTAGCTTTGGAAACATCTACTGTATTTACAGCACCTATTTCATGTATAATTTTACTATTTTATTGCTGCATGAAGAGATGACTATCCGGAAAATTCTGAACAAAGTGACGCAAAAAAAAGCTAGAGAACTTATTCTATCCCCTTCATAATGAAAAGGACAGGTAGAAATAACTTACAGATGACGGCTAGAATTGCATATTACAAACTTTATCACTAACAGAAACTTGATTTAAAAAACTCTACTGTTGGCAAAATTCAGATCGGCAAACCTTAAGCCTGAGACATTGGACTTGACCAAAGGGGTCAGGGGAGAAAAACAAAAGGAAACTTTGGGTCTGGCCATAAAAGAAAACTCTGAGCGGCAGATGCTACAATCAAGAAAATTTGATGAAGACAAAAGCTAATTGATTCATTAGCTCTTCACGATAAATTTTAAATGGAAAAGAATTTATCCCGATGAAAATCACTTTTGAGAAATAAGAATGGAAAATGTTTCATTAACTTTAGAAAAATAAAAATGATTTAACTACTCTATATAATAGAAATTGATTAGTGAATTAAATTGACTGAATGGGTTTTATCCCAGAAAATACATTTTCAATGAGAATTCATCAGGAGTCACACAAATTTGAATTCAGCATTCTTGTTTAAGATGGCACATTCTCGGGGGCTCTCAATTTGTTTTGTGGGTGCCTCCCTGGTTGGGGGATGGCCCTGGACAGGCCTGAGGTTCCATTTCTGTTTCAGTAGAGGGAGGCAGATGCAGATACATGAAAGCAGATACAGAAAGTACTGTTTTCCAGAACTATTTTTTCTACTCAAACCGTCTTACACGTATATTATTACTACAGCAAGGTGGCTGGACTCCACGTGTTTGCTTTGGCACCTGTGTGGTTGGGAAAAGTCTACAGGAGACAGCACTGCTCACCATTTAATAA
Source organism: Halichoerus grypus (assembly GCF_964656455.1). Lineage (NCBI taxonomy): Eukaryota > Metazoa > Chordata > Mammalia > Carnivora > Phocidae > Halichoerus > Halichoerus grypus. The sequence continues at coordinate 68,138,653 of NC_135718.1, forward strand.
GTTTAGATAAGGAATGGCTGTCCAATGGGAAAATGTTGTCACCCTTTTCCCACCGAAGCTCCATATGGGTGATGATAGATATGCTGTTCTTCTGGGCCCGAGTTGTATCTCTTGCGAAAACCGAGTTCCAGAAATAGTGTTTATGCAACAATTGGTTCTTCTTCCATGGAAAACATTGCAAAGAAATTTGGGAAGAGAAATCTGAAGAAGTGCCTTCCTGCTGCAAACGGGAGGGAGTGGAGAAGTCAGGGTGCAGTGGGGAGGCCAGCCACGGTAGGAGAGCCAGCAAAAGCTGCCAGCCAGAGCCAGCCCTACAGCGGAGGCCAGGATTCCTGGGTCACCACTGGGGCCTCCCCCTGGCCGTTGTGGAGAGAGCTGGGTGACATGTCCCATCTGAACCTCGGTATGAAGAGAAGCGCCCACGACAGTTGCTTTGCCCATCTTACCAACAGAGGGACCGGCTGCCTTATAGAGGGTTCCATGGCAAGTGGTCAAGCTGTCTGGACATTGGGGCTTGGCCTAAGATGTCATGCGATGAGCCAAGGTGGCGGAGGGCTCTATGTGGTTTGCACTTACGATATTTAAAAACAAACACAAAAACACTGAGCTGGGTGGACCACTTATATTACTTTATCAACAGTAGGGATTCTGATGGGTGCATGAATCTCTTCTAACATCCTGTCCAAACATCCCTGCTCCATATTTTGGTGAAGAATTCAATCTGTATATGTTCTTCAACAGAGCTTTACTGGGAGAACCCAGCCACTGTGTCTCCCCAGTTCTTTTTTCTCCACCTCATGCCATTCCCTTTAATCTCAAAATGTTTCCATGAAGACACCTTGGCGATCTTAGTAAGGAGTAAAGAATTTGGGTAAGGGATCTCGAAGTCCTCCCTTCTCCCTCTCCCCTGGATGGTCATGTCAATGGTGACTTTCTGGAGTCAAGGTTGCACTGTGGATGATGAAGGGTGGGACTTTCTGGCAAGGTCCCATGAAAATGGCACCCCAGTTGGAGAGCCCTAAAATCATACCAGTGGTGCTCAGGTATGACCCTGATGCCCCAAAAGGATGATCTCTCTTCCTAAAGATTCTAGGCAAAGGAAAAATACAATTCTCTTCAGCTACCTGCTCCAGACATTAGTGACCCCCTGTGCCTGGAACTGCTTCTCCTACCTAAACCCCTTAGGGTGATTTCCCAAGCCAGAGCAGAGAGACCATCACATAACACCATGCACTAAAATTATGAATCACAGGGGTCTTCCCTTGGGGAAGAAATACCCAACCGCACTTGCTGGGTTATTCCACGATCATAAATTAAAACTATCAATCAGACTGTCAATAAATATTTACCAAGCACATATAAACAGATTACAGTTACAAAGGAGATTAGGAAATTGAGAGAGAATACTATATACAGTTTTATGCCAGGAAGTATGAAAGCCTACGTGACAGTGACAATTCTCTAGCAAAATTCAAATCATCAATAGAGGCTCAGGAAGCACTAGAAACCTTAAGTAAATAATTGAGGAGCACACAACAAAGTTCTGCTGAGGTTCTATCCTCCAGAAAGACACCATGCCCAAGGGGGAAAATGGCAAGTTCTATCCACTTCTGAGGGACCAATAATCCTCATCTTTTGTGAATAATTACTGAACATGTCTTCTGTATCAGGTCCTGACCCAGCCCTGGGAGGCACAGCACAGGAAGTTCTCCAGCCTTCCACGGTCTTATGTCCGTCTGGAGAGGTACTATGTCTGCACATGTAGATGTCACCTATGAGATCATAGCAACAATTATAAGACGCTGCCCCTTCCTAAGCACTTTTGATGTGCAGGGCACCCTTCTAAGACCTCACACCTGCTACCTCACTTCCCTTCTCCATCACGGGGCATGTGGTAAAAGGGTAGAACGTACTAAATGCACCATAGCTCTTTGAGCACAGGTGTTATTCTTGCTCTTGTATCATATACTCTTGAATTAAGGTCAGGGAACAAATCGGGCCCATGGTTATATTCTCTGCAAGCCCCAGGAGAAAAATTCCTATGTCGAGGGTTGTGATGAGTACTTGGCACGCAGTGTGCTGTCACTCATGAAAGGTCTGCTGGGGATGTGGTTTTCAGCCAGGTGGTTGGAGAGAGAGCTAACTCTGCTCAGCTGACAGCAAGCAGAAAGGCAACAGTAACCTGACCCTCCACCTGACCCAGAGCCGAAGGTCTCTATCCTGTGTACTTTGTCCACCCTCTCCCTCTCTGGGTTCCCACACTGCCCTTTGGCCTCCACTGGTCATCTCTCCCCGGACTTTCATCCACGGCCAGCAAGAGCCCGATGGCGCCCAACTAGTCTTCGGCACAGCTCCCCTGTGCTTCTGGGCAGTGTTTCCGACACCCAGAGGGCCCTGTAAGGACAAATTCAAATGAAATAATAAGAGACCCCATTCTCCCTGTTGAGAGTGGGGAAAGGGATCTCCCCTCCCCCGTCCGTTTTCTCAGAGCACTTACCTTAGAAAACTTGGTGTCGTCAATACAGTTCTCTTCTTTTTAAAATACAAACAGCGAGGACCAGAGCCCCCTACCTCCCAGTCCCTGAGTGCCGTACGTAGGAGCCTAAGCTGAGGGGGTGTCCGGCTCCATGCTGCCAAACTACCTCCTGCCCTAAAGGGGTGAGAAGTGTGTTTTTCCTTCAGTTAGCAGATGGTCACTCCAATTACCAGGTAAAGTCAGATGACCTCTGCGTGACCAGGAGTGCCATCGCGTCCTCTTGCTTGAGGACTAGTTGTCGTCTGTCTTGAGAACACGTGTGTAATGGTGGTATCTGCTGGCCATCTTTTCGTAGATTCCCTGTGATGCCCATCACATGCACTTTAATGCTTATTCACTCAAAGAAGTGTTTTCTTTCTCTACTGTTCTGTGGAGAGAATTGCCAGGTTGGGAGAAGACTCTGTTTTTTAATTAAATGTCCCCAACAGTGCCCCATAACCGCTTGTCTGATGCATGCATGGCTCCCCCACATGTCCCACAGGCTGCCTTACTAGACTCCCTGCTTCCTGCCTCCGAGGCTCCCTCCCATCTGTTGTTCACATGGCATGCGGTGAGGTCTTGCTTCGGTGTAAATCACATCCCATTCCGTCCAGGAGCAAGACTCTCCAAAGGCGGCCCATTGTAGTTGGTGACAAATCAGAACCCTCGCCACGTGGAGCCATTTACACAACCTGACTGCTGCCTTCCTCTGTAAGCCCTAGTACATGCCCCCCTTGTCCTCTGGGCTCCGGCCACTCTGACCTCATTCCTGTCCCATGAGCACAGAAACCACCACCCAGCACGGTTTCTTCCCCCATCTGTGAGCCATGGCTCATTCGATTAGTTCTAATCTCACCTTCGGAGGCCTTTGTGAGCACCCCAGAGGAGCACCCTGCCCCACACCTTTTCCCCTGACTCCTCCTTACCTTCCTTATACCAGGGATCATTGCATGAAATTATACGGTTTATGTATTAAATTCTGGATGATGAGCTTGCTGAGGGCTGATTTTGTTTGTGGCAATACTTCTACATCCAGAACAGTGTCTGGCCACAGGTAGGTCTCAAAAATCCGTGTGCCCCCCAAGGTGGAGCGGCCCTGGCTTTCTTGGTGAACTGGTCCATGAGTGCAGCAAATGAGCGCAAGAAATTTGGAGAGGTACCGAAAACTATCCCAGGCATGAGCGGGCTCAACCAAGTAGCGGGTCTATTGAAATTCAGCCCCTTTTTGTGAAAATTCCTACTGATTGAAATGATAGAACATTTCTATCGACTCCTAAACTCAGCTCTTCACTAGATGTTTCCAAGCACACTTTTACATGTTCACCAGGTTTCAAACAAACAAACAAATAAAAAATCTACTATTTTTTTTTTTTTTTGAGTAGGCTCCACGCCCAGCACAGAGCCCAACACAGGGCTTGAACTCACGACCCTGAGTTCAAGCCCTCAGCTGAGATCAAAAGTTGGACACTTAACCGACTGAGCCACCAGGTACCCCAACAAACAAAACAATCCAAAGGCTAAAGCTTGTGAAAGCAAGTACTTGATGGTATTTTTCAGCCAGCACCTTTGGTCCTAAAGCTGCTTTTCTTACTAGATTTGTTTGCACTTACCTACCCCGGAAAAGCTGTCTCATCTGCTACAATGTAATAAACCCACGCAGGCCAAAATGGCATCTTTGCTATGCTGTGAAAATAGGAAGCATTTGAAGGGTTGACTTTTCCTCTGAAAAACTTGCCAATGCGGTTGAGATGGGGTGAACTCATCTGATCATGTGGATTTCCACAACAGCTCCACCCCAAGCTCTGCCTACTGGTGACATCTGGTTTGATGGGACCACTTGAGAGCAACTGTGATGGGGACTGGAGTCTTCATCTTGGCTGGCCTATCACTGAGCCATCCCCATGCCTTCTCTTCTATCTCTTCTACCAGGAGACCATGTTCTGGAGACTTGTTCTGCCAATCATTCAGGGACCACCACCCCCATATGCAAGGTGAGGGTTAGGGTTCAGGCAGCAACTTGGGTTTCGCTTTTATGGTACCATAAGGAGCAGAGCTCAGGCCTGGTTGAAGCTTCTCATGCACTCTCTTGCGGGTGACCACACGTCCATTGTGTGGACGATCTTCTAACCAGTGGGGTCAGAAGCACACGCTGGAGTTTGCCTGAGTGTGTTTGCATTTTGTTTGTTTCACTTAAATCCGCTATGCTTTGTTCACAGTAGCCAGAAGGTGGAAGCAACCCAGGTATCCACTGATGGATGAAAGGATCAGCAGACGGGTCCGTACATACAATGGAATATTACTCAGTTTTTAAAAAGGAAGGGAATCCTGACCCAGTCTACAACATGGGTGGACCTTGAAGACATGATGCTGAGTGAAATAAGTCATCCGCAAACAGACAAATACCATATGATTCCACTTTAGGAGGTCAAATTCATAGTAACAGAAAGTGGATTGGTGGTGGCCAGGGCCTGGGGGAGGGGGATCGGGGAAGCTGTTGTTTAATGGGGGCAGAGTTTCAGTTTGGGAAGATGAAAAGGTTCTGGAGCTGGATGGGAGTGATGGTCACACAGCATTGTGAACGTACTTAAAGCCACTGAACCATACACTTACTTGCAATGGTCACTTTTATGTTACACACGTATTTTACCACAAAAAGACTCTGGGAAAGAATTTAACTCATAAATTCTATAAATAATTGGCTATGTTTATTGTCTTAACAAAAGACCTGAGCCAGAGGCACACTGGAGGAAAAGGTGGATAATAATCAGATCACTCATTGGCTCAGGGAACCAAGCTCAGGGCTGTGCTTGCTATTTGGGGTCTTCCCGCCCTCCTGTGGGAGAGCAGAGCCAACACCACTGCTGGGCCCCAGTACCACGCACCCCCTGCAAAGACCTTGCTCAAGACTTCCTCCCGCCCTCACCTCCCTGCCTTGTCCCCTGGGAGGCTGATTGACATGAATGGTGCTCCCTTGGCAGGGCTTTCTGTTGATCCCTGCCAGTGGGGGGGATCATCCTTATGGATCCTGCCCACCACTCCTGCAGCCCCTGCTTCCTATAGGAGTCTCTCTGGGGACCACATCCTCTTCTATCAGCTCCTGCCCGGCCCCCCATCCTGGAACTGCCCCCTACATGCCCCCTCCCAGATGTGGACGTTCTAAATGTGCCCAGCTGCCCCAAGCCCCAGGGAGCTGCTCAAGTTACTGTGAGTTTTCCTGCCTATATCCTGTCAACAGTTCATTGATGAAAGTCTTCTTGGATGTCCCAGTGGGTGTACCTCCTATTTCTTCCCAGGACCCTGACTTTACTATTTTTTTTTTTTTTAGATTTATTTATTTATTTATTTGACAGAGAGAGAGATAGCAAGAGCAGGAACACGAGCAGGGGGAGTGGGAGAGGGAGAAGGCTTCCCACTGAGCAGGAAGCCCGATGTGGGGCTCGATCCCAGGACCCTGGGACCATGACCTGAGCCGAAGGCAGACGCTTAACGACTGAACCACCTAGGCGCCCCCTGACTTCACTATTTAAAAGAAAAATGTCTCACAGACATTTAAGGGAGCTTGGAAAAGGGTATCAAAACTCAAAGAAGGAGGATACCTTAAATCCAAAGGGTTTGCTTTGGTGCGGCTGAGAAAACACATGTTGTTCAGTAATAGTAATACTCAGCTCTGCTCCCAAGCCCCTGAAACAAAGTCATTCTTTACATATAAAAGTTTAACACAAAGTTGTTGTTAACTTGATTATTTTCTTCTCATTTTGGTCTTGATCAGAAAAATTATTTCAAACGTCCTCGTTTCCCCAGGATTTTCACAACATCTGGAGCATGAACTACAAATGGGGGCTGAGCAAGGAAGAAATCTGTTACTCGGGGTGTTCAGGGTTTAATTAAATGTTTTCTTCACTCCAGATTTATTTTTCCTGAGTCAGCCACATGCTGCTATACTGTCTAATATAATTCTTTGAGCAGCACTTTGAGGCCAAATTGCAAAATCCAGAAGCTCCATTTCCTGATGGGGCCACAAGTTTCGCCCTGGACAAAACCGGAAGTGTCCCTGGATACTGCAGTGGGCATTGGTCACTTTTCGGCACCTGGACCCCTGTGGGTCTCAGGTAGAATCTGGAAGGGCTGTTAGTTGGAAGCTCTGCTCTGCTTGGGCTCAGGGGCAGCTGTCTGGCATCAGACTCCAGAGCACAGAGGTGTAAACGGTGGAGACAACTGGCTTCCAGTCACCCAGCTTCCGACCCTGCTTTGAGAATGTTCCTATTCACAGATCTTTTTTTTTTAAGATTTTATTTATTTATTTGAGAGAGATAGCAAGAGAGAGCAGGGCGGGGGGAGGGGCAGATGGAGAGGGAGAAGCAAGACACCCAGCTGAGCAGGGAGCCTGATGCAGGGCTGGATCCAAGGACCCTCCTGGCATCACGACCTGAGCTAAAGGCAGATGCTCAACCGACTGAGCCATCCAGGTGCCCCCCTGTTCTCATCTCTTGGATCTCTCCCAGTTCCTGCTCATCTCCATGCCTAGTTCTTAGTTTTCCTGTCCATTACCCATTTTCTGGGTTTCCCGAGCTCTTTTGATAAATGCCTTTTTGCCTAATTTATGCAGATTGATCTGCACAACTTGCAGGAGAACCTTGACATGTAAGGGGCCATCTGCACAGAACACTGTGTGCAGGGGATGGCCAAGAATCATACCTGGGGATTATTGTTCGTACTACTATTACTAAAACCTAAGTCACATTTGCAGCACATAACTTTATGAAACCTTGCCAGGGGCAAAATCAAGTGCAGAACTCATACACATCTTTTATAAGCAGCTTTATTGAGATATAATTCACATATTATACAATTCACCTATTTTAAGTATACGATTCAACAATACTTAGTATCTTCACAGGTATGTGCAACCATCACCACCATCAATTTCAGCACATTTTAATCACATTAGAGAAACCCCGGATCCTATAGCTATCACCCCACTTCTACCCCACTCTCCCCCGGCCCCTGGCAACAACTAATCTATTTGCTGTCTCTGCAGATTTTCCTGTTCTGGACTTTCATGTGAATGGAATCATAGAACATCTTAGTCCGTTTGGATTGCTGTAACAAAAATACCACAGGCTGTAGGGCTTAAACAACAAGCATTTATTTCTCACAGTTCTGGAAGCTGGGAAGTCCCAAGATCAAAGCACCACCAGGTCTGGTGTCTGGTGAGAACCCATTTCTTGGTTCAAAGATGGCGGTCTTTTCCCTGGGTCCCCAGTGGTGAAGGGGACAAGGGAGCTTTCTTGAACCTCTTTTCTAGGGCAGTAATCCCATTCATGAGGGCCCCACCTCCCAAGGCTCCACCACCAAATACCATCACACTGGGGGTTTGGTTTCTATCTACGAATTGGGGCAGTGGGGAGGGGACACAGACCTTCAGTCTATAGCATGTAATCCGTGGATTTTTGTGACTGGTTCGTTCACTTGGCATAATGTCCTCATGGTGCCTCTATGTTGTAGCTACATGTAGTCGGTGTTTGATTCCTTGTTATGACTTGCCCATATTCTACTGCATGGACATACCACATTTTGGTTATCCATTCTTCAGTTGATATGCATTGTTTCTACCTTTCGGCTATTATAAATAATGTTGCTATACACACCCAATGAACAAGGTTTTGTGTGGACATATATTTTCATTTTGGGGGGGAATATGCCTAGGAGTGGGATTTCTGGGTCACATGGTAACTCGGTGTAGTCTTTTGAGGAACTACTAGACTATGTACCAAAATAGTTACATGGTGTTACATCCCCACCAGTTCACACAGTTTTTAATTACCTAAATTAAGCAGGAAAGTATATTTATACATCAGTCATAGTAATCGAACCTGTGACTGTAGTACTTCATATCATAGTACTCGGATGAGAAAAAGTCCTATCCAAAATAAGCGATTCTTATGTGCCTTTACGTCCTCACAGCTAGGACTGACAGTCAGTGACTTTATAAATTACCTTTTCATGGGAGCCTGAGCTAATAAATCCCTTTGAAAGCTGGAGCATAAGGATTGCTATGAGATTTTATGAAAGGCATTAGCTCGAAGGAGACAAATAGCTCTTTTCCTGAGCCATTCATCCACACAAACATAGCATGTGTTTGCTGCCTAATGGTGCCTTCCCAACATGGGAGAATACAATTTATGAGAGTCTGAAAATGATGTGTCAAAAAGATGAAATGAGCGGTGACAAAAGATGAGACAGATGAAGAGTTGCTGAAGATAAACCTTTACCACAAAAAAAGATGGGAATTAAATAAAAATCTATGCCAATTCTAAATATGCACCTGGACCATATCATGTAAGAGAGAGCTCAAATGAGATATTTGTAATTATATTAATTATTTTAATAAACCCAGCAACATTGTGGAGAATATAAAAATCTCTACAATGAAAGGATTTTTTTTTTTTTATTCCATCTCTTTTTGCTATAGAAAAATTTCACAAACTACCGGGGACTGTCCTTCCTCCTACATGATGGAAGCTGCCTCAGGACATTACTCCGCATTATTCACGCCCAGAGGTACGTGTCCCATTAATTCCACGATAGTTATTGTCTCCTGGGAGGCGTATCAATGAGTTTCTGCTACATAACAAACCACTTCCAACTTAAGGGCTTTAAAGAACGCATGCTTTCCAGGAGTCTGTGGATGGCGTTTTAAGTCAGGCTCAGCTGGGCTGTCCTGTTCTGGGTGGGCTTTGTTGTTTGCCCTTGAGCCGGCTCGGAAGGAGAAAACGGAGCTGGGATGGCTCTGGACGGCTGAGATGGCTGGACCCTCTCTCCCTGCGGCCCCTCACCCGCCCAGCAGAACACTAGCCAGGCTTGTGGATGCAGTGCCAGAGGGGTTCTCAGGACCAGAGCAGAAGTCCCAAAGCGTCCGGAGCCCAGGCTGGGCTGGTGGGGGTGGGGAGAAGCTGAAGGTAAGAATGGAGCTCCCATGTCTGAAGTCATTGCCTCCACCCGCCCCAACACTCCTCTTGTTGACCCTGTAGAGGGAGAGTGATGGAAAACTTCCAGATGTTTGCAGGAGACTCTGAAACCAGTGCACTGAGCACCAGGTTCTGTGTGCATCCGTGGGAGCAGACAGCTTCCCAGAGGGCTCGTGGGGGTACCAGACAAGAAGGGCCACCAAGGCTGTTCAGGTAGAGGGAGGCCTGCGAGCCCGCTCAGGTCCCAGGACCTGAAGATCACATGGAAATAAGCCAAGGGTGCCCACAGGCCCCAGGATTCCTAGCCACAAGCAACAGTTGCTACTTAAAGCAGAAGAACATTTATTAAAAGGTAGAGGGAGACAACCATTTCTAGGGAAGCCAGAGACCCAGGCTCGGAAAGAACCAACGAGCGGTGCTGTTCAAGGTCATCCTGAGGCTGCTTTGGAGAGAGGCCGTCTTCACCGTCGCTCGCTGGCACAGATCTTGTTCCTCAGGCCAACACGCTGGAGTCTCACACAGGGTGCGGACACCGAAAGCTTGCCACGCAGGCCGTAAAGACGGAATGCTTCCACCACCACCTTGCACCCACAACACACAAAACAAGTTCTTTCTCTCCTGCTTCTCCACCTCACGCTCTGAATCAGTCTTGCACGGGGGCATCTGAGGAGCCGAGCCTGAGTCGTGTAGCTCCAGGCAGCCAGGAAGACCTGGGAATAAGGTCTGCTCGCATCCCCGGGAAACGGGATTTATGAAATGGGAAACTTTCTAGTTGGAAGAAGGGTGTTCAAATAATGCCGCGCAGCCCAAGCATGACAATTTCCACTGTCGGGGAGCGGGGGGGGGGAGGTGGGGGGTGGGTTGTGTGTGGCTGAGAATCAAGAGTCACTTTTCCCAGGCATTGCCCTGAGCAGGCAAGAGATGTGCTGGGAAAGCTGCAGAGCCGAGACCCCAACCAGGGAAGGAACCGAGGGCCAGAGATTGAGGAGACTCAGAGAGACCCTGGCGGAGGGGCTCCCATCAGGGGAAGATGTTGGAGCCGTGCCGCACCCCCAGGGAATTACAAAGCATTGTCCGTGATGAGAAATTGAAACACAGGTTACACTGGTCGTGGGCCTCCGGCAGCAGACACAGTGAGAAAAGAGGTGAACTCCCAGAGCCCCAGAGGCCCTGCCCCACGCCCTGGATAAGTCAGACCCCCCCGTTCCGGGTGCCACTGTTGGAAAGAAGAAGAGAGAGGAAGACTGTCGAGTGGGGAGAGACAGACTCAGAGGGTGTTTGAACTCTGAAGTGACTGCTAGTTGACAGAGTGAGAGACTATTTTAAAATGAAACAGGGTATCATACAGCAAAATTTAAATTCCATTTTTATTACTGTATGAGAATGTGGGCTCCAGAACAAGAGGCGACAAGATGTACAGTTTTTAAAAAGTCAAGTTAGAACGTTTGCATGCTAAACCACGGAGAGCACATTGCCATTCTGCTGTGCCTGGGGTTCAAGGCATCCGAGGGTCTGTGCGCAGCATCAGCCTGCAGCCCCTGAGGGAGGCCCGGGAAGCTGTCCTCTTGGAATCAGACCAGACTGCAGGGACAGAGGCACCAGAGGGTCAGCAGAAGGAAGCCAGGGATATTGGTCTTTCTTCCACACTGAAATTGTATTTTATTTTATTTTTCTAAAGATTTATTTATTTATTCGAGAGAGAGAGAAGAGAAAGGGCAGAGGGAGAAAGAGTCCTAAGCAGACTCCACGCTGAGCATGGAGCCCCATGTGGGGCTCGATGTCATGACCCTGAGGTCACAACCTGAGCCAAAACCAAGAGCTGGACGCTTAACCGACTGCACCACCCAGGTGCCCCCATGCTGAAATTTTACAGAGTGAAACCCCTCAGGAATGCAAAGGCAATTTCAATAGTGTCACCTTGGGCCGTAGGGCAGGAGCCTAGTGCTTATCTGGGGCGACAAGGCCTTGGAGGAAACTGTATCCCACAGTCGAGCCAGAAAGCAAGCCCGCAGCCGAGGAGCTCTGGGAAACCGAGGGGAACCATCAGCAGCTGATGAGTGTGCGTCTCCGAGTAGGAAGCTCTCTGCAGTCAGACAACTGAGGCCAAAGACCGGGCAGAGCGCCTGGGGAAGATCTGGGCCCGGTGCCCGAAGGTGACCTCCTGCAACGTGATGCGATGCTGCTGTGGGTGGCCCACTGGGGAGGAGCGGTGGGTAGCCAGATGCTGGAATGGGGCTGTCCCGGGGAGGACACATCCTGGGGAAGGAAGTGAGAGTCTCACCTGGGACCCAGGCTTCCCAGGGAGGTGATAGAGGGAGCACCAGCTCCCACCTTCTAGGAAATGGGGGTGGCGCTCATGACCACCACTCCTGAGCCCCCTTTGCAAACACATAGACTTCTTGGAAGGGGAGATGAAGGGAGGGAACAAAGACATCACTTCTCGGCTTTGAGCTTCAAGCTAGACTTTGTAAACTCTATGGTGACAGGAGGGTCAGTCCCACCTTAGAAAGAAAGCCCCCTGGGGCTGGGGGAGGAGGACAGATCTGCCGCAGACCAGGAGACTTGGGGACCCCTGGTCTGCTTCTGGCACCACGGAGGCCCATCTCCCTGTGCCCAAATGCCCCCCGGGGAGACTGGAGACTGGGCTTACCTCAAGAGGACTCAGTTTTGGCCCAAAGAGTAACTAAGCCAATAATACTTAAGACTGGCCTCGAACTCCGTGTGTTAGACGGAACGCCCCGCAAAGGGGCAGGACCACCGTGTGCTCTGGGCAGTTTGCGGGCCCAAGGGCCACGGGGGCGTAGGCCCCAGAAGAGAGGGAATTCCATTTCTGCACACGTGGGACGCGGTGCATGAATTCCGAGACCCCCGTCCCAGCCCCAGCACTTACTGCAGAAGCCTCTTCGCACACACTGTGGGTGTCACATGCTGGAGCACAGGGATCAAGTATGAGGGGGCGTCGCTAGGAGAGCAGGAAGGATGGAGAGTGGAGAGCATCCCATGCTGAAGGGAGGCACCACACCAGGTTCCTGCGGCCAGAGGGACTCGGTAGCTCTGAGAGGGGCATGGGGCATTCTCCACGTCTCCACTCCTGCTCGCTGTCTAACCGCCCACTGGACCTCGACCTTGGCTGTCTCCTGGGCATCTCAAACTTGAAAGAAATTCAACTGAGTATGTCTATAAGGTTACAAGGATAAAATAGTATAAAGAGGCATATAGGGACGTCTCCCGGACACCCTAGCCCCTGCCTACTTAGTCTATCCCCAGAAGAGGGGATCCTCTTGCTAATGCCTCGTGTATTTTCCAAGAGCTTCTTCTGCAACTAGAAATGCATATTCTCTTCCCCCTTTCTCCACAAACGGTGGCCGACTCTGCATGGCACGCTGCATGGGGAACTTTCCGTCAAACATCCGCGGCAGCGTGGAGTCTCCTCGTTCCCGTCTGTGGCCGCAAGGTGTTCCATTTCATGGTAGTGGGCCGTAATTTTTGATCGTGGCCCCTAAGAGTGGGCCCTGCATGCTTCTCAACTTTTTTCTAAACTAAATAATGTTGCAGTGAAGTGAACAAACTTGCACACCTTTCACTTTTCAAGGGTGCAGGAGAAGCTGCAAGGAAGAAACAGCTGGTTCTGGGGTGGGGGGTTCCGGGCATTTGTAAATTTGATAGATTTTAATCACGAGCAGTGAGGAGGGCGTCTTCATCGCAACATATCGAAAGTTTTGAACTTGCTGGTCTGTCCCTCCTCCATCCTTGGACTCATGTCTGGGAGCAGAAAGCCCCAGCACCCCACAAAGAAGCCCTGACAGTCATCCTGCCAAGAGAATCTGCCCGTTCTCGCCCGCTCTCCTACCACACCTGCCGTAAGCCGTGGCCCCTCTCGCCCGGACACCTGGGCGCGCACCCTGGCTCCCCTCCCCTCCGGGCTCCTGCTCCAGCCGCCCCAGCCGTTTTGCACACAGCACCAAGCGCCGCTGAGCCAGGCACGGAACACAGAACAATCCCCGTCGCAGGATCGGGTCTGGTTTGCGCGCTTGGCAAGTCCTGGTGAGGGAGAGTCCGTCTGCCCTGCTATGAAGTCCAAGGCCACTGGACTCCTCGGGCAAAGTGGCTGCACCTGGGTAAGGGCTCAGACCGTTGGTTCTTGAGTTTCGCCCCCAGATGTCACACACCCAGCCGGGCATGATGCTCGCATCCCTCTGCCCCACGCACAAACCCACCTGGGCTTGGAAAGGAAAACAAAACATATTCAGTGCAGGTCAGCAGTGTGGAGGGGAAGGACTAGTAGGCCCCCTGAGGCCCTGGTAGGGATCAATTAATTTAGAATTCACTTCAGCACATTGTTCTGTCAAGGGGAAGGAGATACAGCTCAAATGATGAATGGTCCCCGTGAGGCTCACTGGGCTTGAAGCCACCCATGTCTCTGTCTAGGCTGGTGACAAGCAGACAGACCTCATTACAAGAAATGCACCTCATTCCCATGGGCAGACCCATGGACCTTCCCCTCCGAGGCGTTCAGAGCGCTCCCTCGGGTGTGTGAGGGGGTGTGTGTGAGGGGCCTGCATGCAGGAGTGTGCGAGGCCCGCCGGGCATCCAGACGGTGTGGCTGAAGTTCTTCTAACCATTTCCCATCCTGAGATGGAACCAACAGTCTGAGCCCTTACCCAGGTGCAGCTACTTTGCCCGAGGAGTCCAGTGGCCTTGGACTTCATAGCAGGGCAGACGGACTCTCCCTCACCAGGACTTCCAAGCGGGCAAACCAGACCCGATCCTGCGACGGGGATTGTTCTGTGTTCCGTGCCTGGCTCAGCGGCGCTGGGCACTGTGTGCAGAGTGGCTGGGGCGGCTGGAGGAAGAGTCCGGAGGGGAGGGGAGCCAGGGTGCGTGCCCAGATGTCCGGGGGAGAGGGGCCATGGCTTTCCAAGGTTTGGAAAATTAACCCGAGAGGCTCAGGAATGGTATCTGTTTTCCTGAGGCACTGGTTCGATGTTTACCCAGCCAGGGTGGCAGGCTGAGCTGGGCGCGGGCTCAGAGGCGCTCCGATGTAGCCCTGAGCCCGGGGCAATGAGGTTCACAAGAACGTCAGCACAGGGGAATCCACCGGCCTGCACCCGGGTCCTGGCTCGTCCCAAGGGACAGGGCTGGGAGGGGTCGTGAAGGCTGACTCACCTGAGGACCAGGAGGCAGGCAGGAGCACTTGGGCAGGGTCCTAGTTGCAGTCCTGTCTCCCGTGCTGGGACATGGTCCTGGGGAGCAGGGTGCAAGGTGAACCCCAATAGGCTGCGGGTTGCTAAATGCTTTCAGTGTGTTTCCCACTCAGGCATTTCCGCAGTAGTCACAAATGGCAATGCAGTTTCTGATTTCCTAGTAACTAAAATAGGCTTTCAGGAAAAAGGCTGGTTCTTCCAGTCTGCAGGAGAGACCAAGGGGAAAGACACCTGCCCAGAGAGGGGTTTGTAATGGGAAAGGAATAAGGATACACAGTCCTGGAACTTGGGGAAGGTCCGGCATGAAGCGGACCCTTCATGACTCTCCACGGTGTTGAATTTCACTGCAAGTTTCCTTTACCCCTCGATGGGGCATTTGAGGGGGAAATTCTCAGGAACCTGGGCTGCTGCTAATTTCCTTGAAATGATCCAGAAATGGATGACCCTCCTGCTGTCACACCTGTCTCCCTGGCTCTTGTCCTTAATCACTTCTAAATAGAGCTGTCTGTCGGGCAGCGGGATGCAGGACTCCCGGCAACTCCACTGATTCTAGCACAGAATCATTCCAGAATCCTTTATTGTGCAAAGAGACATAACAAAAGGGGCTCAGAAGTAGGGTCATGAGAGCCTGTGTCTGTGGGATGAGGCAGGGGACAGAGAGGACAGGGATGGGAGGAATCCACAGCTCCTGACCCTGCATATGCCAGACTCCACAAGCTGCTTTGATCCCATAATCCCTGCAGCTCTAAGAGACCCCGTTGTCCTGACTCATGCCGAGAAAACAGGCACAGAGTGTTTGCCCAAGGTGACCCCAGGCAAAACTGGGAGTTCAACCCTGATGTCACCAACTTCGATGCCTACACATTCTCTATAAAACAATGCGCAGGGTCCACTCGACAGGAAGTGTGTGGAACTAAATGAACATGCCTGGAAACTGGGAGGTCCTATAAAAACTCGTGTCATAGGCTTTTAACTACACCCACTAACTCAAGACCCTGTGCCTCCAACACCCACTGTGACTAGTTCGGGAATCACAGAGACATCGTTAAGTGCCTAGAAGACCAGGGGCTTCACACGGAGGTTAATACTTTTATTAAATTGCCTCCAACCTCTGAACCTCATTTCTTCTCAAATGTGAAATCGTGTTTGTAGAGTTTTACAGGACACAGAATTTTACTAATACGATACCTGCTTTTGCAAGTATTTCCCAACACCTCCTGCCAGGAATGTTGGAGAACAGAGGCGCCTGTACCCTGGAGGAGGGGCTGATGTCCTCTGTGTGTACACCCGTATCAGGGGTCAGTCACCAAATTCCGGCTGGATGACATCCGGCCCCCCCGCTGCTTTTGTAAATAAAGTTTTATTGGCACATAGCCATGCTGATTCATCACATAGCATCCATGGCTGCTTTTGTGCTACAACCCAAAAAGTTGAGTACTTGCAACACAGACCACATGGTCCACAAAGCCAAAAAATTAACTAACTGGCTCTTTACAGAAAAAGTTTGCAGACCCCTGCTCTAAATCAAAATGAGGTGGTCTGAGAAAGAGCTGGGTAAGCTCGGTTCATGTAATGGGTGTCATGACAGTTCACTAAGCTCCCTTCCGACTACAAAACCCTGCAGCTCTCTGACTTCAGATGTGATTCAAGACCACACAGTACACTCTCCTCCCGCAAAGCAAACACTGCCTGCCACCTCCCAGACCGATTTGGTTTCTTGCTCTCTTTTCCCATAAAGCAATCCTCTCTCTCCCACGGAGTCTCCCCAGAGCATTAAGCAGAGTTTGCTGCCTCTGCCTGGAATTGGACCAGGCTCACTGCTCCCTCTGGGTCTGCAGGAGCCCCTGGGAGGGCAGAGAGCTCTCTCTACAGTTTGCCATCAGGGCGTGCCTCATTTCAGTCTTCACAGGGAGGTTCCCAGGCAAACAGGAAGAGGCCAAGGGCCACTGAGCCCTGGTTTCCCTGAGCTGGCTCCTTCTTGACTAGTACAGTCATCTTGTCGACCTGAGCCCCCCAGCAGGGGAGCAGCCATGCCTTACCTCTATCGGGCCCCAGGGCCCCAGAAGCACCCGGTTCCCAAGGATGCCCGCATCACCCACTCTTCAGGCCAGAGCTTCGAGCAACTGAGGCAGGAGTGCGTGCAGAAGGGAGTCCTGTTTGAGGATGCAGACTTCCCAGCCAACAGCTCCTCTCTCTTCTATAGAGAGAGGCCCCAGATCCCCTTCGTGTGGAAACGGCCAGGGGTGAGTGTAAGAGGAAGTGGTGGGGGTGGCAGGCAGGGGTGTGGGCTCAGCAGCCTGGCAGAAGGGAGCAAGGAGAGGAGGGGCTGGGTGGGTGGGCTACACACAGACACATCTGCCAAGCACATCTGCCAAGTCCACTGTTGAGATGCTATGCAGTTTGCAGAGGGAATGACATGCAGGGGGCATGCACAGCAAGCCAGGGATGGCCCCGGGGCCATGCCCAGGGTGTCTGGCTACACCCCATCCCCAGCTCTCTGACTCCCACCGAGGTGAGCCCGGGATGAGAACCCAGAGCCAGAGAGGGGCTTGTCATTAAGTGGTGAATGTGAGACAAGTCTCAGATGACACATTCTATGGGAACCCAAAGGCAAACATGCAGAGCTGGGTGGGAGGCAGTCTTGCCCCATGCGCTGAGGCTGCTGGGATGCATGTGGGGTGCCCGTAGCTTCTGGCTGCAGCCCAGGATGTTCAGTGTGGATGGACACTCACGCAGCGAGTGCTCAGTACATATGTGATGGATGGAACACTCGGGAAGCAGGGCCTCTCTCCCCAAACCACGCATCTCCCTTCCCAGAGGGGAGCCAGCGTCCGAGCTGCCCCACCCCCAACAGTCTGGAGGTGATGGTCCCCAGGGGCACCAGCTGGTGCCTCCCACAAGGAGTCAATATTTGCTGTGTTGGATTAGTCAGGCCTTGACCTCTGCCCGGGCGCCGCTGGCTATCATTCCTTCCAGGTGGGGACACCTTCCAGGTGGGGCCCCTATGGGGACAGGTTGCTATGGACAAGGAGAGCGCAAAGAGGACTGAACAAAAGGTGAGACCCTGAGTGCTGGTCCCACCCTGCCACTGATTTGTCCCGCGACTGTGGTCCTGGTACTTAACTCCCCGGAGCCTCAGTCCCTGTGAAAAGTTCCCTGTGAAACGGGAACAGAAACGACCAATGTAGATCCAATGTCCAGCAACAGTCCACAGTAAGTGGCAGCTGATGTCATGATTGCTATTACGGGTGCCACCCCAGAGCAATGTCACCGACGGCTACATGACCTCCTCTCTGGACCCCACACAAACAGCACCTGCAGGACGTTTATCACAGGCGCTCTCAGGATCAACACCTGCGGCTCGACGGGGAGCAGGAATGGGCAGATGGAGCCTCTGGGCTGTCATGTGGCCCCATAAATGGCCCCACAAAGCCCTCAGCCAGTTGCACGGGGTGCCCTGGGCTAGGATGGACCGTCAGAGTCGTCTTGTGTCGGGGTGACAGCGTCACCTGTGTCTGTGCCCCTCACCCAATGAGTCACTGGATGCAGTACCCCCGAGAGCCATGACCTTGGAAAAGGTAGCTTTTTCAGCAGCCCCAACAGAGGGAATGAGCCGAGCCCCTCCCCGCTGCGGGGGATCCAGGCCATGTACCACACAGAGCCTCACTTTCCTCTTCCACAAAAGGGGGGTTATAATGCTGCTTCCCTTGCGGGGCTGTTGCAGGGATTCCCGTGTTAGCGTGTAGAGCGGGCAGAAAGGAGCCTGTAGATGGGTGTCCCTGACTGTGTTTGCTAGGCAGCACATACACGACCGTGCTTGTAACTCGACTGTCCCCTCCCCGCTGGAGGAGGGCGCCCTGCCTTGCGGTCTGCACCGCCACCCACTGGCTTAACGTGTGATTCCGCCGCCGCGTTCAACTCACCTCCTCTTTGCCGAAGTTGGAGTTTCTCCAACAGAAAAGCTGTCTGCACACAGGCCAGCATGGAGAACGCCTTTGTTCCCGCACGTGGAGTGGAGCAAGGACCACCCGGACCCCCAAGGGAGTCCAGAGTCCCAGACCCCAGCTCTAGGAGGTGGTCATCCTCACTACTGATCTCTCTCGGGGTTGCCCCAAAGGATGGGTGAGGCCGCCATCCACCCGCGACCAAGGGCAGAACGATTTCTTTATTTACCTCAGCTCAGGTCTACTGTTGCTGTCTTTCCTATGGATTCATTCTCAGAATCCGTTCTGCCTTTCCTTGTGTGCCCCTGAGATGGTCCCTTCTGTACTCACTCCCAGAAACACCCCCGTCTGTTTGCAATCCGAGGGGCTAGGGGTTTTGCAGACTTCTGACAGACTTGTGTGAAGTCAGCAGCGAGGGGCTGGGTGGGGGTGAGGACTGAGATTCCTCTTGCAGGATGGAGGGCCAGCGTCCCCGGTGTGCAGGTGGGCGGGCGGCAGGAGGGAAAGGCTAAGCGTTGCCAGTGTCCCTCCAGAAGGCTTTTGTGGCTTGGGTGCTGTTCGCACGTCTGCTCAGCACTTAGGTGGTGCACGTTCAGGCAGCAAGTGCCGAGCTGCCCAGTGGGACCGTGGGGCCCTCCCCAGCACCACCTTCTTGTCAAACACAGCTGTGCTCGCGGGCGGGGGCATGAGCACCAGAGCGGTCGGGATCAGAAAAGTCAGGGGGACACCAGAGGGCAGTGGGCAGCCGGGCCCACCCTCCAGAGAGCCCCAGGCAAGGCACGCACTGAGGGGGAGCCCCTGGGGGCCTGCAGCGGGGGTGGGGCGATAGGCTCCGCTGGGAGAGAAGGGGGTAGATCCAATGTCCCTCCAGTGGGCCTCTTGGAAAGGGCTGTGTGTCGGAGTGGGGAGGAGTGGGTCTGGGGTGCAGCCAAGGGCCTGCCTTCCTGGGCCCGCAGCCTGACTTCCTTAGCTCACAAGCGCGTCCTTCGACCTTTTCCTCCTCGCCTCCCTGTCTGCCTGCATCCTTTCTGCTTTCTCCTATGCAATTCCCTCCCTAACTTCTCAGCCTAAACCCAGGGTACCTCTTTGCTGAAGATGCTCATACCCCTCTAGCCCAGGCTGACGGCCCCCTGGCTGAGACTGCCCTGCACACCGGGCCTGCCACTCTGTGCCTCCAGAGACACCCCCGTATCCCCACGCGTCTTCACAGCCCTGGGTAGCACACAGCTGCCGGTCGTAGGGCCCAGCCCCTCCAAACTCGTTACAAACACGGCTTCTCCCCGTTCAAATTAATGACTAAGTAAAGAAAAGTCTGTGTGCGTGGCTGAGCCCCTGATGATGTACGAAGTGAACAGAACAGGCCCCAAGAGGGAACATTCCGGGACGCCTGGTCCTCTGTCTGGGTTCACTTCGGGTTTGTCGAGACTCCTCTGATCTTCCTGTCCCAGGACTGTAACAGGTAGCCCTCATCCTCAAGCCCCCAAACAGCATTTTGCAAGAACAAACGTACCCCTGGGCCCCACACACGCAGGCCGTCCAGGCACAAGCGCAAGGCATCCAGAGCACACACGGAACCAATACGCGTGTGAGACGGGCGCACGTCCCACGCTCCCCGCGCCTGAGACGCACATCTGTCGGCGTTCGTGGCCACATGGCCGGTGGCCACGGGGCCGCCCCTTCGGCCTGAACATTCACAGACCCCGCGCCGATTCACTGACTCCCAGAAACGCTGGGCAGACCCCTGTATCAGCCACGCGTCCGGGGAGCTCACCACTTCACACCTGACGGCTAATTCCTGTTCACTTGGTGAGAGTTTCTGAGTTTTCTCCTTCTGTATTTGTCTCCATCCATCCACAGTTTGAGGCAATTTGGTAAAACTCTCCTGGACAAAAACAGCTAGCTGCATGATGGAGCCGAGAGGCAGTGGCAGCTGCTGGCCCAGCTGGTTCTGTTGGCAGGACGGGCCAGCCGAAGGCGGGGGAGGGGAGGGCCGCGAGGGGGGCGGGGGGGGGGCTCCTCGCCCACAGCCCATCTGGCCTCCAGAGGCCCGCGTCTGCCACAGCCTGCTGGGCGGGGTCTGCCCGCCTTCCGAGTCGGCGATAGGGATGGGGCCGGGGCGGTGGGAGTTTTGCTGGCTGGAGCCCTGCTGCGTTCCCCCGATAGGGGCTGGCTGCCGTGGGAGCTCCTGGGGGGCCCTTGGGAGCAGGGGCTCCTGTACACATTGTGCACCTGGCCCCGAATGTCCACGACGGAGGAAGGTGGCCTCACATGACAGATGGAGACAGAGCCTGGAGAAGCTAGATGGCGTGCCCAGAGCCCCTCTGCTGATCGGGGAGGGCTCCTGAGGGGAGCACGTTTTCCTGGTTGGTTTGTACCTCCCCACTGGCCTGGCCCAGAGCCACCTGCAAACACCTGAGGAAGAGGAGTGTGAGAGGGTCTGCACGGGCCAGGAGACCGGCCCAGAGGAGCTGCCCACACCCCCATCCATGGCCGTGCCTGCCCTTCAGGAGCCGGCATTCGGGGTGTCGGTCGGACCCCTGCCACGCCTGGGCTTGTGGTGAGCCGATGGCACAGTGTTCAGAGATTCTCCTGGCCCAGTTTACTGAAACACTGGAAAAACACATAAGCCCACGCAGTGCTCTCTGGGCAGATGTCCGGGGTGTCCTTCACTCCACGAGGCCGGCACATCCCAGGGGCCGCAGGGAGAGCGCTGTCATTTTACACGTTGGCTCTTCGTCTTAAGCAATCCCCCTTCCTGCAAAGAAATCGCCATCCTCTTGCTGATACTTTGGACGCAGACCAGAGGAGAAGTAGGGTCCCGGGGAGCTTGAGGAAGCCCGTTCAGGGCAGAGCTGTCCCCTGGGCCACCACCCAGGTACTGGTGAGGACTCCTGCTCCAGTCCTGTTTCTGGAAAGAGGTGGGAAAAACCCCTCACTCGGCCTGCATTCAGATCCTCTTAAAACGACCGAGCATCTGCTGTGTGTCAGGACTTCCCTCTATGTCTGATGATTTGTTGTTTCCTCTCCCTGGACCCTCACGTGACTCCCTACTCAACTGTCTGCTTCCCCAGGGGGTCCTCCCTGGCTGCTCCAGCCCCCACACAGCCCCCGTCCCACACCATTACTTTCCACCCTGGAACTTACCGCTCCTGAACTTGGACGTCCATGCCTCTGTTCATGGTCTGGCCCCCAGTCCCTCAGCAACTCAGGAGGGCAGGGACTCCCTCTCTCTTGTTCTTTGCCTCAGTCCCTGTCAGGAATGGAGACTAATGACTCAGCAAAATTATAAAGAACAGACGAATTTTATACAATTGCTTTCAAACACTTTTTTGTTAATGCTTTATAGTATCTCTTTCTCTAGATACATGTATGTATAAGTAATTATGTACACATAATAATATAATTATGTGCAATATAGAATAAAATATATGTAATGCACTGAGGTAAAGTTACATGAGAGATATGTGCACATATCTCCCACTATATAATGTGTATATATATATATATATATATATATATATATATATACACAATGCATATTTTAAAAAAGAAAGCAGCTGGGTGGGTGAGCATGAATTTGTATTTAATCCTAGGCACTGGTCTGTGGTGTGTGTATTACCTCATTTTAAGATGAGGAATTTGAAGCCCACAGAGGGTACAATGCCCATAAGTGGAGAGTCAGGATTCGAACTCATGCCCTGCCCCCGCCCCGCCCCAACTGCTAGCCCAGGGCCTGAGTGACAATGGGAATCTTCAGTTCATGGTCCATTGTTCGTCCAGCGCTGAGAGGCTGCCCAGAAGGCAGGATCTCTCCCCAGGGGGTGCCATCTACCAGAGACAGGCCCAGGTTTGTGGCACCCCTCCACCGGAAAAGAATCAAATAAGAAAAAAGCCCTCTGCTCCCAGAAGGGAGAGAGACCCTGAGCCCGCTCCAATCACAATGGCCCAGTAACGCCTTTGTTCTTCCAGGAAATAGTGAAAAACCCAGAATTCATTCTTGGAGGGGCCACCAGGACAGATATCTGCCAGGGGGAGCTTGGTAAGTGTGAGGGGATGGAGCACGGAGAGAGGGGGCTGGAACAAGCACCCCTGGGGCCAGCAGGACAGGGCCTCTGAGCTGCCCCCATGGCAAGAGCAACATGGGACCCCCAAGGGGCACAGGGTCTGGGGGAATATGACTGCTACCCCCGGCTACTTCCTCCTCTCTTCCCTCCCAGTCTGCCAGTCTGCCCCCACCCGGATGGAGCCCCGGGGACTCCAGGCTCCTTGCCCTCTTGTACCCCTGGGGGTGGGTGTGCTGCAGTGTGGGGCTCAGTTCACAGAGAACGGAGATACCTCGCGGCGCTGCTCTGGCTCCCTGCACCGTGACACGGCTAACACACGCATGCATTAACTCAGTCCCTGGATCTCCGTCCTGGTCACCCTTCCTATTTTACAGATGAGACACCGAAGCTGAGGGAGGCTGAGTAACGTAAATCACAGGACTGATAGCGAGGTAGTCAGGATCTGAACTTGCTCTTAACCATTATGCCACAGTGCACCAGGGGCTCAGACTTTGGGGGGTCCCCCCCCGGAGTTTCACAGTCTCCTTCCTAAAATTAACCTGAGAGTGCCCCCAAGTCTGTTAAAGTGGGCCTTGCATTTCAGGATTTAGCCCAAAATTGGAGTGAGTTTACCTTTATTCTATCTATGGAAAAAAAAAAAAAAGACCTCCTCAAAAACCCAAAAAAGGGGCGCCTGGGTGGCTCAGTTGGTTAAGCGGCTGCCTTCAGCTCAGGTCATAATCCCAGAGTCCTGGGCTCCCTACTTGGCAGGAAGCCTGCTTCTCCCTCTCCCCCTCCCCCAGCTTGTGTTCTTTCTCTAGTGTCCCTTTCTCTCTGTAAATAAATAAAATCTTAAAAACAAAAAAAACCCCAAAAACCCCACCAGTGGAGATGTAAGCTTATGAGGCCTGGCCTACAGCTGAGTTACCACCGGGCTCACCAACCAGCTACCCCAAACCAAGAACCCAGAGTCACAGAACTAGAGCGATGATAGTTGATGACAGATCAACAGATTGATCCATGATACAGTTGGTCCTTGAACAACACGGATCCACTTATACATGGATTTTTTTGAATAACACAGTATCTTACTGTCAGTGGGTTTTCTCTTCCTTAGGATTTTCCTACTAACACTTTCTTTTCGCTGCATTCTTATTGTAGGAATGCAGTACGGAATATATAGAGCACACAAAATACATGTTAATTGACTAGGTTACCAGTAAGGCTACTGGCTGTTAAGTTTTGGGAGGGTCAAAAGTTATACGTGGACTTCCGACTGTGCGGTGGGTTGGGGGTGGGGTCAGCGCCCCTTCCCCCATGTTGCTCAAGGGTCAACTGTACACAGACGATAGAATTACACATCCTAGCTATGACTTTGACCTTTTGAAAAAAAATTACATCCAGATTGGTCTTCATTTGTTGGGGGTCAGCCTTCTCTGGGAGACTCTGCCTGCCCCTTCCTCATCTCCTCTCTCATCTCTCCCTCCAGACTCTTCCTCTGCCTCCCCTCACTGCCCCCTCCCCGGCCCCTGCCTTATCCCTATGTTGCTATTCGATAAAAAGGCATTGTATAGGCTCCTCTGTGTTTCAAGGTTTTGGTTTGTGGCATGAGTGCAAGTATCTATTTGGAATTCCAACTGCATATTTAACCTTGGTTGGTGTTGAATATAACTATTATTTTGTAACACTTTAAAAAAATTTTTATTTATTTGAGAGACAGAGAGAGCACGAGTGGGGGGGGGGCAGAGGGAGAGGGAGAAGCAGACTCTCCACTGAGCGGGGAGCCCTGACCATGACCATGTGGGGCTCAATCCCAGGACCCTGGGATCATGACCTGAACCAAAGGCAGACGCTCAACCAACGGAGCCACCCAGGAGCCCCATTTTGTAACACTTTTATTACTTCCAAATACTGTACATAACCTCTGTATAAGCCAGGAAGAATAACAATAAAATGAAGGGCGGTGAGCCTGACACCCAGAATAAGAGCTAGAACACGACCCACACCATCGCCAGTCCCTCCAGCTAGCTAGCGGCCCCTTGCATGCTTTGTCCACCCCGCTGCCTGACGAACTGACCTTCAGAGGGTACCCTCTTCTGGGCAATGCCATGCATCCACACAGGCCCAGCAGAGAGATAAAGCCATATTGCTTTGTTGTTGAGTTTTTTCCTTTGCTTTAAATTGTATGAATAGCACTGGCTTCTGAATGCCCCCCCTTCAAAAGCTCAGGGCCTTCCCGGCTGAAGAGACACGCGGTGCTGCGCTCTAGGAGAAGAAACGCATTTTCCTCCATTGGGCAAAGATCTAACTTAGAGAAGAAACGGGAGGAGGTCAGCGTATAGCAGGGGGCCCCCTCCACCCGGACTCTGGCCAGGACCACCCCAGAGCTGAGAGCAGGAACCGCCCCCCGCCCCCCCCCCGGAGGCACTCAGTGAGGTTTGCTGAACAAATGATCCTGAAAGGTTCTGTGTCCCTTCTCATTAGCATCTCCCCAAAGCCGGACCCCAGGCTGTTAAGAGCAGCGGATGCTTGAGGAACCAGTTGGCATGTTCCCCCCGGTGACACTCTAGGGAAAGCCAGAAGCAGGGTGACTCTGCAAGTAGCTTTCCTGATGCTACACCCTCTGAGAGTCGCTCCTGCCTGTGCACAACAATCAGAAAGGGGTCTTGGGCTGTATGGTATTTTCCAGAAATGTGAAGCCCAAGGAAGCCGAGCTAAGTGTGCTGGGGTCTAGAATTCCAATGACGGCGGTGT
This sequence comes from Halichoerus grypus, assembly GCF_964656455.1. NCBI lineage: Eukaryota > Metazoa > Chordata > Mammalia > Carnivora > Phocidae > Halichoerus > Halichoerus grypus. The sequence goes on from NC_135718.1 coordinate 68,164,081, forward strand.
TATCTACTGCCAACAAAGAGATCAGGGATAAAACAGAGAGGTTGGGGAAGTGGATACTTGCACGTATCTGCTCACACGGAGCTCGTAGGCGGCCCTGGCAAGAGGCGCTGGTGCCACCCCCAGGGCGGGCAAGTGGATACGTGCGAGAGGCTGGCACAGCACAGATAAAATGCTGTCTGACGTCTGACTTCCCTTTGGAGGTGTCCTCCAGATGGTGTCAGTGGGAAGTCACGGCTGCAGAAATCAGTAGACCGGTCAGCAAATCGTGAAAATGAAAAATAACTGGAGCTACTCTCCTCTCTAACTCAACCGAGTCTGTGCTGTGGGGAGGCCTCAGCCCCAGAAATGCATTCCCCGGGCGCCACGGGGGGCTATTTCTGAGGAACCCCAACTTCTTGGGCTGCAGCTACGAAATGCCTACTCACCCAGCCCCGCTGACACAAGCGTCCGCAGCCTTGCCCTCTGGCGGGGAAGCCTCTGGAAATGCACAGAGCTGATGCATAATGGAGCGTCAGTCTGAAACCCAAGTGAGCGTGTCCTATAACACGGCCCGGACGACAACAGCTGTGCGTGATAAACTGGGCACGGAAAGAGCCAGGAAGGGAGGCAGAAGGGGAGGACAGAGGTATCTGTTGGTATCCTGTCCGTTTTCCTAAATGCGGAAAAGATGTGGCCACATCTGGGACGCCCCACCTCTCCTTCCAGCATAGCGTTTTCCCATTCACTGTGAGTGGGCAGTGAAAACCGTGATGTCTGGCTCTCGTTTTGCAGGGGACTGCTGGTTATTAGCTGCCATTGCCTCCCTGACGCTGAACGACAATGCTCTGGCGAGAGTCGTCCCCCAGGACCAAAGCTTTGGACCCGGTTATGCCGGAATATTCCACTTCCAGGTAAGAGGGAACCTTGACCGGAAGTGTTAGCTCTTTGGGGTCCAGCATGACGTCATGAGCCTCTTCAGCTGCTCGGTAACCCTGGGAGGAATGTGACCCCATCTGCGTGAAAGCAGCACCCCAAACCACGCTGTGTCACGGGATCGCCTCTCAATGCGGGAGGAGGACGTGGTGAGCCCTTCTGGAAAATAGACAGTAAGACTTTACGTGCGATTGTGGCAAGTCTGGAGGTCCTTGCCAACGGGTTTTAGTCTTTGGAACAGCTTGTGCTTTTAGCATAAATGGCCTAAAACAATTCTTCCTCCCTGGGACTGGATTATTTCTCATAAACTGGGAGATCCTCCTTATTGAAGAAATACAGATTTGGAGCCGTGAGTGAGGGTAAGAAGTAGAAATGGACAGAAGCATGTAGGCATCGCCTGCTGGAGGTCGGGGGGGGGGGGACACGTCGCCCCTGTGGGACCCCCGCAGAGCCACTCCCGGGGCATGGCCTGCCTGGGAGCTGGCTTCCGGTTTGCTCACGGCCCTGTTCTCTGTCCTCTCCTCCCCCGCAGCCCCTGCAAAGGGCCCCAGCTCACACTGACGCCTGCCCTGCCCCGTACGTCTGCGGGTTTCCTCGGGCAGATTTCACACACTGTCTGGAAAGAGGACTCATATCTACCTTGTGGGGTTCGCAGAACTAAAAGGGATCCTAGGAAGGTGGCAGCATGGGGCCGGCACGCACTTCTGCCCCCGCACTGTCACCTTCCCCTCCCGGGCCACCACACTGTCCCCTCCGTCCCCAAGGCCGGCCGTCTGAGTACTCCCTCCAGTGCCCTGTTGTGCTCCGCTGCCCTGCCTCTGATCGGCTGGGGCTGCCCTGTCGGGGGCCTGTCAGTCACATGCTGACATCTGGGATGGGGCGTTGGGAGTGAGGCCCCCTTGCTGCTCCTCTCCTGTCCTCAGCCACAGTGCGGGCGTGAGGGTGCCGGTGGGGCCATCTCTGTGCCGCCCTGTAAGATCCCCTGAGCCAGCTCCCCCCTGGAAGGCCAGCCCGGAACTGCCCCCAACCCTGCACCTGCTTCGGGAAGCCCCGAGCAGTGCGTCCGTGGAACCTGAAGTCACAAAGGCCCCCAAGAAAGCCTGAAGTGACATGTGCTGGGAGGGTGAAGCCCCCAAGTGGGAGCCCACCCGGGGGGGGGGGGTTGTAGTGTCCCACGCCGTGCTGCTTCCCAACACACCCCTTAGAGCCCGTCACTGGGAGCCCGGGGGAATATTCCTTCAAACACACACAACCTCGGCCAGACACTGGGCGGCCTGGTCGGACTGGGGCAGGATCACTGACACGGAACCGCTTGGGATGCCCCGGCAAAGCTGGAAATGGACCGCTGCCGGAGCCCCTGCGTGTGCTCCCCTCTTTCTACTTTCTCTTTCTTCTTACCTTCGTGTCTCTCTCGGGCCAACTGAGTGAGAAGGAACGCACACGCAGATACACGCACACACTCATACGCACATGCACGAGTGCACGTGAACACATGCACACACGTGTGTGAACACATGGACACACAAGCACGTGTGTGAGCACACACAAACACATGCACACACACTTACCCCGTGTCTGCACGCCCGGCACAAGTGTCCACCTGCCCCATTACAGCCTCTCTCTCTCTCTGTGTGAATGGCCAAAAAAAAGTCAGTCTGAGAGTTTCCACCCCCGGGCAAGGAGGGGACTGAAGATGAAGGAACATTAAGACGCCCAGCAGCCGGTTGACGGAAGGGCGCATAGAGAACCGCGCTGTTGCAAGAGCAGAGCAAACCCCACACTACGCCCCTCCCTCGGGAGACAGAAGAGCTAACCCAGCCCACCCCGCGGTGTCCGCGTGCGACCCTGTCCCACCGGCCCCCGGCTTTGATGGGTCCACACGGGGTCTTCAGGCAGATGTCCGCGGCGGGTGGGGCTCTCAGCCTGTGGCTCAGTGGACACAGTCCAGGTAGCCCCATCATGGGACCCGCATGTGATTTTCCTCAGGACCCTAAGGGCAGTGTGTGGTCTGAGGGAGAAAGAGCCAAGTGATAAACATACACGGACGGGGCTGGACTCCCCTGGGACTCACCCCCCGTGCTTTCCATCTCCGTCCTGGCCAACAGTTCTGGCAGCACAGTGAGTGGCTGGATGTGGTCATCGATGACCGGCTGCCCACCTTCAGGGACCGCCTGATCTTCCTCCACTCCGCCGACCACAGCGAGTTCTGGAGCGCCTTGCTGGAAAAAGCCTACGCCAAGTGAGTGCCCCCTGCCCGGGGAGGAGGGGTGCTGTCCAGGAAGCAGGTCTCCACCCGCGGGGCCTTTCCAGGGAGTTTCAGTGAGTGGCGACACATGTCCCCCCTGTGCCTGACCTTCCAAAGAGCTGCGAGGGTAGGCGGAGGAAAATCTGGATGTGTTACCAGAACTGGTCTCTCCCAACCTGCCACCAAGCACCATCATAGCTCAAACATCTGGGCTGTGGTAAAAGGGACCGTTTTAATCATTTTTAAGTGTACAGCTCAATGGCGTTAAGTACATTCACACTGTTGTGCAACCATCACCAGCATCCACCTCTAGAACTTGCAAAACTGAAACTCTGCACCTGCTAAACTCCAACCCCCCGTCCCCCGTGCCCAGCCCCTGGCAACCGCCATGTTGATTTCTGTCTCTGTGGATTTAACGAGCTGAGGAAGCTCAAGGTAAGTGGAACCCAAACATTTTTAATCACCTGCCAGATGACCTTGGTTCCCGCCAGCACTCTTGATGTCCAGCCCGTCAGCTTGTCAGCAAAAGGCCAAGCAGCCTGAGTTCTGTGCTCAGCTGACAGCAGAGCTCCCCTGGGAGTCCCTCTTGGGCTCATACCAAATCTTCAGGCCATGGGAAACCTGTCTTCAGAGACGGGAACTGGGAAGCACATTTGTGCTTCTAACTCTGGCAAGTGGCAAAATTAAGTGAAGGTAAACGGAGGTTTAATTGATCCTGAAATCAGCAGGACAGAATTAAAGCCATCAAAGAAGAACCAAAGGTATACTACCTGCCCCCCATGCCCATCTGCTCCAGCTAAGTCTATGCACACCCCTCCGAGGCACCGGACAGGTTTCAGATGGGCAAAGGGGCGCAGGACAGCCAGGCGGCCCAGCCCCAGCTCTACCCCATGGTGAGTCCCCCACCAGGAGACCTCGGCAGGATCCTCTCCAGTGCCTGTGCTCTCCAGGGCTGGGCGGGCATGGCTTCATCCTCGGTGAGCCCAGCCCAGGGAAACCCTCCCCTTGCAGCTGTGGAAAAGGCTTGAGTCAGGAATTCCAGCTGGTGGGATCCAGTGGAATTTGAAGGGTATCCACTCAAAGAGTGAAGAATAAGTTTCCTAAAAAAGAAGATCTTTAATTTTTGGTCATTCAAAGAGGCCAAAAATGATTGGGATGTACCTCACCACAAAAAGATGTCCAGATGGCAAATAAGCACATGGAAAGATGCTCAACATTATTTGTCATTAGGAAATTGCAAATGAAAACAATAGCGAAATACCACTACATACTTGCAGCACCAATTGCTGTCGAAGATGTAGAGCAAGAGGAACTCTCATTCACTCGTGGTGCGAATGAGGAATGGTTCAGCCATTTCGGAAGACTTTTGGCAGTTCCTTATAAAACTAAACATAGTCTTACCTAATAGTTCAGCAATCACACTCCCTGGTAAATGAGTCCGGTAAAAAGTCATTTTTACCCAAATGAGTTGGATAAAAACTTATGTCTACACAAAAGCTGCACACAAATATTTATTGTACTGTTATTGATAATTGCCAAAAACTGGAAGCAAACAAGATGTCCTTCAAGATGAATGGATAAACAAGTGGTGGTACATCCAGGCAATGGAACATTATTTAGTGATTTAAAAATGAGCTATCAAGTCGTGAAAAGAAATGGATGAATCTTAAATGCATATTGCTAAGTGAAAGAAGCCAATCTGAGAAGACTACATGCATACTGCATGATTCCAATGATATGACATTCTGGAAAAAGCAAAACTATGGAGACAGGAAAAAGATCAGTGGTTGCCAGGGGTTCAGGTGGAGGGAAGGACGAGGTAGGGATGAATATGTGGAGCACAAGGGATCTTTTTAAGGGTGGTGAAACTATTCTGTATGATACTGTAATCGTGAATACGTGACACCATTCATCTATCAAACTCATAAAACTTCACAGCACAAAGAAAGAAGCTTAATACATGAAGATTTAAAAATCATAGAGAAGGATGAGGAATCCCAGGATGAAATGCAGACCATGCATTTCATCTAACTGTATTACAAATTTATGCAACAAACTCATTGCAGGGGTAGGAGAAAAAGGAGCTGACCTGAGTAACTGTGGGCATGAATGGGGTCTGTAAGATTAAAAGCAAAAGGAAGCATTCTACTCAGGCTGATTAAGTTGTTTCTCATACGGGCAAGGACAGCAATTCTGATACCATTATATGTATATAATGAGTTGAACAATTAAGGAGATGGATGGCAGGTGGTGGAGCTAGGTTTCTCACTTTTGGAGAGGAGGTTACAGAGAAGCAAGGAGAGGAGGCTTAGAATGATGCCTGTGGTCGTGGGTTAGGGCTGGAGACTCAGGCTGCTCTCACGTTTTGTTTAATAGTGATGGTTCCAGATAGACACATGTATATATCCCAGGTCGGTGTACATACATCATCTCCTCACTTTGTCAGCACAGGGGGCCTAGAAAGAACAGCAGCCCCACAGGAACAAGCACCCCTACTTCCCGGGTCTTGGTCTCTAATACCGTTTTTCCAAAGAAAGGAACCAGAGATCCTTGGAGACAAGGTTGATTCTAGGACTGGGCCGGGAAACTCACAAGATGAGCCTAGAGCATCTTGTAGTACCAAGAAGTGAAAGAACATGTTTTACACACACACACACACACACACACACACACACACACTGGTGGGGTTACGTCAAAAGGACGCAGGAACCAGCTGAAGAGGCTGAAAGTAGCCAAAGCTGGGACAGTTTGAGCAATAAAATAAGTACTTTGGATTATAAACCAAAGTACAAAATAAATATCCCTGAGTCCATGTTGATATAAATAAATGACTGAATATAAATTGGAGAAAAGAATAAATCTTCCACGTAGAAGAATTGCAAGTAATTAAAGGTGGAGCAAATCCCTCTGCTCCTGAAGGGAGGGCTGCTCATAATGGTGTCCTGCCAAAGAGGACAGCGTGGACAGGGGGAGGTAAAGTAACTACAGTGGAGAAGCCTAATGGACATGACCTCATTATCAACAGTGATGGGTCATGATGACAGTATGGACCCTGGATACAACATGATGAGAAGGACATGTTACTTCTGTGGTCTTCCTCCCCTACACCCATAACCCCAGTCTAATCAATAGAAAAACAGCAGACAGATCCCAATCGAGAGACATTCTACAAACACCCGACAATATTCCTCAAGATGACCAAGGTCATGGAAAACAAGGAAAGTCTGACACTGTCACAGCCGAGAGGGGGCTTGAGGACTCAGTGTGATGTGATATCCTGGGTGGGATCTCAGAACAGAGCATAGTAGGTAAAAACTAAGGAAATAATAAGAAAGTAGAGACTTTAATAATAATAACATATGGGTTCAGTCACCGTAACAAGTGTACCAAGATGTTAATCCTGGGGGAAACTGGGTGAGGAGTATACGGGAACTCTACTGTTTACAAACTTTTCTATAAATCTGAAACCGTTCTAAATGGAAACGTTTATATTATATTAATTTATTATATTTATAGATTATATTAATTATATTATATTAATTTTATATTAATATAATATTATATTAATATATTATATTAATACTATATTAATTATATTAATAAAAAAGACCATTATGTGGAGAAAAAATGGTTGTGAGTATGTGAGACCAGAAAGGAAGAGAAAGATCCTCAACTTTGTCTCAGTCTTTGTATAACTAACACCCTCATGGTAGTCTTGTTCCCTGTTCCGTGTAAGATGAGGGAGAGGGAGGGAGGGAGGGCGGGCGAGCCTCATTTACACCTCACAGCAGTCCTGGGAGGGAGCATACGCCCATCACCCCCATTTTGTAAATTTGGAAACTGAAGCACTAGGTAAGTGAGTTGTCCCCGGAGCCCTCAGTTTGCAAGTGGTGGGTCTGCCGCTTGCACCCGCGGCCAGTCGGGGACCAGAGTCCACGCTCTTTACCACCACACTGCACTGCCTGTCTCATAGAGAGCCCAGGATCCTTGGAGCTCCACGTAAAGCTGAATCCCTGCTTCCCATCTTCCTTCCACACCACCCAACCCAGGGCAAGGCCAGGACAGACAATGGTTCTTAGAAGAGTTCGAAAAACTCTGGTCAAAGGGCGCCACCTGGTGGCCTTCCTTGTTCCCTGCAACGGTGTCCCTGCCTTCCTTCCGAGACAGGCTGAATGGGAGCTATGAGGCTCTGAAGGGGGGCAGCACCATCGAGGCCATGGAAGACTTCACCGGGGGTGTAGCAGAGACCTTTGCAACGAAAGAGGCTCCAGAGAACTTCTATGAGATTCTAGAGAAGGCCTTGAAGAGGGGCTCTCTGGTGGGCTGCTCCGTTGATGTAAGTTCACTTGCGTGTTCACATTCCTGGCACTGCCCTCGGGCTGTAGACCAGCAGGTGCCCTGGCTGGGCGAGAGGAGGAGCATAACTTTCGGGGGGTGGGGGGAGGCGCAGTGGTGTCAATGTTTATGTATTTTCATTAAAACAAAAGCTTTAATTTAATGTTTTTCAAATTACAAAGTTCGGGCACACTTACTATATCAGGTGGAACAATCCTAGATCTATAAAGGCAAACTTCAATGCCCCTGCCCAAGTCCCAGCCCTGGGACACCCAGTGTGTGCCCTTCACACCCCCCTCCTTACTCACACATACGGGCATGTGCCTAAATACAAAACCATAGAAGAAGTCAGTTTGATTTTACTAAATGGAGTCCTACTCCATAGATTTTACGAAATGGAGTCTTACTCCATACTTTTCCGAAACTTGTTTTTTTTCTACTTCCTATAGCATTAAAACATTCACATCAGTAGATAGGAATCTAACAGTATTTTCTCCAATGTCTTTATGCATGCAAACATACACACGTATAGTTTTACCTCACCCAGTTTTTTAAGAGAACATATTCAAGTTTTGTGTTTCCTCTTGCATTAACCTTGGGAATATCTTCTTTGCTACTAAATTATCCCTTTCCTCTGTGTTTCCAAGTTTGTGGCATAGGGTTGTATGTGAGACTGTTAAATGCTTCTTATCCTCTCTTTGGTGTATGGGATCGTACCTCTATCTTGTGCTGGGCTACATGATGGGGGGTGGGGTCAAGTTGCTCTGTGTGGGGGCAAAAAAGTGAACTTTTCCCTGGAGTCTGAGCTGGGAATGAGGGTCTCCTCACCCTGGTAAGAGACTGGGAATTGCTCTATGTCCCAGCTAACCATCTTAGGGGTGATCTTATATGCGTCAGGCACATGGGGGAGCAGAAGGGACCAGGCCAGGTATGGAGCTGGGTCTGGGCAGGTAGGGAAGGCTTGACTTACCCAGTGGGTTCAACGCTGCTTTTTTCACATTTTAGATCAGAAATGCTGCAGAATCTGAAGCCCGGACACCTTTTGGTCTCATTAAGGGCCATGCCTACAGTGTGACAGGAATTGACCAGGTAGGCGACGTGAACCCCTGTGGATAGGGTACAGGAATAGACTCAGCAGTGCTAGTCCCTTATACTGATTTAGTGCATCACAGTTTAAACCACGCCTTCAGACATTTTAGAGAAGGTCTCATCTAAAGGAGGCAGGCTGGAATCCAAAAGAGCAAAACAGGAGAGAGAGAGAGAGAGAAACATGTGATTCTACCACAGTACCAACCTGGTTTAGCTAGCGTAAGAGTCTAAGCTTTGTTTTTTCTTTTCTTTTTTTTCTTCCTTAATTCTAGAGTTCTCTAGAGAAAGAGAATCAATAAGATATTGATAGATGATAGATAGATGTTAGATAGATAGATGATAGATAGATAGATAGATAGATAGATAGATAGATGATAGATAGATAGATAAATAGATAGGGAATGAGGAATTGGCTCCCATGATTATGGAGGCTGAGAAGTCCTATGATCCACCATCTGTAAGCTATAAACCCAGGAAATCTGGTGGGGTTGTTCCAGTCCAAGTCCAAAAGCCAAAAACCAAGAGAATCAATGGTATAAGTCCCAGTCTAAGAGCAGAAGAGAATCAAAGTCCCAGCTCAGCAGTCAGACAAAGAGAATGAATTCTCCCTTCCTCCAACTTCTATAGCTCTAGTCAGACCTTCAACGGATTAGATGAGGCCAACCCACATCGGGGAGGGCCCTCTGCTTTACTCAGTCTCCCAATCCAAATGCTAATCTCATCCAGAAATGCCCTCACAGACACACCCAAAATTGTGTAAAAGCAAATATGTGGACACCAGTGGCCAAGTCAAGTTGACACATAAAAATAACCGTCAAAAGTCCCATTCTCTGCCGCAGTGGCCCAGTGTAGAACTGATCCCCAGGGGTTACTAGACCCCACACAGTACCCCTCTGACTTCTAGGGAGTGCTTGGTTTAGACAAGAGCTCCTGAAGGGACATGTGGGAAAGAGAAGGGAGGGGCAATGACATGGAAGAGGAGGACAAGAAGCCAAGGGCCACATTCTTTCAGGTTCTAGTTCAGTGAAGTCCAAAAGCCCACTTCATGCTTCGGCTGGACAAGTCTCAAACCCGATCTGTAGAGGATGCAGCACCTCTGGTCTCTCCCGTTGCTGCCCACATTTTGAGCAACACAGTCCAGAGGAGTGGGGAGTAAGCAGTGCGGAAGGAAGCCTGTCCTGCCTCCTCACCAGGGGATTGTGAGCAGAGCATTCAGGGTGGCGGATGCAATGAGATTCTCTAGAACTGAACTATTTGCATAAGCTCTTTTCCCCTCCTTCCCTGCCCATAATGCCTTGCCAATCACTCACTTGAGTAGGCATGTGATTTTTTTTAAAGATTATTTATTTATTTGAGACAGAGAGAGTGAATGAGCGAGAGAGAACACGAGCAGGGGTTGGGGAGCAGAGGGAAGGGAGAAGCAGGCTCCCTACTGAGCAGGGAGCCCGATGCGGGGCTCAATCCTGGGACCCCAAGATCATGACCTGAGCCAAAGGCAGACGCTTAACAGAGTGAGCCACCCAGGCACCCCAGTAGGCATGTGATTTTTAATGTTGCAGCTTCCAAATATTGTTTCCAGTAATAGAAACCTTCCACCCCATCTGTTCAATGGCTTTTCCTTTCTCTCCACCTCTAAGACATTTACCTTGCCTGCACTTTTCACGTAATGAACATCTTAAATGATGAGCTGCAAGCTGCATTCTAGACTCTGGAGAGGTTATACTAACTTAATTTTTACACATCAAAAATATGATTTGTGCCCATCGCATGAGGATAAAGTGTTTTGAGCTAAAATTTCTGGTTAGTTGATGAACAGAAATTTTTTACTTCTACTCTCTTTCCTCCAAAATCTTTCTGAAATGCACTGGCCCTTTTTCCTGGTCCGGGGCAGAGCATGAAGGGCATGGCTGAACATCTTTCTTTACTGGCTCAAGGGTTCTCCATATGGACAGCAGAAATCCTCACCTGACACCTGAAAGGGGGAACATTGGATTCAGAAGACTTGGAAGTGGTTTTTGTTTATCGTTGTTTAAATTCCCAGCGTGTGCCTATATACTTTTCGTTCATCTGTGAGTAAGATATTAAGGATGAAGAAAACTCACTCATAGGTCCCTGAGCACTTGGGACAAACTACTCTTTACCTCTCGCTGTGCTAGATGCTGACGATACACCAATAAATAAGACTCGGCCCCCGCCTCTAGGGCGATTCCAATCCAGACAGAAAACTCATTCATTTGAAGATTCACGTGAACTAATTTCTTGTTATTTGTAATTCTACTTTATTTCCCAGATGCAGCGTATCCAATTCTGGGGTGATTAATAATCATTGTTGGTGATGCCAGCCACTGTGCTCACTAGGAATTAGAGGGTTCCAAGGGCTAGTTAAGAATTGATGAGTTTTGACATGTCTTTTGCGTGTCATAGTCAAGAGGCTTTTGGGAAAGCCAACCGTGGCTGGAGGAGAAGTACTCTGGAGCTCACGCATGAATTTATCATTCCACATTGCCCTGATGTTTTTCCCCTCTAGGTAAACTTCCAAGGCCAGAAAACGGAGCTCATCAGAGTCCGGAACCCTTGGGGCCAGGTTGAGTGGAACGGGTCCTGGAGTGACAGGTCAGTCCCTGCCTCCTTGCCTTCCTGGGGCTTCTGCAGGTGTATGAAGAAGGGGCACTGTGTCTACAGTTCCCTCCTGGCTCTCGTTCAGGGGACTGTCCTGCTGCTGGGCTGACCTTACTTCCTCCCTCTTCAGCCCTCTGGCCCACCATGCAGTCAAAATTGAACACCCTTGTAACGGCTTTTTCACCTTTCCAGTTACTGTTACTTACGTTAGTGGATATATTCCCTCCCATGGGGAGATGTCATCTCCCCATGATATTGTGAGAGGCTTTATCTCCAGTGATGAGTAGCTCCAATATGCAGGGTGTGTGTGTGTGAGCGCACGTGTGGGGGGTAGGGGTGGCCATGAGTATTTGAGGTGTGAGAATCCCCGAAATATTGCCAAGCAGGTCACTACAGGGTTCTCTCTGATTGGTCCCTGGCCATTGGCTAGAGGTCCAGTGGAGTCTGGAGTCTGGACTTCCAGAGCAGTCAACCAGGGTTATTTCTTGGCCCCCAATTATGTAGAAAGGTCTCCCTTGCGGGTATGTGTCCCTTCCTCTTCCCTCGCGAAGCGGCCCAGGTGGCTAGCATCCGGGAACGTTTAGATGTGCTTGGGCAGGGCCCACCTGAGCCACCTGCTCCCTCAGCCAGGACTCTGCCATCTTGGGGTCCTGCTGTCCCACCCCTGCCTGCTCACAGCTCGTGGGACTCTGGGGAGACCTCCAGCATGTCTAGAGCCTCAGTAAATGAACTTGAGTTGTGTTTGTCCTCAGAGCACGAGGCCACCATGTCACCAGCCATCAGTGTCTGTGTCTCTGTTAACCTGACTCCAGCCTGGGGGTGCGGGGGCTTGTGGTCCCATCGTGGTTCTTGTCCCACCACCTTCCCCCCACTTTGGCTTCTGCCTTCTCAGAGCCCAGGGCCTTTGGCAGAGATGGATTCACACCAACATCACAGGAGGAAAGAGATCGGCCTCCCTCTCCTGGCAGAAATGGAAAGAACAGAAATATTGAAATTGAAATTAATGAGCCTGCTTCATATCACACATAGACTATTAGAGTGTTCTTCCGTTTAGAGAACACAGCGTGTAAAAGGGCCATTTTTTTTTCTTCTCCTGGGAAACACGCAGAGGGAGAAATAAGGGAAGTGCATTTCCTGGGGTCAAGGCTGGAAGCGAGCTTTCCTCCTGCTCCCACTCAGCCTCGGGGTGACGGAGGGCAGGTCCCCATCCTGATCCCTGCTCCTGACCCCGCCTGTTAGGAGCCAAGTACTGAAAGCGCATTAGCCTGGCAGGCCCCTTTTGGGGTGTGAGCCCCTCGGAAGGTCCTGGCTCTGGGTACTGCTGTTCTGACCCTGGCACGCAGGACCTGGAGAGGGGCTTCTCCTGGGTCCTTCCCGGGACAAGCTCTGCAGGGTGTGGATGAAGGGGCCACGTCGGTTGGGTACCCCGGTGGCAGTTACTCAGCTGGAACAATTTGGAGGCGGCTGTAGGGGTCGCAGAGACACGGTGAACTTGGAGGCTTCCTGGAGAGCTCACCTAAAGAAAGCGTTTAGTATGTGAAATGTCAAGCCCAAGCAAACATAAGATACTATTATCACTTTTCGAAACGTCACTTACCAATGAAGAAGAGAGATCGGGAGATGCTCTGGGGCACACGTCAGTCGCCTTCTGACTTGCAGTGGAGGTTTCTGCTACCTTGCTAGTGTTCAACGTCCTATGATGGTCCCGTGATAAGCCCCTACGGAGGGACTTCAAATGATCCCGAGGACCTTTGACCATTGGCTGCTCTTGGACGTGCACTTTGCAACCAGCCTCTAGATCCCCTGGGGCGTTCCCGGGGCCCAGGGAGTAGGCACTGACCAGGATCAATCCCCACATAGCCACCACCCTGGGGCCTCGGGAGGGACGCTCACGCCCCGACAAAGCCAGTCTTGTTTCAGCCGGCTTTGCTTACTCCTCCTAGTTCCTCCGAGTGGCGTTCCATTGGCGCAGCCGAGCAAAAGCGCCTGTGTCACACGGCTCTCGACGACGGGGAGTTCTGGTACGGTGCTCGTCAAAGCCCTTGGTTTGCTTGCTTGCTTTCTGTCTGTCTTTGTTCAATTTCTTTGGTAAATCAAATACATTGGTCTCAAGCCCCTTATGTTCACCCAGGTTGGCAGAGAATTTGATATGAACATGGGGTTGAGCCGGGTCTCCAGCCAGCATCCCTCCTCTGAACTACCCATCGTCCAAGTTTGCGTGGTGTGTTTGAAGATAGGCAGCCCCGCTGCTCCTGGGGCTACTCCCTTGTCCCACTTGATGACAAAGGCCCCTGAGGACAGTGACCTTGACAGCATCCAAAAAAATAGACCTAAGTGGGCAGGAAACATTCCTAATCTGGACTTTCTATGGGGTGGAATCTCTTTGCTTAACTGGGGGTTTTTAACGGGCCTTTGTTTCTAGAAGCTTCTTTTGATCTTGTTTCTTCCTGTGGGGTCCAGAAAACAGTGGGCTCTTCCAACCCTGCAAGACCACACATTTCTGATGTCCAGCTTTCTTCCCTGATGAGCAAACCAGTCAATTCTTGTCTGAGCTCACTTTTTTTCTTATAGGCCTTATTAAACACAGCAAGCAAAAACCAGCACACACTAATATTCTAGCTTTTTCCATCCTCTTCCCCTTGAACACAACCTCTGTCTTCCATATTTTTACAGTTTTAACAAGTATACTGCCATTTGTAACGTGGATATCTATTTTCCAGCTCTAATATTTCCTTGAAACCTGCCCAAGTGCTAAGCTGTTATCACATAGTTTAGAATTCTGTCACGGTGGCTCCATACTTCAAGGCACCAATGACTTAGGGTCACACCAGCTGCTGTAAGAAGTAGACTCAAAACGTATAAAGACTCAAATGCAATAAAGTTTATTTCTCACTAATTGTAACAGTCCAGGAGGACATCCCTATTCTGTGGGTAGCTCTCCCCATGCAGTGATTCAGGGACCCAAGCCCCTTCCTCTGTGTGGTTCCACCATCCCCTGGGGTCACCCAGCCATCTGCAGGAAGCCAGCAGAAGAGGAAAGACAGGAAAGATTGGAGGAGACACCCCCACTTCCTAAGAGCCTTGACCCGCACATCACTGCTTACATCCCACTCTAGATGCAAGGGGTGGGCTACAGTCCCTGAACCTGGGTTTTCCTTAGCTTTGCTTGTGTATTTTCTGTCTGCCCACACGTGAGTTCTCCCCCATCCTTGAGGACACTCACTACCGGTTGGTTAGATGATTAAGCGAATGAATGGATCATGGCATCACCATCACTTCCTATGGAGAATGGTGTCTCTCCACCTTGTTGCAGGATGGCATTTAGGGACTTCAAGGCCCACTTCGACAAAGTGGAAATCTGCAACCTCACTCCTGACGCCCTGGAGGAGGATGCTCTCCACAAGTGGGAGGTGACGGTCCATCAAGGAAGCTGGGTGCGGGGCTCCACGGCCGGGGGCTGCCGCAATTTCCTGGGTTGGTAATCTGTTTGTCACTCTCTCTGTCATTGCCAAGTGTCCAGTGCAGTCTGGGGGACATCAGCAGGTCAGCGCCAGGACCCTAGAGAAAGCCTGAGTGTGGAGTTAGTAGGATTTCCGGGATGGCTGGTGAGGGCTGCAGAGATGTAGCTGGAAGTCGGATAAGAATTGCTCGGGGAAACTCTTGTTTGGTCACTTAGGTTATCTCCCATGACAAGTAATAGAAAGCACAACTCATGCTAGTTTAGCAATTCAAAGAATTTTTTCCTTGCATAGCTGAAAAGTTCAGAGAAGTAGAGTGGGCTTCAGGCATAGTTCCATCAACTCATTGGTCTGGAATTCTCTGCTCTGTCCTCTTTCCTCTGTTGACTTCTTCCTCAGTCGGGATTTCTTTATAGTCACAGGAGAGCTGCCAGCACCATCCAGGACTTCCTGAGCCCTCACTTGTGCACAGGGTCATCCAACGAAAGGCCCCAACTTCCCTCTAACTGGGAATTCCTTGTACCCATATTGCCTGGTGAATGCTTCAGGCTGATTGGATTTGTTCCAACTGTCCGCAGCAAGAGGGACTAGGATGAACCAATCAGCATTCACGCTTGGAGCTGGGAGTGGGGTGGATTCTGCTCACAGTGCACAACCAGAGGGGCACAGCACTCTCCTCTGAAATATCACAAAGGAAAAATAAGATGGAGCAAATCGTAGACCCAGAAGAATGTCTTTATAAGCTGCATGGGAAATGGCTCAAGAGAAGGTGGAGTTGAAAGGGGAGCACTTGGCCTTCTCACCGGGGTTACGGGAAGTAGAGCACAAGAGCCATCGGAACAGGGAGAGAAGAAATGAATGACTTTCTCAGGTTTGGGAGGATGTGGTGGGGGTGGATGGAGTGTGTGGTGTGTGTGTGTGTGTGCATGTCTTTTGTGGTTTTTTTAAGGAAGATGAAATAATTCACCTCTTTCAAAGGGCAGATACCTTCTGGACCAATCCACAAATAAAATTGTCCCTGACTGAGAAAGATGAGGGGCAGGAGGACTGCACTTTCCTCGTAGCCCTGATGCAGAAAGATCGAAGGAAACTCAAGAGGTTTGGAGCCGACATGCTGACCATTGGCTACGCCATTTACCAGGTGGGTAGGAACTAAGCCGCTCTTTGGAGCCCGCCACTTAAGGTGCTGGACTCTCAGCTCCTCCTTGGCCACATGCCTGAGATTCAGTGGCCAGTCCCCCAACTGTGTCCAAATACCCAAAACCAACGGCCCTCCTTATAGAATCAACCCCGTTATGCTCCCATTGCAGAGCCCTGGCAAAGACGAGCACCTGAACAAAGACTTCTTCAGGTACAATGCTTCCCAGGCCAGAAGCAAAACGTTCATCAACCTGAGAGAAGTCTCCGACCGCTTCAAATTGCCCCCTGGGGAATACATCCTGATTCCCAGCACTTTTGAGCCCCATCAGGAAGCCGATTTCTGCCTGAGGATCTTTTCAGAGAAGAAAGCCATCACCCAGTGAGTAACAGGCTCAAGAATTCCTCTTCATTTAGTGGCTTAGTCCCTGGGAAGTCACAGGAGACTGTTGGAGCCACGACCCCTTTCTTCCCTTCTCCACAATCCACCTGAGAAACCAGGAGGGTTTCTTAACCCAAAGCAGGATATGTTTCCATTTTGGTTCTGCTCCTTCCTTCCCTCGAACAAGCCACTGAAAAGTTGTTCTCTCCAACCACTCCCAGAATCATGCTCACCAGACCCTCTCGGGTGGAGACCTTCATTTTCCAGACCCTATTTTTAAGAAACCTCTGGAGTGGGACCCACAATTAGAAGTGCTAGACTCATTTTTGAATACAGTGAAGGGGATGACTATTACAAGTTTCCTAAATGACCCGTTCTTTCAGCTTCAGTTTAAATAAATGTCGCCAGATTGTTTGGGGTTGGTCTCCTATGGGCAGCAATGCCATCAACTAGGAATGCCCGAGAGAACTCACCTGGGCCTGTACTTCCTGTGGTGAACCCCAAAGACTTTCCCCAACCGGAGCCAACGTTGAGGCCAGACTGACCCTTGTGGATCTTTTTATGGTTGCCCGATGTATCTCGGCAACAACCCAAGGAACTTTGAAAAGACAAGGTTTATTACTTACAGGTTCTGGAGGGTACATGGCACACCTGGGGCCACAGAGTGATGTCCTGAGTAGAGAGAGAGAGAGAGAGTACACAGGCCTGGGGTTCTGCCTTTATTGGGGTCGAGGGTAGGCTCCTAAGGTTTCACAGGCTCCTTATTGGTGAACTTCAAACATAAAAGCAGGAATTAAAGTGCTTGAAGGAAAAGCAAGCAGTGGGCCAAATGGTCTACCAGAGCTTTTTAAAAAAAGAGGGAACCTCGTGGGTAGGGTGGCTGGGCTTTGTATCTAGCTGTGTAGCTGGCTGTGTGTTTGAGATGAATGTCTTTGAAATGGATGCCTCGACGGTCAAAAACTTAATGCCAGGCACTTACACTACAATCAAAAAAGCTAATTGTCAAGTGCTTACACTACACAAGTCTGCCTTCTATTTTATATACCCGACATTCTGCCACCTCCCCCTTTGCAGTGTCTTAGCAAAATTATTTTGTGTTAGATACTTTTATGAAAAGTTTCCCATTACTACCCTTTGCCATCGGTTGCTCTATGGCAGAGGGAAAAAAATGGTACAAGATACTACCATCCACTTCTTTTCCCAGTAGAGACATTCTAGAGATCGCAGAGAACGGCCAAATTGGCTAATTCTGCATTTGAGCTAGATCAATCCCCAACTAGGGACCGGCCTTAGATAACAAGATGGAGCCAGCTGTGAGTTCATGGCCTCTGGTTTTATCTTTTGTTTAGTGGGATAAGATTGGATTGGCAGCAGGCATTGAGAATACCCCCAGTTGTCCAGTCTGGTTGGGTTTCCCAAGCTGATTACAAAAGGTATGGTTCCTTCTCCTCAGCCAAATAGAAGCAATTAAAGATCTTTCTTTAATTTTTGAAAATTCTGCTGGAGAGTTGATCTCCAGTCTTCTCCCAGTTACTGGTACAAGCTGAGGATGGATTTCCCAAGATCTGTTCACACAAAAACACCCACACGAGAGTCGTGCAGACTGACTGCTCTTGTGGGCAATA
Source organism: Halichoerus grypus (assembly GCF_964656455.1). Lineage (NCBI taxonomy): Eukaryota > Metazoa > Chordata > Mammalia > Carnivora > Phocidae > Halichoerus > Halichoerus grypus. Next base: position 68,181,883 of record NC_135718.1, read on the forward strand.
AGAACAAGAGAGGAGAAGCCAGGCTGTACCTGCCCCACACCTGTGTTTCCTGACCCAGCAGTGGGGCACGGTCCGAGTCCTGGGCATCTGTAGATGGTTCGACATGGCAAAGCTAAGCCCATACTCACGCTTGCCCCCAAATGAGGTCCTTTAATCTGCTGTGATCTGGAACATAAGCACCAGCTTTGTAGCTCAGTGATTGAAGAACCACATGAAGCTCTATTTCCATTGGCTTCGTCCTCATGAGATTATCCTAAATAACCTCTGAAAAGCGTACTGTTGTGCGTGCCCAGGGGATAAGGAGGAGGGGAGAACTAACCGAGTTCCATCTTAATGTTTGCTTGTTGGTATCCCCTTTGACGTTTTAGCAGTTTTTCTTGGGGAGTGCTTCGTGTTTACTCTGTAAGATTAGATTCTTCCAAATGTTTTAGCATCACCGAAAGCTAAAGCCTGGTCCTCTTCTCAATATTACCGCTTCCCAAACACTACAGGTTCCCTTAAATATGTGAACAGGAAAATAAACATTTCCATTGTTTGTCCTCTTTTCCCTAGACATAAGCACACACACACAGCCTACCCCCGACACCCACAGTGAGAGCAGGGATTCACTTCCTCGGGGAGGGGCCAGGGGTAAAGGATGGAGCTTTTGGAGGGAATTTTAAGTTCTGACTCAACTTGCTCTATAATCTTTTCCAATTCCCCCAGAAATAATTCACCCTCAGTAGACTGAATGATGGTGTCCAAGGAACTGAATCTCCTTTGGGGATGTAGAACTCATGGGGCATATTTAATGAATCTGCTTCACTTGTGGGTCCTCTAGGGCTCTGCTAGCCTATGTAACACTTCATAAATATCCCTTGTTATAGGGCATCCAGGAAACAGGGGTGGCAGCTGGTTCAGTTTCTTTTACTTCTAGAAGTTTAGAACTTACAAGTTTTCCTTGGCTGATGGCTCAATTGCCTCCCTCTTATTTTCATGCCCAGCAGGGTCTGAGTAATAAGGGGGAAGAGAGGGAGGTCAGTGCAGGGGGTCTGCGGGCCCTGTGAAAGGTAAACCTCATGGAAAAAGAAGGGCTTCAATGGGCCAGAAACTTCCACTACCTCTGGGTCCTTGAGTGCTGCAGATCCTAGAGAGGAAGTTAATCCACAAGTAAGCCAGCGTGTTTTCTGCCCCCCAGGGACATGGATGGGGACGTGGACATTGAACTTCCGGAGGTGAGCCTTCGTAGGGTACTCTGGAGGGTGGGGTTCAGTGACTATCCCGAAAGTTCCCTTCAATCACAGTGTCATTCAGAGCTTTGAAGTTCAGGGAATGGAGATACGATCCGGTGAGTACCTTGATTCCAGCCTCGTGGGGGACACGCCTTCTACCTTCTAAGGCTCTCATGTCCCACCAGGACGGGGCATGGGAACGAGGTAGGTGCGCTGAAGAAAGCTTTGTTTGGACCAATGTTTCTCTGTGCACGTTGTTTCTTCACCGTGAAATTGCAAACATGATTTTGTCCAACTTGCTCTGTTCCGAGAGTTGGGTGCTGCTTCTGAAGGGGGTGGGATGTCTTTAAAATGCATTCGGTTTAAGAAAAATAATCAAGAAGGTAAAATGAGAGTGGCTAGTAGATTCCCTGACAGTGGACTTGGAGGAACACGGGACTTCCTCCCTACCGTATGTGTGTTGGTAGGAAGCAGAGGGGGTGGGATTTATACTTGTCCAAGGGCTGTAAGACTTTGAAGGGGTGCTGAGGTGTACCTGGGACAGTGTGACGCTTCCAAAGTCAGCACTGATCTGCACAAAACAAAACTGAAACACCCAAAGCATTTGCTGAGCTCGTTCCATGCGCTAGGCCCAGGGCTGCCTGCTAGAGACAGACTGCGGCCTTCAAAGATTTCACCACCTGTCAAGACAGATGGTTCAGCAAGTAATTACAGCTGAGAGTGTTGAGGAGTCTGATGGAGGAGGTGGGAGCCGTGGCCACCCTGGCTGGGACCCCAGCTCGGTCAGGACTCCAGCCTCCCTTAGCGCGCTTATCTGCAAATGTCCCCCCTGATTGGTCCTTCCAGATTCTCCCGCTGAAGAGCCTTCACAAGGAATCTGACTGCCATTCTTAATGCTCCAGGCAGTGGCCACTTCTGGCCCCTCCTCACCACAGTGAGGTCCCAGCCTCTCCCGTGGGACCACAAGGTCTCCTGTGCGTGCCTCTTTTTCTTGCTATTTCTTTGGGATATTCGTAAACGCCAAGTGTCTTTTCTGTGCATCCCATGTAAGTTCCTCTGGTTTCTTTTTAGCCTCCGAAGCCGACTCCACCTGGCCAGGAGACAGAGGAGGAACTGCAGTTCCGGGCCCTGTTTGAACAAGTTGCGGGTGAGGTAGGGCTGACTGCAGGCTGCCCTTGGCCGTGACCCCCTGCAGTGCTGAGGGGCCTGGTTTCCTCCACAGCCCAGGGATGCAGTAAGGTGTTTGTCAGCAGCACTTCCCAGAGGCCTGGTGGAGCTAGAGCCAACGAGAGGCCAGGCCTGGTCATTTGGGAGGCTCTAAAGACCGCCTCCCCCACCGCACCCCTCCCGCCGGGCTGCCACCGTTGGTGGGACAAGGGCCCCCAAAGGAGCTCAGCCCGGCCCAGGGGCTTTCTGTGGAAGGCTAGAGGAAGCCTTGAAGAGGTGGCTCATTGCACTCTGTCCACAAACCACTGCCTTTAGAATGTTCTCTCTGCTCTGGTGGAAGGTGGTATTGTTCGGGGACGTCACCATGAAATTGCAAACATGATTTTTGTCCGGTAACATGAGCGGCATGGCTAGGTTTGGCAGTTCGGGCCAGGGCCAGCCACTGGGGAAGGAGAGGATCTGTCTCTCGCCTCCTGCTCTCCGACCCCTACCCCGTTCTTGCCCCCTCGGTTGTCAGCTTGTTTATTGGGGGCCCTGGCCACTCTTGGGGGCCCTGGGTATCTCTCGCCCCAGGCTCCGTTCTCCTAGAAACTGCCCCACCTGTGCTCCCTCGTAGCTATAAATAAAATTAGCCTGATTGACCATTTCATGGTGGGTGCTGATGACTACATTTGGTTCCTTCCCCTGCCAGGGCTCCTGAATCATAAAAGAGGTGTGACGCCTGCACCGGGGCAGGGGGAGCCCTGATGGCGGGATTTCAAGCAGTGTAAGAAATAGCAGGGCAGGGAGACTTGGGGACTGCAGTCTGGGTGGAGAAAAATGGGGGCTCGTGTGACTTACTTTGTGTAAGCCACAGCAGGCAAGGTGGCCATCTGCTCTTCCCAGGGCGGCCAGCAGCCCCGGGCAGGGCGGAGCAGGGCCGGGCAGGATAGGAACGCCAAACGTCCAGCTCTGGGTGCTGGCTGGAAGACCGGCCTGGGTGAGCTCCTCCTCACGGCTGAGGAGGGACAGAAGTTGCCAGAAATGGAGACCCAGGTTTGGAAGGGAAGTGAGGGAATGTTGCAGGAGATTCTTTCCAACTTTACTTATGACCAAAAAGCACCTGTAGAATCAGCTCGCTGGTTCCAGTCCTGCTCTTCTTCGGACTGGCCTGATGGCTCAGACGTGTGGCTCCACCTCTGGCCTGCTCTGTCCCCGGGGGGCTTGGGCCGCATCAGCGATTCTCCTCTAGGGCTGAACACCCCAAACCCCATTCCCCAGGCCTCAGAAGCTCCAGGGGTGGAACCTGGGCAGGCGCATATGGAAATAACTTCTTAGGTGACTGTTTCGCACCACTAGCTCAAAACCCTGGACCAAAGGAGCCCTGAGTCCGTGCTACTCAAACTGTCATACACATAACCCTTGCCGGAGCATCCTGGGAAAATGCCGATTTCCTCCCCAGAAGGTCTGGGGCAGGGCCTGAAACTCTACATTTCTGACAAGCTTCTAAAGGCCCTGGATGCTGAGATCTTGTGGACTTAGTGGACGGCCCGAGATCAGTGGTTCTGAAATCACCCTACAGGTTTTGAAAAGAATCCATGGGACATCCTCCCAGTCTTCTGATTGAAATGGTCCCTGGAGTGAGCTCCCAGCGCGGAGTGAGCCCCCAGGGTGGGCATTTTTAATACTCTCCAGGCGGTTCTGCTGTGCAGGGGCTTGGAGACCCAGACACGAAAGTCCTCCAACAGAAGCGCCACGTGGGGAGCTTTAGCTCAGGGGGTAGGGACGCTTGCCTCCCCTGGCCCAGTTTTTCCATCCTTTCTGGGCTGGGCACGCAAGTCCCTGAGAAGTTAAGCAGGCTACAGTCATGGGAAATGGGTACGCGGGCCCGCAGCAGGGTCCTTGAGGGCCGGGCTTGTTGCTTGAGCCAAATCAAGCTCAGAACTAGAAGCAGCTAACAAAGAAGGCGCTAAGGGCCATAAAAAGCAATTGTCTCTCCTTCAACAGGACATGGAGGTGACAGCGGAGGAACTGGAATATGTTTTAAATGCTGTGCTGCAAAAGAGTAAGTGCTCATCCCCCCCCCATCGGGGACCCCAGGGCTCCTCTGGAGGGGACGTGTGACCGGTGACCTCACGCTGCCTGGCTCTCCTCCAGCTCCCCCAGGCTCCCTGCTCTCCAGGGCTGACTTTAGGTAGACTTTCAAAATAGCTTTCATTGCTTATTTCCTGATTACAAAAACGATGCCCGTTATGGGAGAAAATTACATAAAAATGCAAAAAAGCCTAAAGACAAAGACAGAAGCCACCAATAATCTAACCACCCATAGATAACTGCTGTTAAGATATGTGTGTGTGTATCATGTGTCGTTGGTGTGTTTCTCAGTGTGTGCATATATGTACACACACACAACTGTCATTAAATTATAGATACAATTTTGTTAATGTAACAGCTTTGAGACATAATTCACATACTATACAATTCACGAACCATGCTTTTTAGTGTGTTTGTAACATTGTGCAACCATCACCACAACCAATTTTGGAACATTCCATCACTCAAAATCTATACCCAGTAGCAGTCACTCCCCACCTCCCCCAGGCCCTGTAACAACTGATCTACTTCCTATCTCTATAGACTTGCCGATTCTGGACTTTTCATATAAAAAGAATTATGTGGGGTGCCTAGGTGGCTTGGTCGGGGAAGCACCTGCCTTCGGCTCAGGTCATGATCCCAGCGTCCTGGGATCGAGGCCCGCATCGGACTCCCTGCTCAGCGGGGAGCCTGCTTCTCCCTCTCTCACTCCCCCTGCTTGTGTTCCCTCTCTCACTATCTCTCTCTCATTCTCGCTCTCAAATAATTGTGTTTTTTTAAATTAAAAAATAATAAAAATAAAAAGAATCATGTAATAGGTGATCCTAAGTGACTTCTTTCACTTAGCATAACGTCTTCAAGATTTATCCACGTTGTAGTGTTTGCCAGGACTCTTCAATCCTTTTTATGGCTGGATAATATTTCATTGTAGGAGTATACCAGGTTTTGTTTCTCCATTCCTCGCGGATGGCCATGAGGGTTGTTGCCACTCTCTGGCCGTTATGAATAATGCTGCTGTGAACACTCATGAACGAGTCATCTGTGTGGACATTTCTCTTGGGTATATACCTCGGACAATTGCTGCCTTACACGGTAACTCTGTACTTCCTGTTTTAAGGAACCATCCGACTGTTTTCCAAAGTGACTCTTTTACGAGCGGTGTACGAGTGTTCAAAGTTCTTCAATAATTTCAAATCCTGCCTTTTAAACTGACTTTTTATGAGCATTTCCCCAGATCATTAAATGTGCTTCAGAAACATGGTTCTTAAGGACCGTGTAACAATCCATCCTTCGCACATAACCTTTTCTGCTCCTACCCTTCCACTGGTCGTCTATGTCATCTCTAAATTTTTGCCATTATACATAACCAGATGATAAAGATGTTAAATTGTAATTCTTTGCTTGGGATTCTTAAAACTAGGGTAAGTGAATGGAAAGATCTTCCCGTTTTTTTATATTGTGCAGTGTTGCCTTCCCAAAGGCCATGTCAGTTTCTGCTCTCACCAGCAGCCTGAGAGTGAGCACGTCTCCCCCTCACCAGCCCGGGATCTGATCACGCTCTTGGACTTCCAGCAGCCGGCCATAGGCTTATCTTATCCCACGTCCAATGAATTCTGCTTTCATGTGTGATTTCAGAAAAAGACCTCCAATTCAAGAAGCTAAGCCTGATTTCCTGTAAAAACATCATTTCTCTAATGGATGTATCCTTCCAATCTGTGGGCAGAAAGGGCTGTGTTTTCCTGTCGTGCAGACCCTCTTAGAATGTGGCACCTTTAACCGGTAGGATAGTCTTCTTCTCGGAGAACATCCAAAGACCAGGCAGCCCCTAGAACTGGAACAGAATCAAGAGGCACAGACTGTCCAGTGGAGGGGGGGGATGCTTTTGGAGGGACTTGGGGGTCTTGTTGCCACTTTGGGGTCCCAGCTAAGGGAATAATAAGGGAATGTTTTTATTGTGCTTTCTCGAACTTGCTGGTGCCATCCCCATCTTACCTCTGCCATTTCCCCTCTTCAGAGATGCGTGGTTTGATAATTAAGCCACCTCCCTAGGAGCCCTGACTCTGTGCCACCTGTCCCCCAGGCCAGTCGGTTGCCCCTCCATCCCTGAAGTCCCGCGAGGCACCTTGGGTTGAAACCCCGCTCGTCTTCCTTCCTTCCTTCCTTCCTTAACGCGCTCGGCACAGACCAGTGGCAACGGGAAGCTAGAGTTCGGGGAGTTCACAGTGTTCTGGGACAAGCTGAAGAAGTGGACAGTACGTGACCCCGCCGGGCATGGCCTCTGGGGATTGCGCCAGCCTGGAGCAGGAGGGGGTCTTCAGCGGCCAAGGGAAAGGGCTGAAGGGAAGGAATCGTGATGCAATTCCCCAGTTCCCTTCTCCTGCTTACAGAAGTACCCCAGGGCTTGCCCCCGGAAGGGAAAGGAAAGCCAAAGGTGGAGGAGCCTCTCCTCCTGTCCAGGCTGTATGCAGTTACCATCAAAGGTGGCGCCTTCGGGTACCCTCCCTCTGGTTCTCAATGCCTCTGTCCTGCCCACAGAACCTCTTCCTTCAGTTCGACACTGAGAAGTCGGGCACCCTGTCCTCCTACGAGCTGCGGAGCGCCCTGAAAGCCACAGGTAAAGCAAAGCCTGGGAGGTCAAGTGTGGGCTGTGCTTGGCCAGGGACTGTGGACGGCCCCTTGCTTCTCATGCCCTACGAGGTGGCCGGTCTTTGACCCGAGTTCATGCTTCTTGAGGGCACAGCCCTGCGAGCGCCGGAGCCAGGCCTCAGGCTCAGGACTCGCTCGCCCACGCCAGGGCCCGTGTTCTAAACCACTGTGCGGATATTGGCAGGAATCTGTAAAATGGATCCACTAAGGGTGAACTTAGCCTGACCCCCTCTGCCACCTCTGGCCAAGTTTTCTGGCCGAGCAGAGGTACATGTGGCCCGTTGGTGGCAAGCCGCAGGGCCTCCAAACCTCTAATTGCTGCTTTCGGAGGGTGATGACCATGGACGAGGCAGGGCGTGCCCGATCCCATGATTCAGGGTCGGGGAACGGAGCTCCTCTGCCACCTGCAGCCCTGTCCCTGGCCTTGTCCCCGGCTTTGTCCCCAGCAGACGGAACCCAAACCAGATGGTAGTCACGGTTTATATCAGCTCTGTACACAAAGGATGGGAGCCAGGTGGTGTCCCTCGCCCTCTGGCAGTCACCACCAGGGCAGCCCGAGTCTCTGGGGCTCTGCCGTCCTGGGCTCACAGCCGTGGTTCTGAGGCCACTGCAGCCCCCAGCCCCTGCCAAGTTGCGTGGTGTTTCTCACAAAGCGTGCTTCACAGACGTGCCCCCTGGGCCCTGCCAGAGCTTAGAATCGGGTTCCCTCCCAGGTGAGCCAAACATCTGGAAACATCGTCAGCTTCATGGTCTGATAAAGGGACAGAATGTCCAAAATCGGGACCATCTTGGGTCCTACGAAAGGGAGGGAAAAAACCAAGGTTAGTTATAAAGTGGAAAATACCACAGAGGAGGAGGGCCTGATTTTCTTAAGGGCTGGTGACCCTGTTTCTAGAGGAGGAGGACGGAGCAGAGGGGCAGATGTGGGGGGCAGGAGGGTGCCCTGCTCTCCCCTCCTCCAGCCTCATGGAGAGCACATGCTAGGATCTGGGGTATCACCAAGAACCGACACCACTGGCTGGCTCCAGAAACTGCTCCCAGTGTCTGACTGGCCTCCTCCTCTGTCTGGGATTGGGACTAAGGAGCAGGGAAGACGTGGGTAGACGTCTAAGCAGTACATTGAATGTTCCCTGGGAAGTGAGCATGTAGACTGAAGTCAAGGGGGGGATCCCTAGGATGTAGGTTAGACATTGAAGCATTAAATATTGGATCTAAAGTGACTTTACCTGTCTAAAGCCCTCATTTAACCAATAAGGACAGGAATCCCAGAGAAGAAAAGCAGACCGCCTCTGGCCCAGCCTGGGTGGGTGAATGAGCCCCTGCCCCAGGGGGTCACTCACCTGGGGCAGCAGCATCCCTTCTAGAAACATGATTTCTAGAGCCCTCAACACCTTTGGGTTAAAGTGCTCTCCAGAAAGGGAGGTGGGGGAGAGGGGGTGGGAGTAGGGCTCAGACACCATCCGGCTTAAGTTCCCGCAAGTGAGGCTTCCTGAAAAGTCAGCAAGATACAATGGGTAGGTGAATGTCAAAACCAAGAGCATGACCTCACAAGTCCACCAGCATCCCTCCTGATGGAGACGCACACTGTCACACTGCATCCACACTGAGGACGGGGAGCCCACCTGCTGACTGGGTGTGCTCCAAAGGTGCACCCCACGGGGCCCAGCCAGGACCAGATCTGTATCTCCTCCCCGGCCCCACAGGCTTCCAGCTGAGCCATCACCTCCTGCAGCTGATCGTCCTCAGGTACGCGGATGAGGGGCTCCAGCTCAGCTTCGATGACTTCCTCAACTGCCTCGTCCGGCTGGAGAACGCGAGCCGTGAGTGGCTGGTGGGGTTGCGGCCCCTGGGCCCCGAGGGGGTCCCCGTCCCCTCAGTTCCCTTCCAGGAGCGGGTGACAGCCAGCCAGCCATGAATCCTGGTGACAAGAGGCTCTGTCGTGTGATCTCTGTGCCATGTGCGTGGTTAGATGAGGGGTGGGGGTGTGGGAGTCTTCTCTGCTGGGCCGTCCTTAAGAATCTTCTCATCCATGGCCTCTGGGTTCGGGCCACTCCGCTTGCTCAGTCATCCTCCGCGTGTACACTTGCAGTGTCCTTGCAGGACGGGTTGGGGGGGGTTCCGCCTCCTATCTGAGGGAAGTTCTGATCCGGGGTCAAATCCATCATAGCCCACAGAATCAGAGGAGTCTCTCTCTCTCTCCTTCGTCTTCTCTTTCCTCCTCTGTCCCCCTCCCTCCACCCTACCTTTGTGTTTTTTAAGCCCTAGATGCTGACCTGGTTTTCCCAGACAAGGTGTGTTACTCCAAGAAGAGAGAGAGAAATTATGTGTAGGGATCCTTAGAGCACGCAGTTTGTGGTCACACTGTCACCAAGTTGAAGCTGAACGGAGCGCATCCAGGGGCCTGGAACCCAGCACCAGGGTGGCCACCATGATTGGGGGCGGGGGAGAGAAATGTGTCGGTGCCCAGTGCCCTGCACACCTGAGGATGCCCATGCTTGGTTTCACGCTTCAGTGTCACCATCTTGAATCTTCATCATTTTTTAACAAAGGCTCCCACATTTCCATTCTGCGCTGGGCCCCATGAAGTATGGACCTGTCCTGCTTGGCATTTTCTGAAGGATGTTTGCTAGGTGACCTCAAGGACTTGCTAAACCAAGGCAGGGCCTGTGAGCCTCGGGTCTACCGTGCCAGAGGTCCCTTTGCTTCTTTTGTGACACTTGTGTTCTACATGTGATTACCTGTCCCCAGGCTGTAATCCCCGGGAAAACCGCACTTAAGGGACAAGTGAGGTTTATGGGTGGGCTGACCGTGATGACTTCAGAGAGGCAAGCAGGTCCTGAAGGGCCTTGCACGCCAAGCCAGGAGGCTGGGCTTTCTCTAGGTGGTTACCACTAGCTAGTAAGAGGTGCATTTTAGAAAGGCCCCCCTGAAAGGTAGTCACTTACTAGAATTACACAGTGGTCAAAACGGACCTAAAAAGAATGAGATTTGGTAGCTTCTCTTCTCTCAGCTGCCCCTGTCCTTTCTAAATCCTCTCAGCCCGATCCTTCCCAGCAGGGGGTTCTCAGCTTGTTCCTACAAAATCGAGGAATATTAGGGAGAAGGCACTTTGGGCTTAACACCATCCTACTCCAGGATCCTCTCCTTAGATCCACCACCTGGAGAACTTTTTAAAATACCAAGGCTAGGGCTTTACCCCAGGATTATTCAAACTTTTTATTCTCAAAATTTTTAATCAGACACTTAAGTATAAGGAATAATAATCAGTCCCCATGGGCCCCACACCAGGGTTCCTAAACTTTACCACACATTACAACCCCTCCGGTAGCTTTAAAAAATTTCGATGACCTGGGGTTGGGAGGTGGGCAAAATAGGGGAAGGGGATTCAAAGGAAAAAATGTTTTGTGATAACCAGGCTGCACAAGAGGCCAATTAATTAGAATCCAGGGGGCGGCACGCAACCTCACTGTTTATAAAAATCCCCCAGATGGTTTCAGCGCCTTACACCAGCCTCAACAATGATCATCCTGCTCATCTTTCAGATGTTCTTCTAACATATACTTTTTTCGAATTATTTGATAACAGAGCTCAGAAATTCAGTCCTTCCCTCTGTAAATATCTCTAACAGGTAGGCTTGTTTTCAGCACAGTGCTCATGTCGTCTGTACCCCCAACACACTTCTCAGTGAGCCCTCAACATCATCTAAGACCTGGCCCATGCTGAACTTCGCCAGGTCCTCGTTCCACGTTTGCTTGCTTGTCTAGGGATCTACTCACTGCACTTGGCTGTTGGGTTCTGTCTCTTTTGTTCTATGACAGTCCCCTCCCCCTTTTTGTTATATTTTTAAAGTTCCTGGGAGACTCTTACGGGAAGCCAGACTTGACTGGCTTGGCCACTTCGATTAAAAGGGGAGACTGAGGCCCAGAGAGGAAAGCAGTTTTCAGTGCGTTAGCTGAGACGTCCAGATCAGCCAGCTCTCCGTCCTCCCCCTGCTCCTCCTACGTGTGCGGGCGCCTACAATGCTCACCTTCTCCTTAGGGACTTGTAGAGATTGAACGGCTTTCAAGACTTATGCAAAACTTCATGTACATGAGCCTTTTCTCTGGGGAGAAGGCCCGTGGATTACGAAGGACCTGTAGCTCCCCAAAAAGTTAGCATAGGGGAGATGTTTGGGGTCCAGGAGCTGGCCAGCTGACTGGCATATTGTAGAGGACAGCACGTGCCACCCAATGCTAAGGCCACCAGCTCTGCCATCCCAGGAATTCAAGAGCCTCCACCGTGTGACAGAAATCCCCGTGCAGTCGGCCTGAGTCTGGCCTGCCATTCCAGAAGATCCTTGCTTACCACCAGATGGAGCAGCTCCTCCACGGACTGCCCTGCAGGCCCCAAGGTCACTAGGAAAGAAAGAAACCTGTTGAAGGAACTGTCCCCACAATGATGCCTTTCTCGTGTCTCTCCTATTAGGGGTGTTCCAGGCTCTCAGTACGAAGAACAAGGACAAGGAGTTCATTCATCTCAACATAAACGAGGTATGATCCAGCCAGGGCTAGGCAGAGCCCCCGCTCTATAAATGTTTGCTGAATGCATGTGAAGGTCACACTTAGCCATGGGCATAATAACAACAATGCAACTGCTAATATTTTTTAGGTGCTAGTCAGTTAGCAGCTAATGCAGCCGTTACAATAGTCCTGTGAGCTAAGGATTAACAGAATCCTCATTTGGCAGAAGTGGAAACTGAGGCATAAAATGATTAATCACCTGGAACAGAGTGAGCAAGTAAACCCTGCCTTCTTCTTCTCTTCCTTCTGCCGTATGGGTTCCTCAGCCTGCCTGCCTTCTAGCTTCCAATTCGTTCACTCCCCTTGCGCATGTTGTCCTGTGGGTCTCATGATTCTTGGGGTGTGTGTGTGTGCGCACGCGCCTGCATGTATGCACATGTTTGCACACACCTCAAAAACCCTGAGAAAGACACAACTTTTGCCAGTTACAGGGCTAACCACAGCAAAAGTGATGGAGGGAAGAGCCTGGATCAGAGTTTCAGAGGCTTTGAAGAGGTGTCCCAGGTGTGGACCGTCCTGTCCCCACTGCCTAGAGTGTGGTCCGCAGACCAGCGGCATGCACATCACCTAGGGGAGCTGTTAGAAATGCAGAGTGCCACATAGTGATTACAGCCCACAAAACTGTTATAAACTTCAGAGTTGCTAAGAGACTACATCTTAATTGTTCTAGCCACACACAAAAAAGAAATGATAATCATGTGACCTGAAAGAGGTGTTAGCTAATCACATTGCAATATATAAATACATATATAACATTACACAGTGTTAATGTCAATTATATGTCAGTAAAATGAAGACAATAAAAAATTACACAAACAAGAAATGCAGAGTACCAAGCCCCACCCCAGACCTGCTGAATCAGATCTTGTTTTAGGAGGATCCCCAGTGATTCCTACACATACTAAAGTTTGAGAATGCTGGTTAGACATTCTCCTACCCAAAGGCAGGGAGGAAACTATAGAATGCCTCCCTTCACTGGTTCCCATGATTTCTTTCTTTTTTTTCTTTTAAAGATTTTATTTACTTATTTTGACAGAGAGAGACACACTGAGAGAGGGAACACAAGCAGGGGGGAGTGGGAGAGGGAGAAGCAGTCTTCCCGTGGAGCAGGGAGCCTGATGCGGGGCTCGATCCCCAGACCCTGGGATCATGACCTGAGCCGAAGGCAGATGCTTAACCGACTGAGCCACCCAGGTGCCCTGTTCCCGTGATTTCTATTGCCCATTTTTCTCCTTTCTTTTCCCGTGTCTTCCTGTCCAGCTCTGCTTTCCCTTGGACCTAACAGTAGCAAAGCCAGCAGCCCGAACCTTCTTCCCGTCTCTGAGCTCTTTCCCCTCCCCACCCTCTTCCACATTCACACCACAAACACTGGCTCATTTCCAAATTCAGTAGCAACTTTGGATTTGGGTTCCACTTTAATGACTATCAAGATAAAGAAGTTGATGACAGTGTGTATTAAATGGGATGGAACATCCCCTTCTGTGCTTTGATTTTGGTCAGTTCACCCGCTCTGCGCCTCAGTTTCCCCATCTGCAGAGAGATCAGGCCTTAATCTTACATCAAAAGTTTGGTTTCTAAAAAAATATCATGTAATTTGGCCACTTATTGTGTCGCCTCATCACCAATGTTCTGTGTGTATCTCCGATCCCTGGATACACTGTGATTTCCCTGAGGACAGACACTGGGCATTTTCCTTTTCTAGTATTCTCTCTAAACTTCAACGCACACAACACAATAAATATAACTCCTCTGACCGATAACCATATAAAACACCTGGGGGTTTCCAGAAAAAGATGTGCATACTCCAACTGGCCCCTTATGAAAACAAGAGGGACCCCTAGACCCAGATTTCTCAATTACATCAATATTTGGCCACTATTAAGCATGAAGAAAGGACAGTGGCCACCTGTCCAGAGTGCAGGGGGAGAGTGGGCAGGTTTGGTACTCAACACTCTCTCCCAAAGGCTTCAACGAACGTACCAGAAGCGTGGAAGAAGCGTTCTATTGCCTCAGAGTCAAGGGGTCACTTTCAAACCAAGTGTCCATGGGTGGGGGTGCTGGAATGAGCTCTCTATCCTGTCCACCCTCCCTTCAACAGACCCAAGTCATCTGGTGTGAACTCCTGCCCCGCCCACAGTTGTCCATCTCTAAGACAACAGGACAAATCTTCGAGTCTTCTCCCTCTTTCTCCCTTCGAGCCCATCATCCTCAACTCTGGCTGCACAGTAGGATCACCTGGGGAGATTTTAAAATCCCAATGGCTTGGCCATGACCCAAACCAATTAAGTCCAAATCTCTCGGGGTGGGACCCAAGCATTGATATTTTTAAAATTCCCCCATGAGTCCAGTATGCAGCCAAGTTCAAGAGCCCCCTCCCATCCACCTAGGTAACAATCGGATCCTTGCCCCACCTACAGTTACTCCGCTAGAAGAGCCTGTGTGTCTTCCTTCACCCAGCTGCCTTCCCTGACCCTGACCTTGGCATACGCTGTGTCCAGGAAGTGGAGCAGAGAAGAGAGAAGAAACCATCCCACATAATTGTGTTTCCCCGTGACCATGCTGTGATAAGAAAGCAGGGGGCAAGGGGAGGAAGAGGCAGGATGCCCTCAGGCTAGAGAAGGAACTGCATGCAACTTCACCAGTTCACTTGTAAAGAGCCCCAGATGCTGAGCCTGCAGCCTCTTCCTGATGGACCACCTCTGTCCTAACCGTCAGGGGACCCCTCATCAAAGAGGAAAAGGCACTTCATATTGCCCTGCCTGAGGTGCCTCAGGAAGGCTCTCTTCTTTGCCAGGGAGAAAGCACATTTCTCTCTCTCTCTGCACTTGACTTGAACTAACTCAGAAAGATCTCAGGACCTCTGGAAAACTGAAAGTGTTGGGAATTCACATTTTAAAAATATTTCATGTTGAAGCGGAAGTCCATATTCGAAGGCAAGATGATTGGATGGCGGAACTGCTGTGACACAAACCAACCAGGGCTGGTAGGGGAGTAGAGGGATAACCAACTCTTCACTTTCTCTCTCTGTCTTTTTGTTCCCAGTTCATCAACTTGACAATGAACATCTGAGGCTTCCGCAGCAAGGATGCAGTCTGTCCGGCCGAGTCTTGACTTTTGGACCATGAACTTCAGAACGTTTCTTGGTGTAGAGCTCTCCTCCCATTATCCAACCTTCTCTTCTCCCTGCCCCACCATCCTGATCTTGGAAGAATGAAATGGACTCAGCTATGATCTCTGATTTTATGCTACTTCTTTGTACAATCCCTGCCCTAAGAGGGGCTGAGGTTACCACCTGTGCCTTACGCTCAGGTTCAGGCATTGTTAGCAATTTCTCCCCCTACCTTCCCCACCTCTTCCCAGTACTAATTATCCAAAGTGTAACTCAGCGCACAGAGCCCTGGCTTCAGTGGAATGTCAATCATTACACTCGAACATCCTTTACAGGACAATGTTTCTATAAATGTGTTGGGGCCTGAGATGAGAACAGAAAGTTGTGATGTCATAATTAAGTATTTTCTTCATCTTAGGTATGTTTCCTATTGGGGGGCAAACCTTAGGGGAATTCTGGATGCTTACTTGTAAGAGTGGAACAACATGAAAATCCCTATTTCCTCCTCCAAGAGGCGGTAACTAAGACAGTGTCTGTCCAGTCCAGACATCCTTTGTGTCTAAAGCTTTGGGTCAGAAAAGTCAGGTGCAATGCTTTTCTTCTCGGTAGTCCAGATTCAGGTCAGACTGGATTGCATTCATTTCTACCATGATGGGGAAGAACAGAGTGGAGAAGCCTTGTTTTAGCTCCCTGACACTGAATAGGAAAATCCCACCAAATTGGAATAATGGGAAATAACGTGATATTGCCTCAGTAAATGTTAGGTCTCATTTTCTTATTTATATACTTGTGGCAGGTGAGGTGGAATGGAGGGGTGTGCAGAGAGAGAAGGGGGCACAATGGTTGGGATGAAGATCAAGTTAGAAGTGAAACTTCATCAGATTCCTGTCCCCTGGCTAAAGATGCCGGGGCAACATGATCTCTTCTCAATTCCCAACCCTTCCCTGATCTCACCCAGCAATAGGAGCATCATGCAATAACAATGTTTTCTAGTTTCTGTACTTGATATTTGATATCTTGAGGCCTTGCTAACCCTGGAGGGATTGCCCTTCCCAAAGCTAGTCAATTCCCAGAAGTAGCAAACAGCTTGCCTGCAAGTGTGCTTTTCATATACAAGCCAACCAATCCAGAGCCCACACCCCAACCACCTCCTCTATGGGACTTTGACACTCCAGGCCACTATCCACCTACCCTAATCACCGCAGGGCCAGGTTTCAGACAACTAGGGACACTTCTAAGCCCCAGAGCCTGCTGAAATTATACAAACTAGCCAATCGTCAGACTGCTTACCCTGCCTCACCCATTCCTTCCTATGGAAAACACAATAAAGACTCTTGCCCACATTTTTCCCTTGCTCCCTCTGGTTCCTGATCAATTCTGGTGCCTCTCTGTATGGCCCTGCATGACATGGCATGCCCCCTCCTTTTGGGATTGGTGAATATAACAAGTTACCTTTTCAATAGCAATTGTCTCCTGATCTTTTGGTCTTACCAGATAACAACTTGAATTTACAAGAAATGAACAGCACTACAAATGGTATCTGTGGGTTAATATAAAAGTCTATAAATGTGTTTTCTTTTTTCTTCTAATTTTGTTAAAAGACATAAGGTTATATAAAGCAATAATTATAACACTCTATTCTTAGGTTTGTAACATACGTAGAGACATATAATAATAATAGCACAAAGGAAAGGAAAGAAATTGAGATATATTGAAGCAATATTGCTATATTTTACTGAAATTAAGCAAGTATTAACCTGAAGTAGATGGTATAAGTTAATTTGCATATTGTAATCTGTAAAGCAACCTCTAAGAAAATAACAAAAATGCAGTAAAGCAACAGAGGAATTGAAATGGTATACCTAGAAAGAATTGTTAGCACAAAAGCAGTAAAGGGGGAACACATTTTCAAAATGAGACACAGAAAACAAAATGGCAGACCTAAATCCAACCACAGCAATAATTATATTAAGTATAAATGGATAAACACTATAATCAAAAGTCAGTGATTATCAGAATGGATTTAAAAAATAAGATTCAATGGCTACCGTACATGAGACACACTTCACACAAAAAGACAAAAATAGGTTGGAAGTAAGATGATAAAAAGCGTATACCATGCCAATGGTAGCAATAAATGAGCCAGAGTGGCTATATTACTATCAAACAAATTTAACTTCCAGATAAAAAATATTATTAAAGACAAGGAGGGTCATTACATATGATAAAGGGTAAATACATTAGGAAGATAAAACAATTATAAATGTCATACTACCAAATAGTAGAGCCTCAAAATACATGAAGCAAAAATGCATAGATTGAAAGAAGAAATAAACACTTTAACAATTAGTTCAATACCCCACTTCAGTAATTGATAGAGCAGCTAAACAGAAAATCAGCAAAGATGCAGAAGACTTGAATGACACTTGTCAACATAATAGACATTTTTAGAGCACTCTACTTTAAAATAAATACACAGTTTTTTCAAAAGCAGATGGAATGTTCTCCAGGTTATATCATATACTAGGCCATAAAACAAATTTCAACATATTTAAAAGGATTTACATCATTCAGAGTATGTTCTCCAGCCACAAATGAATTAAATTAGAAATCACAACTAGAAAGAAATTTGGGAAATCTCAGTTTTTATAAATTAAACACATTTAGAAATAATCCATGAGTCAAAGAAAAATCATGATGGAAATCAGAAATATTTTAAGCTGAATTAAACAAGGATACAACATATCAAGATGAATGGGATAGGACTAAATGAGGACTTGGGAAAGCAGAAAGTTCTCACATCAGTAATTTAAGCTTCCGTCTTAAAAAAAAACATGAGAGACCAAAAAAACAAGAGAGAAAAAGAGGTAAATTAAATCCAAAGAAAGCAATAAGAAAGAAATAAAGATCAGAGCAAAAATTAATGAACTAGAAAACTGAAGAATAGAGAAACTCAAGGAAATAGAAAGTCAGTTCTTAGAAAAGATCAACAATAAAAAGAAAAGGATCAGCAATATTGATACTCTTTTAGCTAAACTGACCAAAAGAAAATGATTTGTTTCCAGAATATATAAGGAACTACAACTCAACAGGAAAACAAACAACGTGATTTTCTAAATGAGCAAAGATTTCAATAGACATTTCTCCAAAGAAGATATGCAAATGGAAATAAGCTCATGAAACGATGCTCAATCTGATCAGCCATTAGTGAAATGCACACTCCTACCCATTCACACCACAATGAGATACCACACAGACCCACCGTAATGGTTATAACGAACAAGACTGAAAATACCAAGTGTTGGCAAAAATATGCAGAAACTGCACCCCTCATCCATTGCTGGTGGGAATGTAAAATGTACCGTTCCTTTGGAAAAACAGTTGGGTTTGCTTTAAAAGTTAAACATATACTTACCACATAAATTAGCAAATCCACTCTTAGGTACCTACCTAAGAAAAATGAAAAGATATGATGTATACACAAAGACTTGTAGGTGACTATGAATAGCAGCTTTATTTATAAAGCCAAGACAATGAAAACAATCCATAGCTGGAGAATAGATTAACAAAATTCCTTACAATGGAATTATTGTAAATATTGTAAAATAAGCTGCTAATATATACTTCTTCTACTTTCCATTTGCATAAACCTTTTTTAAAATGCAAATCCATAGAGACAAAAAACAGGTCTGTGGTTGTCTGGAGCTGGAAATGGAAGTGGGGATTAACTGAGCCAGCACAACTGTGTGGGGTAATGGAGATATTCTGAACCTGGATCATGGTGATGGTTGCAAAATCCTACACATTTACTAAGGAGCATTTGTTTGTACACTTACAGTGGGTGTGTTTTGTGGTATTTAAATTATACTTTGATAAACCCTTTAATAAAAAGTACATGATCTGTGAGATAAGAGACAAAAACAAGCAGATAAGAGACATGAGAGTGTAAGCAGATAAACAATATTGAATTAATTACTGTCTACCTTAGTGACTGCTTTCTGTTAAAGTAGTCAAAATGATAATCCATGTTAGTATTTTTTTTCTTAGTTTCAAGAATGATTAGGTTAAGCCTCCGACCCTTGACTTCAGGTGAAGGTCGTGGGATTGAGCCCTGCATCCGGCTCAGCACTCAGTGTGGGGTCTGCTTGAGATTCTCTCTCTCTCACTCTGCCCCTCCCACTTGTGCTCTCTCTCTAAAATAAATAAATAAATCTTTAAAAAATTAATCAGTCATACTTTATAAATAGCTCATTTAATATTCAGTCTTACAAGTTTGGTTTTCTCATCCCCATAAAACAGATTTCTAAACTATGCAGATTGAGGCTCAGAGGGGCTCATGAAGCAGCCAAGAGCCTTTTGAACGCAATGCTGCTTCCTGTTTGAGCAGAATTTGGATGAAGATGTTCAAGCCTCTGCAGGAGGAGGTGGTGTCCTTCCCCATCTTGAGATTCTATGATGCTATCAAGTAACCTGAAAATTATTCTCACAACAGTATAAGTGACTAATGATATTTAAAAAGAAAATGTTGGGGCGCCTGGGTGGCTCAGTCGTTAAGTGTCTGCCTTCGGCTCAGGTGATGATCCCGGGCTCCTGGGATCAAGCCCCGCATTGGGCTGCCCGCTCGGTGGGAAGCCTGCTTCTCCCTCTCCCACTCCCCCTGCTTGTGTTCCCTCTCTCGCTGTGTCTCTCTGTCAAATAAATAAATAAAATCTTTGAAAAAAAGAAAAAGAAAATGTCCTCTCTTACTGACATTTTGAAGCACGATGAAAACTTTAAGCCTAAGGAGTGATGTTCCTCGGTGGGATTTCAGCTTGAGAGGAGGATACTTATTATTTTTGCGGGGTGGACTCCCCCCACTGCGAGGAGCTGCCTGCTCACCTGGGCCAGCTTCGCACTCACGAAGTGAGCACTCACGGAGTACCTTAACTTTCTTGTGACCTAACTCTGCAGGCTGCAAACTCTACGATGGCTCATAGATTGCAATTCCTGTATGTGATCGCAGTGTTTGACACATTGTAACACCGTAAGCCCTCAATGAAGGACAAGGTAAGGGAAAAAATTCTCTAAATAAAGACTTCCGTGGGCTCTCTGGGATAGGCCGGTGGACCATCGTAAGGAGTGGTCACGCCTCCAGCCCCGTTCCCTCAGATAACAGAGATGCCCTACCTCCCCAGTATCTCTCCCCACAGGGCTGCCCCCAGCCCTCGCATCAACTGCGGCCCTGTGGTCACACGTAAAGAGCTGCACCCAACCCAGAGACTGGAAATCGTTTCCCATAGATCCTCAGACCAAAGCCCTCAGGCCCTACCAGGAGGGAGCCACGGGCCACAGCCACCTTTCTCTGAAATGCGCCAGGCTCTTCTCGGCCCTGCCCTATGCACAGTCATGCAGGGAAGGGTGCCCACTGAACCTCGGTTTGTTAGCATGCAATACTGGCTCTGCTTTGCTCAAGCCCCAGAGCAGGGGACCCGATTGGCAGGAGTCCTGAGGTCGGTGGTGCCAGCTCTACTCAGTGCCCTGGATCATTCATGGTAACAAAGCACCGTTCTACTGAGAGCCAAGACCGCCTGCCAAGTACCCGTGTGGGCTGTGCGGGCACCGACCGCAGCTGCGAATCAACAGTAGGCTGTGCTTGCTACTGATGCTCGCCTGGGGCATTTTCCCAGCCCCACAGTGCCTTTCTGAGAGGCGGCCAGGGGCTGGGGGACGAGGGAGGGGGAGGGGGAGAAAGAGAAAAGTGCAGATGGGAGAGGGAGAGAGACTCTTCCTTGATCCCTGAATGGTGCCTCTGGATGGAAGAACATAGCCCCGTGGTGTTCTTGAGGAGGAGATTTTTCTGTGCATTACCAGTCGAACTCTGCTAGGAGGAAAAGTCTCTCTCTCTCCATAGTCAGGCAACCGAACCACATGGAACAAAATGCGGGATCACATAACGCAAAGGGCATTGGATTCAGAGTCCAGGGACCTGAATTCTAGGCCGTAATTTACCTGCAGCGAGCTGTAGGGGCTTTAGCCACAGCACTTCACTTCTCTGGGCTGCTTTGCTCTGTGCAATTGTATGATTCCTTCTCTAACTCTGGGGCTTTGAAGGCGAGTCAAGTGTGGCTCAGTCCTGGTCCAGTGGGGCTGATGGAGAGACCGGTAGGAAGTAGCAGAGGTGGGGAGGGCCAGCCTGAGAATTCACTTACCTGATTCCCTGACAAAGCTCAGGGTTCTTAGAAGAATGAGACCAGAGGAGTCTCTCCATGCCGCATCAGGACCTGGCTTCTAGGAAATTCTGTGTCCTCCTCCTTCCTTTCAGCATCTCCCCATGCTCCTCCTTCTTCCAAACTCACCAGAAGCCAACTATCCATATGCTTTAGCTTCCTCTCTCTTCCCTCGCAGGTGAACTTCTAGGTTCTAAAAAGACAGTCATCCACCCTGATGGTCTCCCCCGTGGTCACTTCTTGACACACTGCTAGAGCAGACTTCCTCCCCCCACCACTGGGTTGGCACCTCTGTCGGGACAGTGCCAGCTCCAGGGGACAATGGGGGCCTCCTCCCATGTGAGGTCTCTGCAGCACGGGATGCCCCTGGCCATGTCCTTCTTTACGAACCCACCCCTTTGCTCTGGGCACTGTTACTCCCTGGCTTCCCCCCGCCTTCCTGGCCAGTCCTGCCAGTCCAATTCCCATGCTCCTCCCCTCTGTTTGGACTTGAATATTGGTGTCTTTAGGACTTAGCCATCAGCACTTTCATCCCATTCTGCACACGCCGGTATCTTGTGTGCTTGTGGATTCAGTCGCCATTTCTACACCACTGACTCCCAACCCCATGTCTCACTCCTGGCCCCTCCTGAGCTCCTTGACAGCACACTGTGCAGGAGAATCATATCTACATGCGCCTCTACCCAGTTCTGGGAGGACTCCCACAGGCACCTCCATTCTGCATTCTACAAATATTGAATACTCAGTCAGCACTATGATGGGTGCTGTGTGGCCCTCCTACTTAAGATACAGTCAGGCCTCCTCCTTGCTCCCAGGAAAATGCCCAAAATTCAGTATGGCCCTGTTTACTGCTAAGCATGTTCTTCAGGATGCAGCCCGGAGTTGGGTTGGCCGTCCTCCCATTTGAAACCATGTCCCCTAGCCTTGCTGGATCCCTGCCTCTACTGTGCACTCGCTCTTGCCCACTCTAGGTGTCCCCTCTAGACCAGGAATGACTTGCTGGCGGGGATGAGAGTCAAGTCATACCCACCTCTGTGCGTCCCATGTGCCCAGCACAGCTTCTGGTCCACATTAATGTTTGGGCTCTCTGTCTCTAATGTGCGTGGACCGCAAGCATGGAGGAAGGGAAATCAGACCCAGAGTATGTATTCCTAAACCCTTTTGATCCCTTTGCTCCATCAGAATAGGCTTAGCTTTTGTGGATACTTGAAGGGTGCCCACTGAACATCTGTTTGCTAGCATGCAGTATTGGCTCTGCTTTGCTCAAAAAGCACTCAGGGTGTTCTGCTCCAAAGATGGCATTATGCCTTCCAGATACGAGAAATTTCAAGCATACAGGGTGGTCTTCATTGAAGCAAGGAGCACTCTGGTAAAAACCTTTGATAGGAAACAGATGCAGGTCCCTTTTTCTAAACAAAAGAATCAAAGTGCCATTCACAGAACCTGCCTGCTGTATTCAATAACACAAGTTTTTAAAAAACCACCCAATCTGAGCAGCATTCAGTTGGTTGAAAGTCCCTGGAAAAGTCAGAAAATGTGGGGTTGAGATTCCCACAGAAATCCTATATCATGTTTATCTCTGTTATTGCATTTGGTAGAAATATATAAAAGTCAGTCTGTTTTTGCAAAGCTGATATTTCTTTTGTTGGTAATTGGTCACTATGTCTACAGAAACAGAACTTTCTTTGGCCAAAATCACAGAGATATGTGGCCGTGCATGGCATCAGATCACAGGGCATTACACACAACAATAATGCATGGGCTCTTGCAGGACAGTTCCAAGGCCTATTATAAGCCCTGATATTTCTAAAACCCATCCCAATATTTCTTAAATCACTTCGTTTTGTTATTTTATATATTTATTATAAAGGGTTTAAGTGATAAAAATAAAAAGGATGATTGTACACTCGCCAATAATTTTGACTATTTATTTATTAATCTTCATCTCTCCTGCCAAGTGTACATATGTCCATGTCTTGTCTTTGTACCTATTCATCCTACCTAACCAAATCTAGACTTGACAAAATTCAAGTCTGCAAACACACCATGGGAGAAATCAGATACTGTATGGAGTAGTAACTTGCTTATTAAGTGTTCATCTAATACCTAGTGGTGCCTGGGTGGCTCGGTCGGTTGAGCATCCGACTCTTGGTTTTGGCTCAGGTTATGATCTCAGGGTCATAAGGTCGAGCCCCACATTGGGCTTCACACTCAACATGGAGTCTGCTTCAGATTCTCTCTGCCCCTCCTGCTCGTGTTCTCTCTCTCTCTCTCAAATAACTAAATAAATAAATCTTTTTTTAAATAAACGTTCATCTAATACCTAATGATTATAATAATAATTATAATAATATTACCTATAACTTATTTACTGCATTCACTGTACAAAGACCCCACAACTGAGTTACATGAATTATCTCATTTAATTCTGACAATGACAGGGGTGCCTGGGTGGCTCAGTCAGTTGGGTGTCTGCCTTCAGCTCAGGTCATGGTCTCAGGGTTCCAGGATTGAGCCCCAACATCGGGCTCCCTGCTCAGTAGGGAGTTGCTTGTCCCCCTCCCTCTGCTTGTGCTCTCTCTCTCTCTTAAATAAATAATCTTTAAAAAAATAACCAGGACAATTACTTTTTCCACTTGAGGTTAAAATTCTCTGATTCCAAAACTCTTAGCTTTGTATTAGTTGGAATGATTGGGTTGCAAGCAAGAGAATGCGACTTTTGAGTAACTGAAGTAGAAAAAGAATTATCACAAGGGTACGAAGTAGCCCACAGAATTGGAGAGAACACTGAAGAACCAGAAATAATGACAGGCGTCTTGGTGGCAAAAACTGGTGTAGTAGTAGGGAGTGCGTGCTTCAGCGGTACGGAATTGTCTTCTGGGGTGAGGAAAATGCTTTTGAAACTAGAGAGTGGTGGTGGTCACACAGCGCTGTGATTGCACTGAATGCCGCTGAATTGTACACTTTAAAAGGGTTGATTGTATATCATGTGAATTTCACCTCACTAGAATTTTAAAAAGGGGGGTGAGGACTGGTAGACATCTGCCCCTATGGGGTGCTGCCTCTGTGACCAATTGCCACCAACACATTTCAGGGTTGTTTTTGTTTTTGTCTTGGTTCATCTCTGAAATGCAGGTGAAGAGCGTATGGTAGACTTGGCTTGGGCCATATGCCCACACCTTTGGCACAATGAATGATAATCCTGTCCGATCATATCCAATTCTGGCCACAGTAGTTCCCATAAAGAACTCTCAGGGTGCTGAGGGAGAAAGGGGAGAATAGATACCGTACATCGAAACCAAAACCACGTTTGTCTCCAACAACTCTTAGCCACTATAACCTATTTCCTCCTTTCTCAGGAATTGTGTTAGGCTGGAGAAACTAGGAACAAACAAAATGCAATTATTCTTCTCAATGATAGCAATGGGTCTCAAGGCACAATGGACCTACATAAAAGCAAAGAAACTGAGTAATGTGGAAGGGGGTTAACAGCTGAAATGAAATGTAAGAGACGGTCCTAATTTCCTCATTATTGGTGAATAAGCTGCTCTGATCATTCTCTCTAGTAAGTTGTTTTCTCCTGCAAAATTCAGAAATCAAATTCTAGCACTTCCATAAGTGGACGGAAACAGAGTGAAGGAACAGCAGAAATGGTGTGGCATCTCGGAGTCGGGAAACCAGGCCTTTGAAAGTAGTCCAGTTGAGGCCACACACAAAAATGACGGGGGGCATGTCGCCATCTTGGCAAGAGGCTAACCTGAGAGAGAAAGGTCAAGGGAACATACACTGCAGTAGTGTCAATGGGTTCCATTGCGTCCTATTGAGGAAACAGAACCCCTGGTTTGACTCAGCCTAAGTATAAACTCCAAGCCAGGATTCACAGGAAGTAGAATTTCCCCTAAAACCTAATGAGAAACATGCTTCCAAAAGTCTAGACAGAGATACATGGATTTCGAACTGTGCTTGACCAGAGGACACAGGTGGAGTGAAAGAGGTGACTAAGTCCAGGGCAGGATGACCTGACGCCATGGGATGACCCTCAGACATCTGGGCAAACGCCTTCTACAATCAGAGGATAAAGGAACAGGATAGGCCACCAAGGCTCTAGTCTGACGGAGTCCATGGGAAACACAGGTGAGGAGCGGAGAACACTCTATATACATGAATGAGGGGCGTCAGAAGGAACTGGCTGGTCTGGTCCACGTGAACTATTGGAACTGATCTGCTGAGTTGGCCAAGGTTCCTGGGATGGGGTCCCCCACAGAAGAGAAACTAGTGAGAGGAAAACCAAAATTGAGCAGGACAGGGACAAGAGAAGCAAAGAAGAGGTTGAAATACAAGTAGAAGGAACAGGTCAGCAAGAAATCTCCGTAAAATACTGTCTTTGAACACTAGAAACAATGTTTGGGGCCCCTGGGTGGCTCAGCTGGTTAAACAGCTGTCTCTTGATTTTACCTCAGGTCATGATCTCAGGGTCCTGGGATCGGAGCCCTGCTCAGCAGGGAGTCTGCTTGAGATTATCTCTCCCTCTGACCCTCCCCCCACTCCTCTCTATATAAATAAAATCTTTTAAAAAATTTGAAAAAAAAATATATCATCATCCAGATAAAAATTTTTTTTTTACTTTACTTTATTGTGGTAAATATATGTGACATCTGATTCTACCACATTAGCCATTTTTAAGTGCATAATACAGTGGCATTCAGTACATTCTCAGTGTTACGCAACCATCACCACCATCCATTTCCAGAACTCTTTCATCATCTCTGGAGTCATTAAACACATAAACACCACC